>NC_133824.1:39199440-39508319 GCF_047830755.1 Zonotrichia albicollis
TAACACTGTGCAGGCCTGGTTTGAGTCTAGAACAATAGGAATTTAGGGAGGCCAGGAGTTAAAAGCAAGGAATACTGCAAAAGACAGGCAAGGTCTGTAAGTGTCCCTGCCTGCTCACTTATCTTTTCAGAAAAAAAATAAGAGGCATCATGATAGAAACTGTTTGTTGTCTTCTTTCAAAGCCTATCACATTCCCAAGGAGTCTTTCCAATACCTTCATCAGTTTTGTTTTCAGTTTTAAATTTTCCATATACCTCCACAGCTTTCTTGGCAATATGGCTTCCAACAGACCACATTTCCATCAGCTCCAGAGGCTGCTGCTCACTGACAACAGGATGCTGCTTCCTCTGCCACATTTTTGAAAAGACCTGATTTGTTCTAAAGCTGGACCTTTTTACTGTGTTCTTTAGGGATGCATACACTGATTTATGAGCACGGGACTCCAAACAATCTGTGTGCCAGAACGGTTCAGTCCCAATTTAGAACTACATTAGAACCTGACTTCAGTGTCCAGCCTTTTTGCAATTGTCAAAGAATGAAGATATCTTAGAGATTGTCTCTGTTGATGTTCAGACATAGTTTGTTTTGCTTTTTACCAGCCACCCTCCCACCTTTACATCTGGTCCTGTATCCTGTATTCTGTGTCCTCTATCTGTCCTGTATCCTGCACTGAAATGCACATCCATGCATTTTTTAAGTCAGCACAGAAGATTCCTGCCAAAGGCCAGGCGATGCCAAAGGGGCCTCTCCTTGACATCTCATATCCATTGCTGTGAGGAACATCTTTACAAACACTTGGTTCTCCTCCAGATATCTCTCTACTCCATACAGAATGTGAGAGAAGGTATGCTGAGAGGTCAGGAGCCAGGAAGAAGGAATTGTGCAAATCCTGCGCACCAGCTTTCTGTGTTAGGTTGTGCACGTGTGCCGGGTCCAAGGACACAGACCCTGGCTGGCCAGTCAGCAGCAGATGGGTCAGTCTGGGCCCCAGAGGTGACCAGATCTCCCACCACAGTCAGGCTGGACTGCTGTCTGTGGGGTCAAGTGAAAAAGCTCAGGGCTGAGATGAAAGGCAGATAGGAGCCCAAGGCCAACATTAAGGACAGTGTAATTTCAGCTGCAGCTGCATCTTTACTGACATAGCAGAACTGTTCAAAAGGGCACACGTACACAGATTCTTCACTGAATGCTTTCAGTGAGTCACCCCACTATTTGCAGTGATTTAGCTTTAGGCAAAGCAGCAAGGTGCTGTCTTCCTCCAGAAAAGTTTTCCCAGGTAATAACCTATACTGTTGTCACAGACAGGAAAATAATGCTGGCTTTTCACTTCCCTTAATCTTGCTAATTTTTGATGTTAGACAGCTGGGGTAAAAATGAACCAGAAAGAGAATGAAAACTACTGAAATAAAAGTATCTGCTATCCAACCTGCATAATTCTCTGCATTTCCAGCGCAGAACTCCTCAGTAATAACTCTATCTCATTCATTCAAGGCCTTTCATGTGCTGTGATTACACAAGCTGTTTTAGGAATCCAGTGTGAAGAGGTGATTTCCATTTATAGGCAAGGCAGAGCACAGACAAACACTGCAGAAGACAGGATAACTATTGCACTCTATTTAGCTGAAAATTTAAAGCAAATTTTCAAGCCATGAAAATTCCTCCAAGCTGTAATCAGACCACCATAGGATTGGTGGATCTTCTCATTTACTGCATTTACCTCTGATGGTCAATTTTTATCCATACAATTGTTCTTTCAGAAAATCATCTAGTTTTATGTATGATGGATGGGAAACAATGGCCCGATGCTGGGGTAAAAGGTGAATAAGTTACCTACTGAACCTACTGAATTGTTTATACCAGACATTAAGGGTCTCTGAAAGGTGCCATTCACATGAAAAATGGCCAAGATTGTACTACAAGTGTGTATCCAGCAAAAGGAAGTAAAGGAAGCAGAGATGTTGTACTCACTTGATCACTGGCATTGGAAACTAAAGATGGAAAACATTGGAAATCTTTGCTAAATTCAAGTTTTACTCTCAAGTCTCTGTACCAGCAGAATACCTTCAAAAACCTTGTGGGTTTAAAGGTATCATAGTGGCTCAGGTTTAAAACACAGTGAGGTGTAGTGTTTCCACTGATTTTATTGACATTTTTATTGAGATGACCACCACAACTAAGATTTTCCTGTATTTTCCATTGGAACAAATGAGAAAGTACATGATTTTGTACAAACATTGCTGACTTTCCAGTGGATGTGAGCCAGTGGTCATTTCTGTCTTGCTTGTCTGATTTTTGATGGTTGAAAAGTCAAAACTCCTTGTATTTTTAGCTCCTGCTTTACTAGAAAAAAACAACCAGTTATGTGGCAAATTACTCTAAGAGTTTGCAGTAATGTTCCAAATTTTTTAAGTACCACTGACATAGTAAAAGTATACCTAGGAATGTAGAGATAATCTTGAAGATAACAGGTATTACCCCACTATATTAAGTAATTAAACCTTAGAGACCCTGGAAGAAAAAAGAGGACTATAGTCAAAACTACCTTCTAAAGACCTTTTCCTAATCTCTTGTTACTGGCATTCTTTTTGACCAACACAGAGTGCCATATAATCTCTATGAATATTTACTGAGGCCTTGCTGCTGGTTCAGTATTTTTACCTAGACAACAAGATTCATGGAAACATTGACAAATCATAATCTAATCACAGATGAGATACTGTAAACGAGCTTTACGTGACTGTACTGGAGTGGCCCAACAGGTTTTGATACGTGTGTGGTACACCTCTGAGTGCTTTATGGGGACATCCCATTAGATTTACATCCACAAGGGCAATCTTTTATTGGTTTGAGAACTTCTTACAACAACCAGTTCCTACTTCACCTCAGAAAATTGCTCTTATAATGACTCTATCTATCTATCTATCTATCTATCTATCTATCTAAATTTTGAAGACCCTTTATTGTTTGGGGTTTTTTGTTTGTTTGTTTTTATTTCTCAGATAAAAGTAGCTGGATGTAGCCTTGTCTACAGCCATGCTGATCTGTTTTCACAATGCATTTTTAGGTGCTGTTTGTGTCTGGCCCGAGGCTGACACATTTATATATCTCAGTTCCTCACACCTTTAGCTCCTTGAACGGCACCTTCTTCAAGACCAGTTACTGTGCATTGATTTCAGTGAACAGTTTGTACCTGGCTCATTTGTTGGCCACACAGGTAATTGTTGATCTGTGCCTTTAATATGTTGTCAAACCAAAAGAAGCCAAGAGCTGCTCTGTCTACATTTACACACAGATCGACCTGCTAGCTGTGCATCAGGAAGATGGAAAGGGATTAAAACACAAGGGTTTTTTTAAAGTTAATGAATGCTGCAGTATCTGTGTTGGAGGAGTTTCTCTTTTCTGTCAGTCAATTTGATCAATGTTTCTCAAATCCTATATGAAATCCAGGAGATTGAAACATGCTCATAGAAGGTGCTGCCATGGAGAAATTGCTGCTTGAGGAAGCAGCAGTTTAAGCCCCTTTGGAGATAATATCAAAAGTATGATAAAGATTTTATTCAATTAGTCAAAAATATGAAGAGATATGAATATGTTCACAAACACTGAGGAAGCTTGATCTACCTATTGTGAAAGTAAAAATTTTACTGTATATGATTAATCATCAAAAAAGAAATAATCAGAAAAAGCTAGGTATTTCCATAAAAATTATCTCTGTTTCATCTCATTCCAGTTTCTTGGAAACAGTAATAATAGAAACATGACAAAAATCTAATGTGTATAATCTTTGTAAAATTTTTGAGAGGGTCTGGCAATACTACACTTTACAGAACTTTTTTTCCATGAGGACTGAAATCACAACTTCTATGGTAAAGTTCATCCAACTTTCTTTGCAGTACAGTGCTATGAATCATTTGTGTGAATAATGCCCTGAGAAAGCCTGTTTCCGAGCAGGCATTGCGAAAGGAAGCAGAGGCATCTGACACAAACACTGCAGATATCAAACAGGGCATAAAATGAAGTCCACCTCTTTGTCTAATTAATTACGTTCTAGAAAAATTAGCCACATCCATAAACTGTGAGCATTGTTGCAGATCTTTTGGGAGGTGCTCCTTTACGTCATACCCTTTTCATTCAATGTTGTTAACGTAAAAATACGCAACACAATGTAGTGAGCTTTGTTATGGTTACTAAAGATAAAGATCTACACATTCACCCCCTGCCTTTTTTAAGGCACCTTTGGCCTCATGGTTTTGTTCCTCCCTGCATGGGTACAGTGTCTCTTGGTACTAGGGAGTTGAGGAGGTAAACACTGTGCCAAAGGGAAAATAGTCTCTATGCATGACAACCTTTAAATGTCATGCACGACCAGAGAAGCAAGGGAGAAGCTGTATTTTCCATCTGCACTTCGAGCTCAATGGATCACCAGGTCTGAACATGGCTCATCTGGTTTGCAGCTGCACAGAGTAATTTGTAAAGCTCCATATTAAATCACTCCAGTTCAAAGAATTTTTGACAAATATCCAGAAGTCTATATGGCTTCATTATACAGAATCTGAAATGCAGACTTGACTGATGGTGCAGGGATTCAGCATGAATCCACTGATAGTGGTGGGTTCAGGATATTCTTGGATTATGTGAAATATGTTCACCCCATAGAAAGTAAATAGTAAAGATACAATACAGATAAAAATCCAGTGCCCAGCGCAGGGGTTGTTCAGTAAGGAGTAAAGATACATGGATGGTAACTGCCCAAGTGAGCTTTACTGCAGTATCTACATAGGTGGAAATTCATTATTCATAAGTACGTAAAATAATTTTCCCTTTTTATAAATAATCTGTTTATCTGGCTGTTTATCTGTGTGCCTGTTCATGTGGAGAAATACACATCACTTCAGTTAAGAAAACTGGTGGGCCATATTCTCCTGTGGCATGGTTTGTCTTTCCTGCATTAGTACAGTCTTCAGTGTGATCGTGATTACAGCAGAATGGAGGTACTACATTCTATTGTGAGTGCCCCCCCTTATAAACACCTTTATAAACACCACGAACACACCATGTGTATAACACATTGTAACCATGCTACCTTTTCAGTTCAGGTAAAAGTATGTGACTGACAATGTACAGACAAAGCAAACATGAAGTAAAACGAACCAATCAAACCCATGCAAAATACACACATGAAAAATTCAGTAAAATAAGCAATGTTATGAGGAAAAGACCAACATGTTACACAAGCTGTGAAACAAGACCTGGCTTCTCTGCTAAATAGCAAGGGTTGAGCTTATAGATCAATATTAGCCTTTCTTTTAATAGCAACAGTTTTTCTTTTACTTCATGGGGTTTGCAAGAATCTAGGGCCTCTGAGATCACATACTTGCCAGATTCCACAGAAATCATCCAGTAGCTAAATGTATTGTCTGGGAACAGCGGATGAATAGGCGGCCAGATCATCACTGGATAACCTTAACTGCAACATAAAAACCTGAAGCAATAAAAAAAAAAAAAAAGAATTTATTCAACACAGTAGACAGCTGGGGAAGCAGTGGAGTTTTATACTCAGTTAAATGTACATTTGTCCAGTATTCTGCCTTTCTGTTCCTCCTGCTGTTCCCAGGCCCAGTACATAAGTGAAATGGAGCACCACAACCTGTGGTAGGAAAAGGCCTTAGAGGTAGAGAAACTAAAATGCCCACAGCACAGCTGAATCTCCAGAAAGGCCGTGTGGCTTTCAGCTATCTCCATTTTCTAGTGGGCTCTGCAGCAAGGCAGGGGTGGCAGCTGCTGAGCAGTGAGGTGTGGTATTGATGCCCAGTTTTCCCAGCAAGCCTAAGGCTCTCATACAGAGCAGGAGGGAAACAAGGCAGCAGTGAAAGGTTTTTGTTTTGCCTGTGAAAGATGCAAGTTTTCCTCCTACACCAGCTCTTTGTACGCTTCTGGGCAGTGAATTTCATTGACCTATACAAAGAGTCCTTTTACCTGGAAAATCACCCAGTGAGCTTCCTCATCCCTGCAGGATCAGTTGTCTTGTAGTACAAGGGAATGGTGCAAAAACCCTTCCTGGAGAAAGAAGGAATGAAACTCCCCAGCAGAAGATGCCTGCAGTCATCTCTGTGCCATGTGCTTTGTACACCTGGTGAGTGCATCTGTTCCAAACTCTCCTTGTTTCCAGACAGTACCTTGACTCTCAGTGACAATGATTAACTGCAATATCTTGTCTGTAATATGACATCTCCCTCCCAGCATCCACTTCAGCCTCGTGTGACACAGGAGCAAACAGAATCCACCAATGAAACACACTCTTTTCATCCCTTCTTCAACAAATACCTTCCATTCCTCATTTGTTTCAGAGATGTACAAAGGAAAGCACCTTCCACGTGGAAATCGCAGGCTGATGCCACTTCACGTTCTGCCATCTGGGACTGTTCCAGTTGAAAACCAATACAGTATTTAGGTTGTTTAAATAAAAGCTACAAGTTTACCCTCTCAATGATTTGTAATATTATTTTAAAAGTCTGTTATCATTCCCTTGATTTGGGATTTTAACTTAGAAGAATTGTAGCAGGTCTCAAGGATGAAGCTGTGCAGAGATGCTGAACCTATTGCCTGAGGACATGTACTGCTGGGGTGTTAGATTACAATTAATAGAAAGGGAGGAATGAGTTTTTCAGGTCAATACATAACAGCCTTTCTAGTAAGATAAAAAAAGATCTTTTGCAATTGCCAAATGGGTCTTTTTCCCATGTCTGTGTGATCATTTTGTCTGTGTGATCATTACAAGTGGTCACTTTGCTAACATGAGGAATGCATCTCACTGGGAACTGGTGGTCACTGCTGACACAGCAATAGAAGTTTTCCTTGGACTTCCATCCAGTGACAAACAAGGAAGGAAATGACCACATGGACAGCATGGCTATTTCTTAGGTCATCCAAGTCCAAAAATTATATAAAAGTATGAGGACTGCAGAGAAAGGATCAGCACTGTTACTGAAGGTAACAGTAGTAGGTTTGTATTTTCTTTCAAGTAGGTAGGCTGTGTAATAACTTTAAATAATATTGTTAGCAGCTTTGCTTTTTTCTGTCTGGTTTTCAACAAATATAACTAAACTAGGAATATTTGCCTACAGCTGTCACCAGAACCCAAACATTTCAAATTTGTATATACTATATATACCTAGTTACAAATATAATACCTCCAAATACTGAAAATAAGTAATTTTGTCCAGTGGTTGCAGTGTAACTGTTAATGCTGATGAAGAACAAAAGGAAAGTTTTTGACCAAACTGATTAAAAAAAAAAAAGGAAATGCAGAGAAAACTGTAGTTCTCAAGCTAGCTCTTGATGTTTTTAAAATAGCAGCCTATTCCCATGCAATGCATGGAGTGTTGATAACAGGTGAGCTAAAGAGCAATTTCTAATATTAGTATCATGTTTCAATACACTCACAATATTTATTACAGTATAATAGGAACTACTGAAAGCATTTGTAATACTCTAGAATCTCTGTAGTAACATCATATCACAATCCCTTTTCTTCCCAAATTCAAAGTTTTTTCTTAAGAGAAGCAAAAATAGCAGATATTGGAAAGGAAGACATTTGCTTAGTTGTTTTGTTGGGGTTTGTGTTGGTTCTGTCTTTTATTGGTTAACATTATAATTACACCACTTATAGTACTAATATCACTAGAAACATAACATCAAATATTAACTTTGTGAGTGTCTTGAAAAATACTGCTGGACTTAAAAGGATATTTGATCCTAAAATATCTTTGCTGTGCAATTTCTAAAGATTTCAGTCTTACCACATGAATGTACTGCAAGATTAATTTCTTGTATTATTCCTTGAAAAGCAGCCATGTGACTGTTCTGATATTAAGTTAATTCTGATATTAAGTTAAACCACAATATACTTATTTTATTCTCACGTTCAAGGCTCACACCTTCTTTTGTCTGTTTGAGCAATTGTACAGCTTTTAGCAAGGCCTCTCAAACACTTACTGGTTTCTGTTTGCACAGCTCTATGGTCATTAGAGTTGGAAGTTTAATACAGTGAATAAATACCTCTCCATGACCTGCTGACTGCCTTCCACATTCATGTACTGATGTATTAGAGCCTGATCCAGTTCCTATTTTGGATGTGCAGGTCTTGAACATTGCATCAGAATTTATTCTTCTCAGAACTGTCCTATGATCTTCAGTGAGGACACCAAAGTGGGCCTTATTGAGCTCATGTCATATGAAAAATTGATTCAGCCCTGATTTAGAAGGATGTGTGAGTGCACAGTAAATGGATAGACATGGAGAGCAACCACATTGTGGAAGGCTCTTTTTACCTAACTTTGGGGATCTGAAGCTTAAGCACGTAAGACTGCACAAATGCCTCACTTACTCTGTCCAACTCACACCAAGAGAGGGGTATCCTTTTCTAGAGCTGCCCATCTTCCTCTCTGAACTAATGGAGCTCTACATGAAACCACAAGGCCGGAGAGCTGTCTTCAGATGGCTCAGCTGAAGTGACTCTTCCTAAACGTGACAGACCATATCCTTAGCGATTTTATGTTATGTAAAAAATAAAACAGATACTTTCATAATTCAGCTACAGCAGCATGAGCTATTTTAGATGCATTTGACACAGGTTTTGTGGCATGTCTGCCCTTTGCTGCTGCAGGAGTGAAGCAGGGTAGATGTGCCTTTAGGGAAACGGATGTCAGTTTATCTGGTGATTCATGCTCTCGTTGAGAGCCCTGATGTCTCGACAATGAATGTGCTGATTGTAGGCTGGGTACCACTGGGTGTGCACTGTTGAGTCCTTCTTCAATGTACCACTTGTTTTCTCATTTGTAATGCTCTTTCTAAGTAGTAAGAACAACCAAAAATAAAGCCATGAACAAACTAGGCACTACATAATGAAAATCATAATCTTCAAGGCTCCTTCTGAAATTCTCAGATCTTGCATTAAAAAAAAAAAAAAGGCTCTGGTTTCTGCTCGTCAGCAATATTTTCTTATATAAGTCATACAGTTAAAAAGGCAGCCTAAAATCTCAAAGTCATTGTTTCCCTTCCTTGGGCACTATGTAGAAAGAATTAGAAACTATGCCTGTTTATCTGGCATTTATCTCAAACATGTGTGAACTACCAAAAGTAAAAAGAAGTTATTTGTAGAGAGCAAATATCTTTCCTTATCTACTTTTTCTCCAGGCCACTGAATCTTAACTGGCAAACAGAAATGGTTTTGTGGCTCAATGACTTATCAGTCTTCATCAGAAACATTTATTTACAAGCTGTTTCTCAAAGTTGACTGTATTATACAGTAAATTCAAGTGTTTTATAAGCTAAGAGTCAGCACTTTAGCAAACTGATAAAACATCACTTACAGGAACAGTGGCACATCTATGCTTTTGACCCAACATATTTGCTTATGGATGAGGTATTAGTCCCAGTCTAGAGGATTAGTTCGTCACAGTACAGAATTATTTCTGAGATTGACCAAGCTAGCTCAGTCTAGCCCCTGGGTAAATTACCAGGGATCCCCTTGGTTCATTAGAGGTACAAACTGAGGTTTATACAGAGCATGCTGCACCACCAAACCTCCTCACTCCTCATTCTGACCTTGCTCAGAATTACCAGACCCTGCTGCCAGCTCATCACCCCTGAGTCTCTACTGCTCATTTTTTCAAATCCATGTATTTTCCTCTATTTGAAAAGCCACTGAAGCTCCTTTACATGGATCAGCTGTGTGCCAGCTGTATCCACATTGTGGTGAGATACTCCTTTTTGCTGTTTGTTGTGAGGTTTCTTGTACTTTCTTTGGAAGGCACTGCTTGTTCTCTTGGTGCCAATGACAACCTATGGGATTTGCTGGCTTGGCTGCTGGAATTAGTATGACGTACCTCTCTGTAATTGTGTTTTTAATGTTCTCCTACCATAACTGCTTCACAGCAATTCCCAGAAAGTCCCAAAAGGGTTTCCTGGACTGCCAGCACTTGACAAAACTGCATTTGGAGTCTGCCAACACCAATTCCTCTTATTCCAAGAGGAAAGATTATTTTGTACCCTAGAGAAATGAACTGTGCATAGAGGGAATAAGATCCTGGGAGGTCAGAGTGTAGGAAGGAGAGACAGGCCATTCCAGTCTGTAGAAGACTTTGAAGAAGGACATGTCTCTCTGTGAGCTCTGAAGTTGACTTTAGATTCAGTTTAGGGTTCCTTTCCCCTTGAGACATGAGCAGTTTTCTTTAATTCTGAAGAACGTCTAATTTAGAAAGCTGAAGGATAGAAATTATTCTCTTTTATATCTATTGCCTTAAAAATATGCAGATCAAAGCCATATAGACTGAAATTTATGCAGTATGCAAACTGACACATGGGATCTTTTTGCATAGGGTTTATTACAAATACAAGTCTATCAAGACACTGAGATTAAAAAGAAAAAATAATGAGAAAATGGAAATCCATCTTGAAAAATTAATGTAACAAAAAAATTCCAGTCCATTGAAATCTTCATATTTTTTGAATTTGAGTAGAAGAGCTTATATTTCTCATTTCCCCCCTGTATTCACATTGAATTCCACCTTCCTGCTGTTTCTTTGGTGATCCTTGTATTCCCAAGTTCCAACATGAATAGGTGGTTTCTTTCTGACCATCTAGACATTTCCAGTTTATCTGCACGGTGTTGTGAGCACATTTGATGGCAGAAGTAGATGGCAGAGTGACTTCTCTAGTTGTCTCAGTGTTACAGGCTTTCTCTTTAGTCAAAACAACTTCTAAGACAGATATATTTACTACATCCTGTATGTATTTTTCCTCTTATAGCCATGGTTAAAACTTACCTTATTAGTCACACAAACACAAAATTAAAACCCGGAAAGAGGTTGTAGTTTCCTGTTACATAGTTTCTCCATCAGCAGCAAACCCTCACAAAACCTCTCAGTGGGGAGTTAAACTTGGACGTGGAGCGTATCTCCATCAAACATTTAGAGTTAAGGAGTTAATGGACCATTTCCTCCATTAGCTAAAATCATGGTAAGCCTCCTGAAAATGAGGGTGGCTGATAACAATTGCAGATATATGCTGTTCAGGTGCCTCCTTCAAGACATGCCCATTTTGCCTACCTTTTAGGCAGGAATAAGGTGGTGAGGACATAAAGGCTTGGAAGGACCTCAAGGATTCCTATGTACCAAACAAATATTTCACTATGGCAAAAAAAATTGAGCCAGAGGACAACTGGGTAAAGGCTACAAAATTGCATTCACATAGGCATGCTGGATAGTAACTCCTGTTTTGCATATCTATCTTTCATTTTACTTCTCTCATGTAATTTTTGCAGCTTGCAATTGTTGAACTTATTTTCTGCTTAGTAACTTGCGTGTGTTGCTCACTCAAACGAACTTCTGGATAAATAAAAGGGTGAAAAAAATAATATAAATAAGGTTATTACTGTTTAATAAGTGAGTCACAGTTACCTGAAATACAGAAGCAGGGAGGCATCAGCTATGTATAAGTCAGTAAGGCAAATACAATCTTGGGCTTCACTACATTAGGAAGATAAATGGCATTAGTCACCTCTTACCAGAAACTCATTTACTTAAAGTAAAACTCATTTCACTATTGGCTTTCCTAATTTTTTGATAAGTAGACAGTCCTTTTTTGGAAAACCAGACTCGTTTGCTTACCTTCCTCAATCCTTTTTTTTGGAAAATAAACCTTTCTCACAAAGGCCATAGCTTTTGAAAAAATCCAAAATAGGGAAAATGGAAGGAAACATGATGAATTTTAAGAAGCCCAGTGTGTAGAGGGGTCTGTGACTCATTCTTTAAAATTGTAAACTTCAGAATTTTGAAGCTGCTCTGGGAAGAGAAATATACAGTCTGTGTACTACAGGTTTTGGTTTTTTCTTTCTATTCAAATCAGTTTTGAAACAGCTTTCTTAATTTTTAGAGCTGCCTCTGAATTTGCCCATTTGCCCTCAGTTAGCTGCTCCCCAGAATGCTTTGCTCCTTGCCTATTCTCCTAAAGCAGGAGGACCAAAGACCCTTGGCCATTCTTGCCATTTGCCCTTTCTCATCTCTGAACACCACAGGCTGTATGCTTCACTACTGTGCTTGTGATAAGGGAGCTCTGCTTCTACAAGAAAGTCAGGACACCAGATCTGGAATTATCTCCTGGAGCACTGAGAAGTTTACTGGAGACTGAGAAGAAAACTGAAAGAGATAGAGCTGAGCATCACCCATGTTGAAGTTGTAGAGTTGAAATAGTCCCAGAGGTAAATGAAAGAAAATAAATTGTATTATTTCCCCCTTTGTTGTGAATGAAGCACAACTAGAGGCTTCCTTCTTTGCTTCTGAAGGTGAAGATGTCCTTTACAAATGCACAGCTTTGCAGAACCAGGAAGAGACTCTTGAATCCCCTCTTGAATCTCACTGTACAGTAAAACTTACGCTGCTGGTAGAGCAACCCAAAACCACCTCCCTGCCACCCTCAGGAGCACTGGGCAAAGACCAGTAACTCATGTGGTATAATACAGCCTTTCACATTACTTGACAAATCCTCCAGAAGAACTGAGTCTTGCATAGCACTTTGACAAATCATTCATTAACAGATTTTCTTTCACCTTTGCATTTGGATTAAGGAAAGAGAGAAAGGGGGAAATGTAGATGTCGTATCAGGAGCAACACAAATGAAAAGAGTATCGCATGAAAATCTAAAATTTCCCATCCCAATTTCTCCAGGGAAATAGGTGCATTTGAGAAGGCGTGTCTGTTTTGTCACCTTTTCCGCTTGATATGGAGACAGAAATGCTTGCATCCTGCCCACTCTCCATCAAAAATTTGACTGAGGAAATAGATCCTATTTGCCTACAGGCATTCAAGCCTAAACTGCAGACAGAGAGTAATATCATTTCCTGTACACTATGAGGAAGACAGAGAAGTCCCTTTTTCCTTAACTTTCAGGCAGGAACATGTTAAAGGGGGCTGTTTCTTGTACAAGGCTAAAGACTGACTGGAGATCACCTATGGGATTGGGCTGTGAGCGTGTAACAAAGACAAAATACTGTGTGGATGGCTGTGGACAGCTCCAGCAAGGAGAGCTGCTGCACTGTGTTGTGCAGGTTTTTGCTTGGCTGAATATCATGGTAGTTATGTTCATGGATTTACCTGAGAAGAGCTGCCTGGGAGATCAGCAAGGGCTGCAAGAACCTCTATGCTGTTCCCCCTCTACCACGAGTGTCAAGACTTTAACAAATAAAGACCAAACATCTGTCCAAAGGTCCCAGCCTCATGACCCAAAGAGAAAACTGAAGAAGAACTTATTGAACACTGAAGAAACTATTTTTAAATTAAGAATTAACTACAGTTAGTCAAAAAAAAAGAGAAAAACACAAAGTTCAGACTGAAAGGAGGAATAGTAATTCAACAAAGTACCAGGAACAAAGAAAGGAGGAAGGCGAAGGAGGAAGGTGAGCAAAGCTCTCCAAGTCAGACAAGGAAAAACATTATCCTGGTGTGCACAGCTGCCAAAACAGAAAAGGAGCCACTTCAGACAACCAGGATGCTCTCAGGCTCAGAGGTAACAAAGAATGGGGAAGAAAGGGCAGTAGAGCTGAAAATGCCTTAATGACTCACAGAGATTGGAAAGTACATGATTACATAAGAGGAGGGGAGAAAATGGCCTCAAGTTGCGCCAGGGGATGTTTAGATTAAATATTAGGAAAAGTTTCCTCACGGTAAGGGTTGAAGAAACCCTTGCTAGGAACAGGCTGCCCAGGGAAGTGGTGGAGTCACCTTCTCTGGAAATGTTCAAAAAACCTGTGAATATGTCACTTGAGAACATAGTTCAGTGGTGAATGTGGTGGTGGTGGTGGTGGATTGACAGTTGGACTTGATGATGTTAGAGATTTTTTCCAAACTTAATAGGACTATGTTTCTCTAAAAAAAAGTACCTGTAATTTTACAGCTAAAAGGGGAGTCATTCATTCCTCTCAGATCAGTAATAGGCTATGAGGGATGACCACAGTGGAGTCATTCAGTTCCACGGCGAAAAAAGTTTTGAACAATAGTTCCACAACCATTGGACCTAATAAAAACTCATTTCCCAGGGGGTTCTGTCTTCTTGTGCCACTGAAACTTTAACTGAATTACACTAAACAGAATTTTAATTGAACTATGCTAATGTTATTCCTTCAAGCTAAGAGATTATGAATGTGCCAGCTTTCAGTCAGTATATGGATCTTAGTGGACATCACAGAACCCACCCATCAGGTCAGATGTTTTAGAATGAGTGGGAAAATGAAGCCTTGTTTCCAAAATACAGACATTTGATGTTCAGTTCTCATAGTGATTCCCTGTGCATTAAGGGGTAAATTAATCTGGAAGCTTTTCTTGAAGTGGAAGGACTTTAACAGAGATATCTTAATAAAGTTGCTTTTGTTTACCTGGCTAACTAATTTCTCTAGCTTTACAGAAATTTACATAAACTTGAGACATCTATTCATCTGCCGGATTTGATTGAATTTGGCCAAAGATCCAGAAAGTATTCTGGGAGACAGACAGATGTTTACTCTAGGGAACACATTATTATTGTATAACACATATACTATAAATAAATGTTATGGTAATAATTTAAAGAATGGATCTTTCCTACTAATTCCCTACGGTAAAGGTTTGAGTGTTTTGACTGACCAGGAATATTTCTTTCCTGGACACATTCACAAGGCTTTGGCAAGTGCTCATAGAAAAGAGCATGTGTGTGTGTACTCACTGCTGCTTCTGGAAACACTGTTTCTGCAGATAGGGCTTGGCTTGTGTTCAGCAAGGCCAGAAAGCATAATCAATTTTTGAATGTTCACAGGGTCAAACATTTGCACAGCTGGCATATTATTTCACAGGGAGAAGAAAAAAAAAGTAAAAAGGAAAAAAAAAGTGAAAGCATTTGTAGGAGAAAAAAAGGTGGAGAACAAAAACAGAGTGTGTACAATTTTGTAGTGATCTCCACAGCTTCTGGACTCCAACCATCTAGTTTTGATTAGCACTTCCCTACTGCTTAATTCCTGAGCCAATAAAATTATTTCTGTTCTCTATGATTTGCTGCTTTCCCTATAAATGTGCACTGACCCTCATTGCTTGCTAACAAGGTCCCATACCAACTCTTCTCTATATTTACTTCTTGCAAATAGAAAGTCTTTACGTCTCAAATAATTCTAGCTCAGTTTACACTGGAATGTCTCCGGGGTCATATTATCATGCACAGCTGATAACACGTGAAAGGTATGCCCTGGATGGCTCATCTAACTTAATGTGCTTACCACCCCCTCTGGACATTTTGCCCAGGATAAATCAGATAGTACATCTTCTACCAGTCATGGCTCAAGACTGCATTTCAATGCACTATTAAGCAGCTTGTGATTCATGCAGAACCATTATGTACCTGAAGGATTTCCACCACTACCAGATTTCAAGTTTATCAGTGTAACCATGTTAAATTGGGGAAGTCTTTTCCTTTGCAATACTTGCCAGTACATTCCTCCATGCCTTTCCTTGTACACATATATAAATAAAATTACATGTGTCTATGAGATAGTATATGGTACAATGTGAGATTAGTATAATCTCCAAGGTGCCTGGTCCTAACTGCATGAGATTGTCTCCTTGCCATATGTCCTTGCATCCTGGTACAATTCTGGGCAGGGCACATCATTATGGTATTTGTCCCTCATGTCCTATGCATAGACTGGTGCATAAATAGGTAATGATTTATTTTCTCACTGTCTTTCATGTTCCAGAAAGTTCCTAAACTGCTAATTGTCAGGCAAAGCTGAGATATCCCAGACAAATAAAATATTATAGAATCATAGAATGGCTTTGATTGGAAGGGACCCTAAAGATCATCTAGTCACAGCCATGGGCAGAGATATCACTCACTAGACCAGGTTGCTCAAAGTCCCATCCAACCTGGTCTTGTTGCACACTTCCAGGGATGGGCAACCCAGCCTCTCGGGGTAAAATATTCCTGTACTTCACCACCCTCTGAGTAAAGAATTTCCCCCTAATATCTAACCTAAACCTGCCTTCTTTTAGTTTAAAACCATTGTCCCTTTCCCAGACGCTATCTGCTCGTATAAGAAGCCTCTCTCCAGCTTTCTGGTAGGCCCCATTTAAGTACTGGAAGGTGCTCTAAGCTCTTCCCAAAGCCTTCTCTTCTCCAGGCAGAACAGCCCCATCTCTCTCAGCCTGTTGTCCTAGGAGAGGTGTTCCAGTCCTGTGATCAACTTAGTGGCTTGGCTCTGGACTCATTCCAACAGGTCCGTGTCTTTCTTGAGCTGAGGTCCTCAAACCTGGACACAGCACTCCAGTGGGGTCTCATGAGGGCAGAGTAGAGGGGGAGAATCACCTAGACCTAAAGGAGTTGCTACCAGAGGAAACTGGATCTCATCTCTTGAAGTAAACCTGTAATCATCCTAGTGGCAAAAGTCAGCTCAGTAACACCTGAGGAACAAGTTTTAAACTGATGGGCTTGAATCTGTAAGAAAACCCCAAACCGCCAAAACAAACAAATGAGAAAAGAATAGCACAGTGCTTTCTGGTTTGTCTGGCTGCTAGACAGGGTGGAGGCAAACTTATCCTGAGGCCCAGTGCTCCACCAAAGGCTCCCAGCACTGCCTGGAGCTCCTGCTGCCACCAGAAAACACTGCTGGTTACCAAAGAGCAGGACCTCGCTGCTATCTACACCAGTGCTATCAGCCCTTTTTGTTGTTCAAACTGAAACAGAAGAAAGGGACACATCTCCTTCCTACCCAGCACTTTGTTAACAGCCCTGTTAGTGAAAGATTAGAACCCAAAGGGGAGCAACAAAAGGAGAACCAAGCTATGAAGTAAACTACATGGCATTCTCGCATAGGTGTTTCCACCCTTGGGAAAGGGAACACAGGGCCCTAGCAGTGTGTCTCACAATATGTATCAAATTTTCCATTACTTTGTGATAGCGATGTGTGACAACAGCTACACAGAGGGAAGGAAGGGTTTTACCATGTTGTGGTAATATTGAATGTATGTCTTTTGTGATCTACAATTACAGGATTATGTAGACAAGGAAAGCTTTGCCTACGGCTCTGGATTTGGGGATTTTTCTCAAATTTGATACAACTGATGTTGCTGGTCAGAGAACTTACAAACCAGCACGTACATCTATGATCTTGAAACTGAAGTTTCTACATCACTTTTTTTTTTCTTTTTTGGTTTCTAAAAATGGCAAATATATGAAAGCCCTAGGGAAAATGAGCTCCCTGACACCTAGTCTTAAGAGAAAGGATCCCTACAAGCAGATGGGCCCCACCTTGTAACAAATTGAACAAATAAAGAGTAATTTTTCTTTAGAAGCAGTAAGTATCATACAAAAGTTTGCCAAAGGCTGGATAATTCCATAAAGCTGTTCAACAAGAAGCTATAATTGATTAGAAATGAAAGGTCTCACACCACCACCCTGAGTACTCAGCTCTTAATCAGGTTATCAGGCAGTAGGGCTTTTCTTAATTGATAAAGTCTATTATTGAAAGAGGGTTTTATCTCATTGGTGAGGTCATAAAAAGTGAGTCACACAGAGTCAATAGGGTATCTAGCACAAAGGCCATGGTATGCATTATAGAGGCTACAGCTACTGCAGGTACTGTAGGTGCTGCTTACTTGCAGGCAACTACTAAGTGTTGTGTCTCCCTTCAACCTTCAGAAAAAGCTATTGAAACCTCATTTTAAGCTGTGCCTACTGTTCAGAATAATTCTGCTTATCATGTTTTGATATTGTTGCCTTGGCAATGCCGTGGGACATTTTGAACCTAGGGCCTGATTTCTCATTTTCAATCCCACCAGCTGAGATTTTAATTAAGCTAAGTGGAATGCATTCTCGGAGCACAGAGCTCTGTGTGGTTAAACTGGCAACGTACTCATATTAACAAAAGAAAAATGGCACTTTTAATTAAGTGTTTTGCAGTTTTACCAAATTTTTACCTTAAGAATAGCTGCCAGTCAGAACTGGATTTCTTATCTTGCAGATCTCTGTGGTAATTCTAGGATTCATACATGAATTCTTGTGTGACTTTTGGCAAGCCTTTGGCTTTGATTTTCTTCCACTCTTAGGTATGTAACTCTTTCATGTTGCACTCTTGCCTGAAAACCAGTGCCTTCTCAGCTTTCTTTTTTCTTCTTCTTCTTTTCCTATAAATGAAGAGAAAATTACTCCATAAACAAACCCAAGGAATTTGGCTACCTCTTAGGAGACTCCAAGGAAAGTCCGTTCCTAAAAAATCTTTCCATACTAGTGCCATCATCCTGTTCTAGTGCTTTAAGCCCCAGAAAACAATGCACTGTGTTAAAAGAGCTGATCATGGGATCAGCATGGAAAAGATTTTGTTTCTGAAAATAATTTTTGAACCAAACCAAAAACTTTTAAGGTGATCAAAGCATCTTGTGCACATATTAGAAATATTTTGTTTCATTGTCAAGTCACTAATAATGTTTTTAAACATTGAATTAATCAAATGTGGAAGGCAGAAAGAAAGGGCTTTAAAAAAATAGAATATCTAAAGACAGAAGGGACCCATAGGGATTACGAAGTCCAACTTATCAGTTGGACTTAATGCACTTGTGATGGTTGTTAGACACTCATCCTTCAGGCTTCAGAACCCTCCAGAATTTCAGCCTGGAGGGCAGAAGTGCCCAGTTTGTTGATAAGGTGTGCTGGGTTTCGCTGTGCAGCACCCCTGGCACACAGAGCACACAGGCTCAGCTTCACTGTCCCATTACAAGCCATCCATGGCTGGTTTGCCAGGCATACTGAGACTGTGGCTTCTCCCACCTTTCTTCACTCTTAGGTACTTAACACAATACTCTGGTCAGCTGCATCATGTGCAATGTTTTATCCTATGCCAGAAATTGTATTAGCCATTACATCAGATGGAGAAATAACTTCATTCTGAGAGCAGCAAAAGAGCAAATGTAGCTGGAAAATCTTCCAAGCAGTATTGCAAAAAGAATGACCGGAAGAACAGGAAGCATCATCTCATGCAGGAAATTAACGTCTTAAAGATTAAACAAATTATGTCCATTAAAATTTTGAGAGGAAAAAAATCCTTACAGTGTATCCTACAAAATGGTGTGAAGCTTTAGCTTCAAATAAGGTGAAAAATTGCTAAAGAACATCCCACATCCTGCTAAAGCCAACAGCTGCAAACAAAGCGTTCACACTTAACATAGGTGCCATAGATCCATAATAGTATTATCAGAGAATCTAAATAGTCCTAGGGGAATGAGAAACTCTAGGCAAAGATCTTCCTGCCACTGGGTTTGAACAGGCAACTCTTGACAAATTTCTAGCCTCCTAGACAGAAGAAAATCTCAACTATCACCTTACTGCTGTTAGACCCATTCTGTCCAGGCTGCCCTCAAGAGATCAGGTAGTAGAGCACTGCTCAAATGAGCCTTGACATTATTGATTAAAAATATTGTGTGCAATAAAAAAAAAAAAAGACTTATTCAGCTAAGAGGCTGAAAGTCTGAATGTTGCTTCCTAGATTTGAAAGCTCTACCGTCCTTACATGGGCAATTCAGCAAAACTGGAAGTTGATTGTGTGTTTCATGACACATCCATATGCACAGTTCACTGTACCAGAGTAACTGTGTCATACTAAGACCAGTGTAGTAAAAATTTTAAAGAAGATTAGTTTACTTAGTTGGCATATATGAGATAATGAATACAGAGCATGTTTTCCAAATGAGAACTGGATAATCTCTGATTACATGGGTTTATCCTGGTAATGAAGGGCAGATAGTGAATAGCTTAGACAATTAATATGCAAATGTAAAGTCTTATTTCTACCAACACTGTGGCAACTTTGAGCCCTAGCTCCACTGACCTAATTGCTATAGAGTGCTGTTCAACCTGTGCTCTAGTTCAGTGGCTTCCTGTTAGACAGCTGCCATCAAACCACAATATTGCCTTCGAGAAAGGCAGCTCTTTATAGTCATGTAGAATGGCCCAATTTCCAGATTTCCATGGAGGTGAATGCAGCTAAGTTACTCAAGCTGTATGCAGAAGATCACACTGGAGAGGTACTCAACCCACAGATTTTTATGAGAGCATCTTTATGCCAGCAGGAAAGTAATGGGTGTGTTTTTGGAGAATGTTAGGTAAGTTCAGAGCTCGTTGCCTGACCAGAAGCCTGTGTTAATGATGCTTGCAGTGGTAAAGCCATTGCTGAAGGTCTCAGTAGTGTTGTGGCTGGCTCAGTTGCACAGTTGTAGCCATGACCATGTTCTAGGCTTGCTGCCCTCTCCCAGCTGGCCCATTCTGCAGCAGCAGTGAATAGTCACAAAAGTCAGCTTTGGAGTTCAGAGCAGACACCGGGGCTTGGGGACCGCATTCCCTCTGAAGTCACAGGGAATCAAGCAAGGAATCAGGCTCCTCCTGGGGAATATTTACAGCATCAAACTTGACATCCTTCTGTTCTCCCCTAGGGATACAGCTGCATGTGTATTGTATAAAGGACACAAGCCCGTGGTGTCCTTTGCAAGTATTTGGCATTGTCTATAGAAGCAGAGGTAGAAGGACACAAATTCTCTATTCATGATGCTTGGGTACCCTGGGATATTTAACAGGGCACTTTTTCATTTGCGCTGTGTCTAGGCAACTAAATCCTACATCTGGGGTCTAAAGAATGATGTCCAAAATAAGGCTGTGCCTGGGAGTCCCCAGTGCTTCCAGAGGCAAGAAGGTAAAAAAGTGCAAAGGAACATCAGTTCAGTGAGACCATGAGTTCATGACAAGTAGTCATTCATGTCTTATGAGTGAGACATCTGCTGTGTTTATTAAATAGTGAATTCCCATGGGCTTTGAAATCCCCTTTGACATGGGCAGGCACATCACTGGTTCACACTTGCTGAGCTTTAATTCTCATCACAAGTACAAGCCCATTCCTTGTACAGGCTGGAAAACTCTTTCTGTAGCCCTGACAGAACTGCAATAGTATCTATGGTCTTTTATATTTATCCCATGAAAATATAAATAAGTTGCATCTACATCAATAAAGCTTGTAAAATGAAATTATAAGTATTTGTGAAAAAACAGGTAACAAGCAATACCTTTTCCCTTCTCTTATACCAATAAAATAATAAAAGTCAGTGTTCCAGTCTTTGATAAGCGGCAAATGGAAAAATCAATGAACAACCCCATATGTAATTGTTTTAGAATAATCAGTGGAAAAGGGCTTAAAAACTTTTTATAATGAAATTAAGGCAACTGAAATATTGTTATATTTGGTAAAAAACTGGATTACCTCTCTTTTCAAATGAGAACTGCCCCCTTTTATTTTTTTAATCTGCAGGGCTGCTGCCTAAGAGATGAATGTTTTGAGTTTTCCTTCACAAACCTCTGCAATATTGGGTGCTGTGGAGATCAGATCCCAGCTATGGGACATCTCCAGCTTGCCCACCAGTTGTGGCAGCCCTTATTTGGGTTGTGGGGTCATGCAGTTTATGTGATTTGACTCCACCACTATCATGCCTGCCTTTATCAAGGCTGTGCAGCTCACCCCTGTTTGTACATAAAGCATTAGGTGGTGTGGCTGTCACTTACTTCCTGCACAGCTGCTCCTTGTGTCTTCAAGGGAATGGAGCCAATAGGAACAACCTTGAACGTGGACCGTGCCAACAGGATGCAAGTCGCCCACTTCCATGGACATCTTCTTTTTTGCTTTTGTTTCCAGAGAATTGATGTACAGTCCATGTTACCATTGAGGAATGTTGGTTTGCCCCTGGCCACGGGCACAGATGAGCTGACCAGCCAACCCCATGGACTCTGAGTGCTGACACCAGCCATGCAGAATTGAATCTTGTGACCTCCCAAAACATGTCCACCTCCTGTGAACCTGGAGTGATGGGAGCCTTCTGTTGGTGGGCATTCCCAGGTGGATCAGCAATAGAGTCCCTGAAAGTATAATGAGAGAGAAGCCTTTGCTACTTAGGACTAAATAGGAATGAGCTCTTATTACTGACTTAGTCAATACTTGACAAGGTTGAATCAATACTTCAGAGAGATGACTTTATACAGCTGGTTAAAAAAAATACATAAAATGGAAAACTCAAGAAAATTTTTGTCTTCTGTCACCACAGTTCCTGTAATACATTTTATATGCAGTCAGAAATACAGACTTTTAAAACCTGAACTGGAAGCTTGATTTGGGACACTAGGAAAATATCTGGAAAATGCTAACAATTCTGCTCAGTGTGTGGTGGATTCATCACCTTCTCTCCCATGGGATCATGCGAAGGGTATCATGTATCCCATGACTTCCCCAAGCAAGTATGATGTGTTTGAATACAGACTTTCACTGCTGATACTCCCCTACTTGCTATCAGGAAGGGGCTGAATGGGCACACAAAAAGTAGCCTGAGCTGCATTCCTCGTTCCCCATAGCACCTGCTTGGTCAGACTATGCTACAAGAGACCCAGGGTGGGTAGTAAAATCATGTAAGTAGCAATGGGAAGTAAAGGGAGGGTTTGAAGGGAGAGAAAATGCAGGCTGTTTGTTTATTTGTTCATGTAGCCAGGGACATCAAACAAATATAACAACTCACCCAGAGATTTGTGGATTTGGGACATCTCCCAGAGTTAGATTTCAGCACCAGTACAGGAAAAAGTCAGATTGTCTGAACCAAAAAGTTTGAATGGGTTCCTATTTCTTTGGTTATTAACTGACATCTGAGAGCTGCTAAATCAGTAAATTTTTAGCATTTCTGGATCTGAACTCAACAAGCTTGACTTGCTCATCCAGTTACTGTTGCACCTGCTTTGACATCAACTTTATCAAGGAGGAGGATTTGAACCAGGAACTCCTATAAACTATTTTTCTTTGAAATCAGATTAGCAAGTCAGAAATGCCAAGTGATAAGAGAAGACTTTCCTTCACAAGACTTCCTTTAGCAACCCTGAGTCAATGGCACTGGGACGACATTAGCCTTCACATCCACCTTACACAGGGTAGAAAAATTGATTCATTGTCATCATGAAAGTTATAATTTTAACTTTGCTTCAGGAAGCTATGGACTATAATTACAGATGTATTAAAACCACACATACCTTCCCTATTTTAAAAAGAAAGGAAAAGGAAAAGGTATTATGTGCCTGGAGGAAAAGTTTGCCCAAAATCTGGATTAAAAAAAAGGGTAAATTAAAAAAAAGGGGGGAGAAAATCAACCTGCAGTGTCTTTTCTTGCTAGTTTTCACATTAAGATCCTTTGTAGGCCAAAAGTGAGCCTTCCAAGTGAATAGATGGAAAGCTACTTCTTGGGGTGAAGAGATAGAGGTGGAGAGAGATTTGTTTTTTGGAAGCTGACTGGTCACTTGAAAGATCATTTTAGCAAATTTATCCTGGCATAATATTCCTGACTAATTCTTCCAGTAAAAACCTAGTATAGATTGGAGTAAATCAAGAAGGCCCTTGCTCTTAGGTGTGCACAGCTGCACGTTGGCATCACACCTACTAATTACACTCTTTGGAGAGTCAGATACACTAAAGCCTGTGGTTCCTCATCAAGCAGGCACGCAAGATGTACTGAGGGAGGAGTACTTGGTGAACTCGTAGGAGGGCAGTTTCTCTTCTAAAAATAACAGTTTCCCTTTCTTTTCTTCTGTTAAACCGTAATGGTATGGTCTATCTCAGACTCAACAGCTTTTTTGGGAATAGAGCTCTAGAATGAAAAGTCAGATTGAAAGCAGGATGATACTATAAGTAATTTAGGAACCTGCAAGTATCCAAACTACTACCAGCAGAAAAGTAATCTATTAAACCTAAGAGTTTTTATACTTAGGTCTGTTCTTAAGGCCATTACCCAAAAGATTTACGTTACTAATACCTTCAGAACATTGCTATTAATAGTAATATTATTAAAATATTACTGCATCACATCATATCAACATCTACAAAACTGGATGGGTTATTCTCCAAAAAGCAGTTTTCAGGTAGGTATTCCCATGCTGGTTCACTGATCTAACAAAACCTCTCACACCTAGCCTGTAGCTCCTAGCTAAAATAGAATCCAAGGAGGTGAAAAACTCAGCGTGAAATGCACTCACTGGGTGTCTTAAATCCAGCAGTGAGTTTCGTGGTTCTTCTCTATTGAGAGTGGAGAGAAGCACCCCCAGAGCATCATTCAGCCCACCTGGAATCTGAGTGGAACAGGTAGCATAGCTCCACCTGAGGTTACACCATTCTGTAGCAAACACCATTAAAAAGCAGCATTCAGAAGTAGCTTCTGACAGCTGACCCAAAAAGATCAGTGTCATTCCTTTGCCTTGATCAATTTTAATGCAAAAGAAGAAAACACATTATACTGCAGGGGAAATGGAGCCAAGCTCTGCACATCCAGGGTTTTCATGCACAGGCTCCAGTTAGGGCTGTGATCTGTCATCACTGTGGTGGGTCATTACCCACAGGTATGAAGTTGCTTCTGTCAATATTTGCTCAAGTCTGCAAATAAATGGATTACCTGAATGTATATGTCTCTGCAAAGATTTGCATGTTAGATTTGTCGTTATCAGATCGCAGAGGGTGTAACACAAATTTGACCACAATCATTTCAAAGAGCTAACCTTCTTTCTCACCCTGGCATTTTACCACAGGTTTCAGAGTAATATCATCAGCAGGACAGAGACAAGATCAAAATACATAAAATAAATGCAGAGCAAGCCATAATTCCACTTCTCTTACTTTTTTTAGGTTTAGTACGGAACCACAATTAAATTAGCATGACACCACAATTAAAAGATTTCTCATCTGAAACAGTTTTAAAGATAAAAAGGCTTTGTAAGCTGATGTGAATGCACTTTCAAAAAAGACAACTCCAAAGGAAGTGAAAATCAAAAACCCCAGGAGAAATTACTTCTTTTTTTCCATTCTCATTTTCAAAAATGTCTAAAAGGTCAGGGAGGAGAATGTACTGAAAATTGATTTGACACCCCTTACATATCTTTGCTGCATATCTGGTGGAAAAGTGGTTTTTCACTCACTGTATGAATTTTCTTGCAGCAGTGGTTCATACTTTAAAGTGGATAAAAGGGAAAGTGCCACAGAGGTGAACAAAAGAGTGCAGATTTTTCTATCATACTTGAAAAATTACCTATAGCACCTACCTTATTAAGCTGTCATGGAAGCCAAGACTCTGTTGAATCACTACATCAGGATGTTCCAGTCACTGGGAGAGTTCAGGTTCCTTTGAGGTTCATGGTTTGGGGTTCAGCTCGGACAGAGAATTGTGAGGTTTCCTGACGAAAGGAAATAAGTATTTTTATTCATAGGCAAGTTAGGAATAGTATGTTCCACTGATAGAGAGGGAAACTCTTGTTGGACTTGGCTGAGAATATTAATTCTTTTGAACCTCTAAAGTGGACTTTAAGAGATGCTGTCAAACTAAAAGCTTCCTTGAGCAACATGTGTTCATATTCAAAAGTAAAGTGAAGGAATTTGGCTCTTACAAGGCACATGAAATGAGCAGCAGGTTGAGAATTTGAGTTCCAAGTGGGCAATAAAGTCCATTTTTATTGTTACATGGTACTACAGTCAGAGCTACCAGCAGTGGGCATTCACAGCACTGGCATGTACTTGCACTAAATTATAATAGCATTCAATATTTAAAAACCCAACCAAACCTCAAACAGCTATGCACTTCAAAATTAACCAGGTCAAAGGATTGGAAGAATGAGGGATTTTGAAAGTCTGTAAAGGAAAAAGAATCATAACTGTAACTATCATCTTTACTACTTTATTATTCAAAATAATAATGTAAACATTATTTTATATATTTGCTTTTAGTATTTCTTCACTTCCTGTTTGCATGAAAATAATGTCTTTCACAAACTACCTCCATTAGGCTTGTCCCCAAAGCAATTTATTTCAAATCAAACTATAGTACTGCTCTTTTTACCCCTTTTTCTTCCTCAGTGTGCATTTTCCTTAAAAAAAAAAATTAATTTCTATTTTATTTTAAACCTGGCAATTTTCTGCTTAATATTTTCTCAGCTAATGCCAGACAATTTCTTTCTCCTCCTTCTTATAAGTCCTCTATTTTAAGAGTTTCTTGTTTGATTTCTTCTGATATACATATACCTATCTCAAGCCCTTTATTGTAATATTTATGGGTTTCATATATGTGTATTCTGCTTTTTTGTAATTGTAATATTTTTATTGGCCAGTTAGAGAATATTAGCTCACATATTAATGTCAGAGGGAAGAGTAATGAGTTTTCTTTTGTTTTATTAGATGTTAAAAAATGGTTTACCAGTTTCTGAGAATTAGTTGACACTTTTTTCCTCTATACTTCATCCCATTATAATTATCTATGAGGTGTCCACGCTGCTCTGGTTTCATATCTCTTCTGGTTTTGGCTGCAATTCTAACATGCAAATGTCCAAACAACCAATCTATCCCCCAAAATCAGTTGAAACAGCGTTTGTGAGACAACAAAACTTCTATCTTTTTAGAGATATTTTAGCACATTAACAAAACCAATTACTCAGTGAAGGGCCTAAATGCTTCAAGATTTTTTTTTTCTGTTTTCTTCCTTGTCATTACTAGTGATGCAGCTTTCCCTCTTCACTGGGTGCACACATAAAATCCAAGGTTGCCCAGATGGGGAGCTGTTGTGGGTGAGCTCCACAACCTCCAGGACAGCAGAAACCTGTCACTGGATGCTGTATCAGGTAATGGGCTGACAAGTTTCTTCTGCTCCTCTGCACAGCAAACACAGAAATACAATATAGTCCTGCATCCTTGGGGAGGTAAAACTGCTTTATCCAATAGCTTTGGGCATTGGACCTGAATTTTAGGAGGAGCTGCTGGCTATGAGACCCTAACTCTAGGAAGTGCAACTATGAAATCAGAGGTGCTTTGAACATAGTTAAACTGGAGAGCGTTGTATCTGTTAATGTCTAGCACCTTTTTGTTCCTGGCAGCATTACTTGGGGATTGCTGCAGATTCCAAAGGAGTAAACCATCTCAACTTCTTCCCACAGAGCTATGTTCGATCTATCACCCATCTGAACAGACACAGGACTAATAGCAAAATAAAGACCCAAGCTGATGAGGAAAAGGGATCCTTATTTTATCCTAGAACCAATACAATATTTCAGAAAGCCACTGAGAAGAACAAGGATCCCATACACTTAAAGGTGACCTCGGACTGTATCTCTGTATACAGGGGGAGATGAGCTATTTCTTTATGAGCCACTCTCATAATTGGTCTTTACCATCAAAAGATATTATCAGAGCTGGCTGGTCACTGCTGAACATCTCCTTTCCTACCCCATAAAACCAGCTAGTTTCCAGCCTTTCTCACTGCTACCATGTCTTCTCTTTATTCTTGCTCCCTCCAAATGAGTCGCTTCTTCCTTCCTGGTGATCTCCGTGGCACTGCTCTAAACAACATAGTGGAAAAAAATATAAAAGGGTCATTGTCAAGACCATTCTCTGCTCTGAACACTGCTTTCTGTTGCCATGACTGCTGAAGTAGCAATATATAGTGTCTGTCACTGTAAGCAGTGACTGAAAGCCTCTGCCATCAGCATCACCAGGCAGTGGATGCCTCTTGAAAGAGGTTCTCATGGACCTCCTCATGCCCTAAAGAGCTCTTCCTACAAATGGTACATCTTGGATAACTCGGGTCTGTTGTAACAAAGATAAAAGAAGGAGAAACATTAGCTGTGGGTGACTGATGGAATACCAATAACTAGAGGGTACAGAGGTTTAAAATGCAGCTCATTTCCCTCCTTGACCTAGTCCCAGCCTTAACTGTGACATCTTGAAGGTAAATGTTAGAGGGGCAGACATTTTTCCTGCAGGCTATTTCCATCTTGCACACAGTTTCATGAAGCTCTCCTTTTATGATCACCTTGTGCAATGCTGTGAGCCCAGCAGAACGGGCTGTGGCAGGGTGTTTTGGCATTTCAGTCTTGCACTTGGTCCTTCCAGTCCATGGAATGCCTCCAAGAGAACAGGTGAGTAGTGGCTGAGCAGATCGGCTGATTTCAGACACGTATCCACTTTCCTTGACCTGGATGAATATCTGCAGTAATTCTTTGCTAATATTTACTCAAAGAGTTGCACTCTGTGTATGTTGTACTATATCCTGCTTCCACGCTTTCTGCTTTTTTCCTATGCATTATTACCTGTGCCTGTTTTGCTGTCTGTCGATTTGTTCTTTTGTTGCAGTCCACTCTGGAAATATTTTGCCCCATAATTACACACCTAGTACAGCAGAACTTTGGTCAGAGGTGAAGATATTTGCACTTATAATATACGTTCATGACTTCATACCACCTTCCACAGTCACCTGCTCAAGACTGGCTTCAGGTCATCCAACACCTTCGTTTTTCTTAGGTCATTGCTCCTGAACTGGCCCATCTTCCCTAAATTCCCAACATTTCATTTTTACTAACATAAGGTCTGAGCCAATCTGTATTGTAAAATAACAGATTTTGCCTGCTGCAAATGTGGAACAGGCAAAGCCCAGTTTGTAATCAGAGGTAAGAGAAAAGAATGTGATCCAGATCCAAACTTTTTCAGGCTTTTGACAGATGTAAGTTATAGTTTTGGTGTTAATGTTCAGGTGTACAACTGAGTGGCCTCAGGGGAGGGCAGAGAATCCCAGTTACCATCTGTTTTCCAGGGAACACTAGTGGCTGTGTGTTCCTCTCTTACAGATCATCATGAAGTCAACTCATTAAATCAAGAGAGCTACATGGAAGTAAGAACAAGAGGGCTGAATCACAATACCCAAGTATTTACCTCTACTAATTTTTGGTAACACAATAGAAATTTTCCAGTTAGGTGTATCCAGACAATGGCTTCCTATGAGACATTTGATGCAAATATTTATTTCAATTTATGTCAAATTTTCAAGGGTTTAGGGAAAATTTGTACCAGATCAGTGATAGAGGACTGTCAAGGGTGTTCAAATAACAGATGCTTTTTCTCTTTAGCTTAAATTAAATTATCATGGACAGATAATAAAGAATAAGTACCCAGCTATAATTCCTGCTTTAATTTAAGTATTTGGAGAGTTTAAATGTGAGACTGAAGTGTAGCACAAGCTCCGTCCTGAAACCTCATTTAAAGGACCAATGTGATCCCATCTGGGGACAAAATT
This sequence comes from Zonotrichia albicollis, assembly GCF_047830755.1. Lineage (NCBI taxonomy): Eukaryota > Metazoa > Chordata > Aves > Passeriformes > Passerellidae > Zonotrichia > Zonotrichia albicollis. The sequence goes on from NC_133824.1 coordinate 39,228,621, forward strand.
TATAAGAAATGTGGATCTTTAATAGCTAGATATTCACATGCACTGATTCTGGAACAAAAGATTCCTATCCCACCTGAAGCATTATATCTAGTTTAAAAATTGTCTATACGCTGATATAATGAGCATTCCTCTCTACAGAACAGGCTGAATGCAAACCTAATGCTATGTGTTAATTTATCAAAGTCAGTGGGTTTACGCTCATTTATTAAAATTTGAGCTGGCTAATAATTACGCCACCAGGTCTAAGCATAACATTGTAATATTCTAGATTCTTAAGTAGTAAAAAGAGGTTCCAGTGTATCTGACCTATAAAATCTTGATATTCAATTAAACTTTTTCCACTGAAGGTCTCCTTTGCAGATAATCACAAAACTTACTGTGCTGTTCTCAAAGGTCACTATCCTATATAATCCCAAAATAGCATCACAGTGTGAAAACCATCACTTTCAATCATTTCCCCAATGTAACAGTCATGTTGAGAATGCAACACAATTTTTTTCCTACAACAGGGTAGGTGTTACTTTCTAAACTTAGCAAAGCAACTTCCCAGCTGGCACCTTGAACAAATATGGAAAACCAAACAAGTAGGTTGGATTTGATGATCTCAGAGATCTTTTCCAATCTCATTGATTCTGTGATTCTGTGAAATAAAAGTAGACAAAATTCTGCAGCTCCCCAAAATGGCAGATAAAAACGAGTTATCTAGAAGCTGTTTGTTGCAACAAATAGTTGTCAGGATAAGTACCCCTAACCACAACCATCAGTCATTAAGTTCATGCAAATGCAGAATCCAACTTTAACTTGTATTTGCATGTATTAATTTATATAATAATATTATGATTAATAATGCGAAGGGTCAAAATCTTCCTCCCTTATTTTCTGACTCTACTAAGTCGAAAAATGGCCCTTTCCCCCTCTGTGCACCAAAGGACCCTTTGATCCAAACTGCCTCAGAATCCTCACTCCATTCTCACAATAGCTTTCCTCCTTGAATCCCTACTTTGCTGCTTGCCAGCATAGAAAAGGAGCTAAAGGGATACTCTGCCTTTCCTCAGCTGCAGAGTCTTGTTGCCCACCCTGTACCCTGCTAGGAGAAATAGTCAGGAGTCATCAGCCAAATCGCTGCCTAACAACTGGGAAATGGGACTTGGAACCAAGCCTTGGTTTGGACAGCATCTTAGTATTTTCAGAATATAAAGTATTACATTTCTGAGATGTGAAAATGTGTGATTTTGTCAACAGGATGTTGCACTTGTAGGTATCCATGGTCTCAAACAGCCAAGCAAACAATCACAAGCCACAGGATAATTGCACAGAAGTTTGTGCAATAATTAATTACAGGGACTACAGGGTCAATATATTTCATTAATTCTGTTGAAGGTTCTACAAAAAAAGACATAGTATACTTCAGAATCTGAGTTTTGACCTGACTGGAGTGTTTTTGTTCAAAATAGAGTTAAATTTCCTGGCTGAAATGTGTTATCTTCGAGAATATAATTATGGAAAGAACCTGTGGCATGCACATTGGCAACATGAATTTCTGAGGGCTCTGCTTATTTCCTGCTGTTGCTGCACCAAAGCTCTCAATAAGAACATGCCCTTTCAGGTGTGTTGCTCCCTGTTTAGTCAGCCAAGAGCGAAGCTCTTGAGATTCAGGATTGTTTCCAAGGACCTGTGACAGATACAGTAATATTTGTCTCTTCCATTATGGAAAAGGTGCTGTCTGACACCTGCAGAAGCCCTGTGTAAACTGGCATGCTCCTCATACGTGCAGGCTGGTGCTCAGCTCAGTATATTTAAACTCCTTAGTACACAGCAACACCCACCAAGAATAAATTACTCTTCTATCCACATTAGATGAACCAGGAGACCTCTCCAGGTGAAAGCGCCATTTTGTTTTTTGCAGTCATTCCAGAAGCATATGGATTTAACCTTGTAGGTCTTCATAGGAAACATTTTGGCTGAAGAGGAATTCCAAATTTGGGACCTGTGTGGTTATAGGTAGAAAGTTTTGAATTAATCTCAGATAAAATGAAGTGAGAGTTCTCTACTTTGTTCTTACTTAATATGAGAAATTTTCTTTCAGACACCTATCTGCAGAGCACAGCTTAGTATTAAGCATGCACTTCTGGGTGGAAACCAACTAGAAAATTGTATTCTTTGCTGTAGTTCTTGTTCTCTTAGATAATGGTTGAACAAGCTAGTCTTTGTTTTCGATGATGCTTGACTTGAAGTTGTTCATTTAGTGTTTTGGCATTAAACAGAACAACGTTTTTGCAATCTCTGTGACTGTGTACTTGCTCAATATTTTGTTTAAAAATACTGTCATGATAAATTCTGCTCTTCACTCTAATAGAAAATACTGACATATTCAAACAGCACAGATTTTGCACTAATACCTAAGAGAATGGGAAATTGCTAAGATAGGAATTTTATACCTTAATCATTTATTAAATTAATATCGCAAGTAATTATATATTATACTAATATCACCAATAATTCTAGTTCTTTGTATGAACATATAAATATGTATATGTTGTGGACATAAAGCCATTCAATGTTTCATTCACAGTTTTGGTAACACCGCTTCTTGACAATATCAACCTTGAATGGGTAACACGGATTCAGAAATTGCAGAGGGAAATAGATGCCAGAAGCCAGCCAAGAAAGTGCATACAGTTTGCTATAATATCCAGTTAGCAGGTCTGTAAAAGAGCATCCTTTTACTTCCTGTTTCGCATGAGGTAGGCTTACAAGTCTTATGCTTACAGAGCATTGCTGCACATCTTTATGCATGTCATGTCAGTTACCAGGAATTTTTACTGCAGTTTCATCTTGATTAGAGAGATTTTCAAAACAGACTTCAGTTTGTAACTACCAGTGGTTTTTATGATTACATTTCCTGCTAGACAGACTTTAGGTGTTGAGGATGAAAAAACCAATTGCCAATAATTGGGATAGCTGCAAAACTCTCTAAATACATAGAGAGGTAAGTCTTTAAATACACTGCAGAGGATAACCCTTCTCTTTAGGCTCAGTGATCATGCAGATGATGGTTGTGGCACATGAAGGAAGCAGTCTGTCCATAACACTTCCTGCTCAGCCCAGCCCCTCTCAATTCCATTTCCAGCTCTTTTAGCTCACCTTAGCCAGAGTTGCAAATTCTTCAATTAAAGAAACAGTGAGCTGTAAGTAAATCTTGTTTGGGATTGTGGCCAGAATTTAAGATGCAGCATTACCATTGTACAGCATACTACCTACAATTACCATTCCTTCCATTTTCCCTCCTTAATCTCAACATGCCCATGAGAGGGGGACAAGAAGATTCTCTGCATACCCACCAGGACACAGTGTGGTGGCACTTCCATTGTGAGTAGTTTTATTTTTTGCAGTTACTGGAATGAAGAGAAGTAGCAATGCAAGGGAGATCTGTCTGGAGCTGTTTCTCCAACACGCTGTGTCACACCATTTCTTCCCTGCTTTGAACAAGCACATGTCAAGAAGGCTGCCAACAAAAGCATTGTTTCTGACTTTCAGTGTTTCAACAAATACTGTTTTTACACTATGAAATGTGGCTTTGAGTTTTAAATACCTTGTTTTCAGGGAATGGCAAGGGCAGGGGTGATTGAACTTGTGCACAGACTGTGGGCACTTAAAATCCTCATGAGTGCCATGGCCCTGGCATCCACCCTTTCTTAGCACCTAATCTGGCATTGTTATTAAATACTGAGCTTTGTTATACACTGCCCTAGACAGTGGCTAGGCTTGTTGTGTATTTAAGATTTTAATAGGATTTGCCCTGGCTAATCTTACATGCACAATGTAAAACTCACTGCTCTTTATACAGAGAAAGTGTCCTTAGACCCATTTATTTACTTATTCATGTATAGCTCTGGCTCTGACCTGCATTTTCAGGCATTTATATCCTATCCCTTTATTTACCAATGTGGGAACCAACACAAGCCATCATCCCTTCAATTTGTCTGATTTTTAAACTTCTAAGCTAGGACCTAAGACATACCCATTTTTACATCCAACACATACATACCAAAAAAAAAATAGAGGGGGGAGGGGGGAAGAAACTAAACTAAACCCCAAGCCTGCTTATCTCCATTTAGAAGTTAAAACAATACAAATTCTAAATCCAAGGAATTGTCCCCAGGACCACTGAATTTAGTAGATGGCACAACACAGCAATAATCATTACTTCAAAAGAGTTGAGAGAAAAGCCTTTGCTTTGAGAACAGCACAGCAAGTTTTGTGATTATCTGCAAAGGAGACCTTCAGTGGAAAAAGTTGAATTGAATATCAAGATTTTATAGGTCAGATACACTGGAACCTCTTTTTACTACTTAAGAAACTAGAATATTATAATGTTACATGAGAGAAAATGTACAAAATTTTATTATGAACTTTTAGTGATACTTATAAATTCAGCTTGGAACTGTTAGAAGGGAAAGTGATTTCGCGTTATTGATGACAACATTACATGTTGTATTTCCTCAGCCACCCTAATCAGTGTCGATGTAATGGATTCATGTGACCCACAACAAGCTGGTTCGAACGAGGGTCTAGCTTGATGGAGCTTCAAGCTGTACTGTGCACAAAGTGCTCAGTACTAAGTGTTCTACAAATCAGAAAAGAAAAAAATCATTTAAACCTTTCAATCTGCAGCAGTAACAGCAAAGTTGAAGTATAACACAGGGCCTAGAGAACAGGCTGAAGTGACTCTTGTATAGCTCCAACGTGGCTACATGCAACCCAAACCATTTCTAACACAGTGAAAGGCTTCTCTCGCTTTTTTCACATGCAGTCAATATCTTCTCTTGATCTGATCCACCTTCACTTGTGTGGGATAAAACTGAACTGATTGCCTGGGGACTGAAACTCCGTATGAAAAACAAGCCTGTCAAACAGATTTTAACCAAATTTTGACATAAATCTTTCAGCAAACTGAGTTAGTGTTCAGCTGGGAAATGCTTCAGCTGCTGATATATGCAGTGTAGGCTTTCCCTCCTTGATTCTTGCCTGAGAAAAGGAAGACTGTCATTTAGCAATATTGAGTATATAACAAGGAAAACAGCTTTTCAACAGATGCAGGCAATTCTCTGTCATCGGGAATCTCTGAGCCAAGAAGGGATGTTTGCTTAAATGATTTGCCCTAAATGTAAATTGGTAAGTTACATGAAAAAAGTACAGGATAAAATATGTATGAGAGCACAGTCTGGGATATAGAGGAGTCTGACTCAACAAAAGCGATTACCTGATAGTTTCAAGTCTCTGAGTCAAGAAATGTAGTGTTTGGAATACCACTGACAAAGCATGGGGCTTGCAGGTTTCCTTCTGTGCAGCCCAGCTGAGTTATGCTGAACCACTTTGAAATTCGCCAGCGTAAGAGACTTGGGTTTCCTGGAGCCTTGAATTCAATCCAAAACCTGCAAGAAAAGAAAGCGCTCCCCACCTGTTTGCAAGAATGATTCAGAGAGAACAAATGAGCATACAAAGGAGTTCCAAAACTGCAGGATCCACACCATAAAAGCAAACTTACTTTTCCTGTTTCTCTTCTTGTTGGACAGAAACACAAAATGGAGATGAACAGCCTTCTGGATTGTGTTTGTTTCAGAAGGCTTAAGAGCCCACTACATGCTATGAAACATATGTCAAACTTTAGATTGTAGAGAGTAATTTATTTGTTTATTCTTGTGAAGAGAGGAAAAAAGTCTCCTCATTTCATGGCAATATTTTCTCTATCAGAAATGTTATTGCATTGATAAGGCTAATAATGGAAAACAACCCTTTGTGTCAATATTAATCTGAGATATATTTCAATAAGAAACCCTGCTTCACCTTCAATTTCCAAAGGAGTCAGCTTTTTACAGAAATAATTTTTGCATCCATTTCCATGATCATATAATTAGTTCAATAATGGACAATATTTCTTCAAATCTCTTCAGCATCCACTGCATAGATAGTGTAAGCTTCTCAGTTCAGATCTGCATTTGATGTGTTCATTAGTGCCTGTTTTAATTGATCCAGTGCAGTTTTCTATCTATAGTAGCCAAAAGTCTTCCCAGAAACTTTAACAACATTCCTAAACTATTAAGAGCAATATAAAAAGAGACAACTGCTTTATTGTGCTGTATAAAAGGAATCATAGCTCTTCTACTCCAAATTTGCATAAAGGCATCAGCCCGTAAGCGTGTATTAGAGCTAACTCAGAATGTCACATCTAGCGTGACTACAGACAGTCACTTCTTACTTTCCTAACCAGCAGATTACAAAAATCAGTTTCAGATCTGAATCCTACATGTGATTCTCTCTGTTCAATTTATTATTAATAGTTCAGACTCTACCTTCATTTTATCAGAAATATTGTTAGCACTCAAAAGAGGTGAAGAGTTAGAAGATGTACACTCAAAATTAGACATAATCTGCAACAATTGCTACTAGCTTACAACATCAATCTCCTACTGAAGACTGACAGTGAAACTGCCATGGGTAGTATTTGCTCGATGATGGCAATAGAAAAGAGCAGAATAATCTTTTCATCCCTAACTCTGCAAGTCATTTCAGGTCATGGTAAGAAAGTTCAGTCCATACAATTCTTATTTTCAAAACATGAACACACAACACCAGTTTCCAGCCATTTGCAGCAACTGACCAAAGCAGATAAGGATTTTCATAGTTTTCAGATCAATAAAGCCGAAAACTGACTATAAAAATGTCAACAGACAATTCATCCACTGACATGTTGAATGTTCAATACAGTACAAGTCTAGCTGCTCAAGTTTGACAGCATTCTTGTTTTATATCATACTTCAGCACTGCAAAATGATAAGGAGTCTGACAGCTCAGCTTAGCAAACCCTGCAAGACCAATTAGTCACCTCCATGATGCATATTTAGAGAATATATCTAAAACCCACGGTCTGTGATAACTTACACCACAGAGCCCATGAGAATTTCTCATGAGTAGTACTCCTGTCCCTGGTCAGACTCACCGAGGAAGGGTTACTTACGTGAGCAGGGAGTGCAGGCTATCAGAAGTCACAACGTGCCATCTTTGTGCATGTACAGGATTGCACAACCCCGAGGCTCTGATTGGATCCTGCTGCTCTCCACTGGACTGTGTGCACATCAGGCACCTGCTGCAGGCAGCTGAACCTGGATTCGAGGTTCAACGAGAGCACGCTCCGAGCGCGATGGTTGCCCGCAGTCCTCTCTCACTGCCTGGAGAATTTGGCCACGGCAGAGTGAAAATGGCACACATGTCACCATGTCGAAGTGGATTCAAATTCTCCCTTATTTTGAATCGTTTTGATGCTGCACAAATTTATTTAAACTGGAATTTTCACACTTGATGATTTTTTTCTTCTAGATTCTGTGCTGGATACTTCAACATCTCAGCTGCAGAATTGTAGGACCTTCACAGTTCTACTTGAACTTGGCATACTAAACATGCGACTGCCAAAATAAAGTTCAGTATTTTGAAAATTAATCCTAGGGTATTAGACCGCTTGCCCCTGAAATTACTATGCCATATTTAGCAATATGCAAAACAAAGATAATATATCCCAAGTACTTAAAAACATATTTTCAAAAGCAATACGCTATTGATGAACTTCTCAGGGACTCCAGTGATGGGCACCACAGAAAAGTAAGCGAGGAAATTGCTGACTGTATTCAGTGAGGACTGAATAACACACAGTAACAAAGTGTTAGGACACATAGGTAAAAATAACTGAACACGAAAAACATTAATTATCTAAGCTCTGTCCATAAAAAGCAAGAACCCTCTAAGAAGCAAACATTTCGTTCATGTAATTAAAAACTATTTCATTTAACTGCACTGATGGTCTTAACATCAATACCTCCTAGTGACATTGCAAAATTAATAATACTTTATAAAAATAAAGGAAGCTCTCCTTAAAATTTATTAAAATAAAAATAAAACCATAGATAAAAAACTATGAATACAATAAACCCTCATATTAATAACTACATAAGTGAGCATCAGGTTTGTCTCTAAAGTGATTATGATTCTTGTCCTGCTACTGCAATAAGGTTTTATAGAAAGGATAGCAGTCTTTAATCTTAGCCAAATTTTCAAATGAAATTAATTTATGGCAAATTTGTACCTCCCTGCATTTTGTTCAACATGTTCCATTAGTTTAAGTCTTTAATGCTGTACCATTATCCAAGTCCTTGAACTTCAATGATGAATACAGAAAAGGACTTTTAAAAGTAACTTTTAAAAGTTACTTCACAATAGAGATTGAACACACATACACAGATATTCCCATGCAATATGCTCTCCCTTCAAGAAGGATGACATAACAGAATCTTAAATTATTAATGAGAATGGCAATATTTGAACTGAAATACTAAAGAGGTTTCTGCTAACTTTTATACCACTTCTTTGAATTCAGTTAATTTCTCTGAGCCTTGAATAATACATGCACCAAAGGATTTTATTTCTTTTTCCATGTTTGTCCTTGCTTGTATGCATTTAATTATATCTTCCATCCTTTTTTTTTTTTTGATTAAGATTGTCTGCTTCTGATTTAAGATAAGGCAATATACTTGAGGGTCTTATAATAGAACTTCTGACAAAACTTGCTAGTGGTAATAGTATATATACATATCTATCTCCACTTATATGCAGTCTGTAGTTTATATTATTACAAACAAACAAACAAACAAACGAATTGTCATTCAGCAGAATTGTGTCCACCAGAGTATATTAACATAGATTTTTTTGAGCTTCTGCATCTTCAACAGATTCCTTTGAGAGTTTATAGGCACTGCTTAGCATAGCCCTTCATTTCACCCACTTTTTGACTAGTTGTACCCTTTATTTCTCTGAGTCTACAAACACCAATTGCTTCTAAAGACTGATTTTTGATTTGGGTCATGAAGGCACTACATAACAGATCCCAGCTTTCAGCTGGCTTTAAACAGTGCTGCAATGGCCCTATGGCATTGCATAGGTCTAGGTAGAGCTCTGATCCCAAACACAATGCTGCAGTGTCAATGCCTCAGAGAAAAGCAAATTCTCTTAGGTGTGACTTCATACTGATGCAGTGACACTATTTCCTACTATGAATTTACCTTGGCGGCTGCTAGCAGAGGGATCTCTGCAACACGCACCGCTGCACAATGTAAATATGCCCTCCGGTTTGTGTGTGTACATCAAATTTTTAGTCTATAATACCAATTCCAAATATTGGCATGCATGGTTGTGGTGTCTGTGTTTACAAACTGTAAAGAGGCTTAAGTGTTTATCCCCTTTACACACAGAGATATCCCGGACGTGTTCAGACAACATGGAAACCCGACTCTGGCCCCCACATTCGTACCTCTCATGGTACAGGGTGCACACTGTTTTTCCTTTACTAACTCTGCACAGGATGTTTACTAGCTTTCTATAAGGAGAATGTCTTAATACAGTACTCCAAGTTGTTCTCTGATGGATCTGCTTCCCAGAGGATAATGGTTAAATAATATGAGAGATATTATACTCAGTATCTTTTACTTCCTAATCATATCAGTATTAACCAGCCTCTTATGTTGCAGTTAGTCAGTCTCTAGTGCCTGATTTAAAATCTTATGCTTTGCTTGGGTTCTTCTAAATGACACTTCAAACTTTGAAATGAACAGATTAGTAACAGATCTTAATATCAAGTTACCTATTACTTGTTTTGAAGCCAAACATAGAGATTGCAATGGAGGTTAAAGAATTATGTGTTGCTCCTCTACAATGCACACACTAAAAGACAGAAGGAGAACTACTCATGTTAATGAAATGGCTTAAAATCTCAGTTACAATGAGATTTGATTTTCAATTAATGAGTTCTATCTAAGCACTTGGAAGTAAAGGAATGGATCAATGGCTCTGTTTGACCAGAAAAGAACATAAAAGAAGTTGTATCCCTGTTTTAGTCTTTAACTATAGCTTTACTTTAGATAGACTATATTGTGTCATACTATGAAATACTTACTGCAGCTGATTGAAATGTAGTTCATCTTCACATAAGTAAGAGAACACCTATAATGTTAATGAACAACTTTTAAGCTGAAATTGATCAGTTGCCTCACTTTTCCATAGAAGCTTTAAGATAAAAATAATGCATTTGAATTTGCACAGGTCAAAATTCAGGGACAATGAGAATGGTACTTCAGCTGAATTCCATGCCAAGTGTTCCAGCATCTCTCGGGAGCTTAAACATGGCTTCAGAAGCCAGAAGAAGAAATTTCAGAAGAAATGACCAGCCAGAGAAAAGTCAAGCAGGCAGTGCCTTGCTAACTTGCATTTTAGCCCTCACACAGAGGAAGTGCTGTAATTCCTGTCAATTACACGTTTTCTTCCTTCTCTTGAAATGAATACTCCCTACTCCAGTACGGCACCAGGTGGACTAGACAACGTTTTGCATTTCCTTATAAGTTCATCCTTCTGTCTTTTTTAACTATAAATGGAGACACTGGTTTCAGTCATTATCACCCAAAAGTTAACCAAGTTTGCTATCACATTTTATTTGCATTCTACAGTGGGTATCTATGAAGATAAGATATTATGTTCTCATTTTATTTTATAGAGAAGGAGATTCAGAAATCATGAGTAAGATGTGTAAATAGCATCACAACCATGTCAAATTTGATCATGTAAGGTCAAAAAGAATGGATCTGAAAATGCTAACAACTCTTTTACTGAAATATTTCACTCAATTTAATATCATGGACACAGAGAGTAGGAATATGATCCTATGAAAAAGAAAGAGAAACTAAAGAAAGAAATTACAGGGTTTTCAGATCAAATGCAATGGCAAAATCTTCTGTCTTTTCTGTTAAAAAAAAAAAAGTAGGTACATCAACAAATTCTTCTAACATATTATTATTTCCATTTATGCAGTCAATTGTATGGATTTGATCATAAGGAGGTACAGAAATCAGACATGTTACTCCCAACTAATTTTTTAATATACTCTTCCATGTCACCTGTGTATGTCTATTGAGTGAATAAAGGTGAAATACAATTTGAAAAGGAATTATGTCTTTGAAAAATTAATAATGCTACTAAATCAATTTATCATAAATATTTGAGATTATTTTTGCAAGTCTCATACATTTTAACACATTTTATAATAATTTCTGAGAAGGAATAGCACAAGACAAGAAATTTAATATGGCAGAGGTCATATGTCATAATCAATGAATTAACCACCTAGTAGTGTCAGGATAAATGATTCATGACATATATGAGATTTGAAAATTTCAGTCAAAAAAAAAGATATAGGAAATCACTTCTGATGGTGCCTTAAAGCTCAGTTAAAGGGGTTAAACTGAACTGTAAACCAGTTTCAGCCTAATTATGGTGACCAGACTGGGACGTCTCAGAGATAACAGTGCTTCCCTGAACATGCAGGAAATGTACATGAAACCACAGCATAGCAACTGTTGATTTTAATTGATTTTTAGTGGTAAGTAATAAAATGATTCATAAAGTATATATTTCTTCTCACTAACATTATCTCTTAATAAGCTTATGTGTGTTACCCACATGAGTTTACCATACTATTTTATCATTACTTTAATTACATACCATTTAAATCCATTAATTTTGCTATTTTTTCTGGATCTTCATCCTGGAACTTTGATACTAACCATTAGAGACAATGATACTTCCTTAAATTTTCACTGCATGTATTTCTGAATGTACAAGTATCTTGTAGGCATCTTCTTTTCCTTGTTAAATAGTAAATTCTAAGAGGGCTAAGTAAATTCTACAGACTTACACATCAATGAAGTTGCCAAAGGTATAACTCATGACTGAAACTGAACGATTCTTTTCCTCAAAACTTCCATTTCAATTTTGTTATGTCAGTTTTATTTAAATAGTTGTGCTCTTAAAATGTTCAGGACAAGCAACATATTTCTTGCTTTTGTTCGCTGCTTAGGTAAAAATTTTGCCTTTTATTTCCCTCTTAGTGCTAAAGTTACTTCTTCAAATCTAACAGAAAGTAGATTTTTATTAGGAAGAAACTCCTTTCTGTGAGGAGTGGGAACAGGTTGCCCAGAGAAGTTGTGGATGCTCCATTCCCTGAAAGTGTCCAAGACCAGGTTTGATGGGGCTCTGAGCAAGCTGGTCTAGTGGAAAGTGTCCCTGTCCATGGCAGGGGGTTGGAACCGGGTGATCTTTAAGGTCCCTTCCAACACAAACCATTCTACAATTCCATGATTACATGATAATTTCTCAAAAAACATAATAGAAAATAATATTTGAGAGAATTTTAAATGGACATTTATTCTATTCTCTTGCCCCAGAGCACTATCAACAGCACTTAGACCATTCTCATGTAGGTGTTTTACTAAGCTAGTGATGGAAATTGGACAGTATTCCTAGGCAACCTAAATGAGTATTTCACTACCTTTTCAATGCCCATCTAACATCCCTCCATAACAGCTAAACTTCATTCCATTTTCAATGTTGTTATGACTACAAAGAATATAGAAACTATACCAATACCTTCTTCCTTGCAGGAACTGTTTGAACCCATGTGGGATTATGGGATCTGCTCTCCTAGTGAAAGACTGTGTTTCTCCACACCCCAAGGTAAAACACTATAAAAGGTTAATTTCCCAAAGTGCTACAGCTGTAAATAACTATTTTAACATACTCAAAAAGCATTTTTCACTCCCTCATTGCTCCTAACATAATGAATATTCCAGAAAATATTCTTGCACATCTGTCCTTTAATATCTCTAGGGCTAGAAATTACATGGATTTTTTTTAATCATAGGTAGAATCCAACTAATTTTTAATGGTGAAATCACTTTAGAAGGAAAACAGCTGAAATAACCCTAAAATTGCCCATATAAGAAGAGGAGACCCTCAAGGAAAAGGCCATATTACTGACTTGCCAGCACAGAAGGGTTCTCATGGTGTACACCTGTGTTGTGCTTGGCCAGTGGGCTAACTGCTGACTTTAAATAGCATTTGATGTCTTCATTGTCACAAACAAAGTAGCTACATAGGCAGGTGCAAACTCGTTTAAAAAATTTGTATCAGGTGGAACTTCTTTGGAGTTTTTTGAGAAGCTAATTATCATCACTTGCCCTAACAAAAAAAAAAAAAAAAAAGCAATTCACTCTAACTTTCTGCTCAAAAGTCTCTTAAATTGTGTTTATCCCACAATAAGCAAAAATTCTTCTTGCTCACTTCATGACATTTCATGAAAAATGTGGAAAGAAGACTCCTCCTAGAGTGTAAATAGCTGAGGGAAAGTCAGAGCATCCTCTATTTACCTCTGCACCTGCAAAAGAAAATGAAAATGTCTGAAGCCCCACCTTTTAAGAGCCTTGTGAAACAATCTGGGAACTGAGCCAACTTCTACTCTCTCACTATATAAGAGTTGGGAGCAGACAGGTATTTCCTCAGAGGCAGGTTGTTTGGTGGTTCCTACCGGACCTCCAGAAGATGGGTAAAGGTGGTGGGACACAAATACCACTATGGATATCAATACTAGCCCTGGTCTTCATACAGATCAAAGGTAGGAAGATTCACTTGCTTGGCATTTTTACTGTTTTAAAGAATTTATAACTTGCTTTGGAGTTTGAAGCTTTTTTTCCCCTGGCTTTGTGAAGTTAATGAAGCTCTTACCTTTATGCAAGATTTTATTTTCTGCTGAAAATACTTTCTTTCCTAAGAAGAGAAAATTAACTCTTTTGTAACTGTCATCCTGTTTTTCTCCAGCTGAAATCTGGAACAGCTCCACTGCATTGAGTGGAACTTTCTCTGAACTTATAAGTCTACAAAAATGCCTCAAGATTTGCATTTAGCTTTTAATATCCACTTTAAGGTGGTATAGCATTTCTAAATGTACAAACCAAAAGGCGCAAATGTATTTCTAGAAAGGAAAAAATCAGTGGAGGAGTATGTCTGCATGAATTATTAAAGACTATTTATCATGTGATGATAAAGTATTGAAGAAAGGGAGGATTTTGCTTTAAAATCATCAGGCAATAGGTTTTAAAAATTTATTTACTCTTGCTTCTGAGGTTGCATAAAAGCTTAGCACACAGAGTTGGTTTGCAATGGGCTGAAAACAAATGGAACTGCTATAAATATTCTATTCACTTAATAGTCACAGATAGATGGAGACCCCTTTAATTATTTTTTTTCTTTTTTCACCTGATAATTTCCCTTTAAGTTTAATGTAACAACAACGTTAGTTTTAAATGCATTTTGATTTCTCGTGCAGATCCCATTGTATGATTTCATAATTTTCCTGCTCCTAGGTAGTTCCACAGTAACTTATGTTAAGAAGTGGTAGTGTCAAAGAATAGCCTATGACAGGACTAGCTGTAGCCTTAGCAAAACATGGGAGCAGGGATCTGCACAGTGCATGTGGCATGAGACAGAGCAGAGTCACACAGTTCATGAAGAGAGAAGCAGAAAACTCTTTGAGGCTGGGCACTGAAGGAGGCCAGAAGCACTGAATGGTTCCTACCCTACAAAGGGACACACGTCTTCTAACCCCAGCCCTTTCCCCAGGAGAGGACTTGCAGAGTTCCCACAGCTCTGCTTTCAGCCTTAGCCCCTTTAGTGGTCCTATCACAGCCTGCCCTGGTGAGGTGCAGCAGGGGGTGAGCCTCCCCTTGCACTTGGCCAGAATAGTCTTCACCTCAGCCTGCCCTCTGATGAACTCCCACTAAACAGTGAGAGCACTGAAAGCCCGTCTGGATAATGCATACATTCTAATTCTGATGTTGCACTGGAATGGAATGAAAAATGGTTTCTTTGCTTTGGGCCAAAATCAACAGGCACAAATGTACCTATTGGAAAGACCTATTTCCTTCTGTATGGTGTGGCTTTTGCATTTATTTTCCTTCTGTGGCTTATTACAATGAATGCTTGAAACTAGAAAATACAGAGCAACTTTGGCTTTGACAAAGATCAGTCCTCTAACCCTGAAGTGAATTCTTCATGTACAAAAGGGACTTATTTGAAAGCCATCTAGCTGGAAAAATAGGTTTTACTAATGCTTAAAGTACAGAGTGATTACAAAACCTTAGAAATTTAGGTCTTTTCTCTGAAAAACTTGTAAGGGAATCCAGGGGTATACTGTGACAGAACAAGGACCTGCTCAAATCACCACAGGCATGTTTTTGATGGCTTCCCTGCAGTAATTTATTACCCAAAAAGTTAAAAAAGGAAAAGGCTGAAGGAGTGGTGTTTGGCCATCATTGCATGTAGCATACGTCCTGATGCATTTCTGGCCTCTTGTACATAAACCTGTCTTTGATTTTTGATATATGGAGTGCTGCATATTTAAACAGATATAATTGAGACATTATGAGGGGATTCAAGAAAATTAGACATTCACATTTCTTTTACTATTCTTCTTGATCCAGTTCAAGCCCAGGGTGGTGGGCTTGAACAAAATCAGAGTATGTTTTTCCATCTCTCCTGCAGCAACAAAAGTGTAGGTATTTTTATGCTGATCTCTTTGTAAGGTTTTTTCTGAATAAAGGTGATAAACTGAAAGATTACAAGAATATTTTGATTCCTAGCCACACACATACCACACACAATAAAAGAGAAGCCCTCTGTAAAATATATCCAGTTTTCAGACAATCTCTGATTGCTCTAAGCTTGGGAATTTCCTCTGAGATCTGACCCAGTGGATCTGCTCTACTGATATGATACAGTTATCTAATCTTTGACTTCACAAAAGGTACATAACTTATATCTAAAAGTGTATTTTCAGAAGAGGTGTGTGTTTACATACATATCACAAAGGTACTTGATAGTAGGTAATAAAAGGCACATATTTTTACACTATGTCAAGATGACTGCATCACTCGCAAGAGAATAAGAAAGCTGTAACTACCTTAAACATTAGAATAATTAAGTACTACAAGATCCTGGGTGAAACTTAACTGGACAGTGCAAAATAAGGGTGGAAGGATCCAAAGCTGACGGGTGTATTAGTAATGACAGGCTGAAATAATTGATCATTAAGTCTGCCCTGCAAAATGTGTGCCACAGGTTGTTTAAAAATAGCTGTTGTAATCAGTATTACAATACAGTGCTCTGAGGATCATATTGCTCCTCTTGAGTTCAGAGTATCAGGGTCAGCATCAGATGGGAGTCTTGAACAAATGGTGGAAGAAAGTGCTATAGTCTGTGCAATTTAGCTCTTAGTGAAATTTATAGAAAGACAGAACACAAAGCATTGTGTAAAAACCACCAATAAAACCTTGTGGAAACTTTCCACTAGAGTGTAACTAGTAGTAGGAAATATTCACTAAAAAGACTAGGCAATCTCTCCCCATATTCTAGGACTTCAGAAAAGATTAAACCTGGCCATTTTTTCTCCTTTCTATTTTCTACCAGCTTTCAAATCGCAAGGAGTGACAATCATTCCACCTTTTCCAAACGCACTGAACGTAAAGGGTAAGTTAAGCAAATGTCATGGCTCAGATATCTGTGCCCTTGTTAATGACAAAGAGCATGGAGTGATTGAAAAAAAAATCAATGAATTGTGTAAGAACCTTTAGCATCATAAACCAAAAAATTACCAGAGAATTAATTAATCAGGTAACACAGATAATCTAAATGTGAATCCAGTGCTTTTGACTCACTGCTCTATGATGCAGCTGTAAGAAAAAAAATTAATATATATGTTTAAACACGTATAGCTATTGTACATGTTTTTCCCTGGTATTATATATATTTCCAGTAAAGAGAGGAAAATACTAATTTGCTAAAAACTGTTGAGACACCTTATCCAAGGAAGAGGGTACAATTCAAACAGGCTGAGTGTAAATGTGGAAAGGGATGGGGAAGATAATCAGGGATTTTAGAGAGTATCCTTGCAAGGAAAGGAAGACTGAAAAGAAAGAAGAACTTTCTATAATGGGCTGGACGAGGAGTAGGGAGGTGGAACCCCTTCAAGGTGAAGTGTAATTTTGGCACAAGAACAACCAGGCATACATGGGACAGGAAAATGTTTCAGAAGATGTTGACAAAAGTCTTCCAGCCACTTAGAAGTTGTGGGTATGAATGGGCTTCCCAAGCAGGAGTATCAGCTAGTTTTAAACTAGCTTTTATATGGTTTTATGGTGAAACATGAGGACTGCATAGATGGAAAGGATACATGGGATAGGGCAGTAATCAGAACTAGAGCACTAGATCTAGTGACCCCAGAGATCTCTTTTGATCCTAAGCCCTATATCCCTATGCAAAACTGATTAAGCACAAAAAGCAACTGAAATAAATAAATAATGACAAACAATTAGCTTGACAAAACAGAAAAAAGATGAGCTTTTTGGAAAGAGGCTGGTGAAAGAAGCAGGAGGGATAAAACATCTACATGGAGGGTATTACAAAAAACTACAGAAAATTCTTATTGCTTATTTTGAATCCACAGCTGGCAACCCCTATCACAATGGCCGTGTTTGCAGCACATGGGGTAACTTCCACTTCAAGACCTTTGATGGGGACATCTTTTACTTCCCTGGGGTCTGCAATTACATCTTTGCATCCAACTGCAAGTCTTCCTATGAGGACTTCAACATCCAGATTAGGCGTGCAATGATGGAAAATGCTACTGTGATCACTCACGTCATCATGAAGCTGGAAGGAGTAGTGATCGAACTGACCCCCACCTCTGTCCTGCTCGACAACAAACTGTATGTTCCTACTTTGTTCCCAGTAGGCTTTTTGAGCAAGTGTCCCTTTCCCTCATTTCATCATTGTTCCCAAGCAGTGGGAGGGCTCAGGTCCTTCCTGAGGTGGTAACAAAAACAAAGGAGGGCTTGACAGCAAGCTGAGTGTCACTTGTGCAGATTATCCCCATGGCTGTTTTGTTCAGATGAGCTGTATCCAATATGCTGTCCCACTGCTACAATAGTGTATGTATGCAATTAAGTCTATAAGCTGCATTCTTTACACCCTTGGAGATAGTAGTTTCCATTAATTTTACCACAGCAGAATCCCTGCAAGGAATTTTTGACAGCTTTTGTTCTTGCACTGAACAGTGTGCAGTAAAGTGGTGACTGCTCTTCAGCTTGTACCTGAATTAATTTAAAATTATCTGTTCTTCAGACTTGATATCTATGTAGTAATTATAGCACTGACTTTGGCATAGGGTGTGAAACCTACCCAAAAGGCCAGGTAAATATTTGGGCAGCTATCCCACAGTGAGTGTCTGTTATGTACAGTGAGCTAGTCTAAAGGTTATCTCGGGTACAGCTTCCTCAATGGCACTCATGACACAGAAAGCCTGGAGTCTATCCCTTTATTAGCAAATGCTTCAAGGAGTAAATAGCAATATCCTGAAGCACACTGGCTGCAAAACAGAGCCTCCCAGCACTTTTTTGAAAAATACAACCACAGACATATGCTAACATTTTACCCAGCAAAACACCCTTAATGGAAATGTCAAAGAAATAACAGGAAAAGCAAGGCTGATCCATTTGCACAATGAGAGGCAATGTATAGGAAATGGACAAAATATTAAAAACCTGTGTTGTCTGTGGTAGTTATTGCTCTAATTTCTTCACAGATACGTGTTGAAAATTCTCAAAGAGAATGAGAAAGGATATCATTGTGAACATTCAATGGATATTCTGTCCCTACCCCTTGCTGACTTATGATGATCTTTCCCCAGGGTCCAGATGCCCTACAGCCATATGGGAGTCTTTATAGAAAGAAGTAACAACTATTTGAAAGTTTCTGCCAAGTTGGGACTGACCTTCCTTTGGAATGGACAAGATGCCCTCCTGGTAAGAAAACATCCAAAACACGGCAAAAAGTCTGTGTTTTGAAAATAGTCTGCTTACACCTTTGCAGTATTACAGCCAGGCAGGCATTACTTACTTTTGGATTTGTGTCCATTTTTAGTGTATTGCTCTGTCTTCTCTCAATTTCCCGCTTTTTCCCCACCAAGCTCAGCTCAGAATCAATAAGCAGTACTGGTATGGGCTGTGCTCCTAACCATCAAGATGGCCATTTCTATAAACTTCCTTCCTCCTTTTGTGATTTTTTTTTTTTTTTTTTTTAAGGTGGAACTAGATAAGAAATATGCCAATCAAACTTGTGGACTTTGTGGGGACTTCAATGGAATTCCAGGCAGCAATGAATTTATTTCAGGGAGTAAGTAATAATAAGCATTATTAAGTACTGGTGCTTTTTTTTTTTCTTCTTAGAATATACTTTAATACGGGTTGTGGGTTGTACCAACTGGAAAATTGGCATTACTTCTTTATGTATTCCTGTGATGTCAGTTGTGCAAAGTCAGGACTTTGAGATGTAATTAGACTACTTCCATCATTGTTAGATATTTTAAGACCTGCCACATAAAAATTTCTACTTGTTTTCAATAGTTAGGATCCAGTTTTTAAAATATACTGTTCATATTTCCCCCTTCATATTTAGTGATACTATTTGGTAATCACTGTTCACGTCATAGCAGGTAGTGTCACAAAAGAAAATAACTCCATGCAAAATTTAGTGAGCATTATTCTAATATTTGAACTGTTTTTTACAGAGACAAAACTGACCCCCATACAGTTTGGTAATAGGCAGAAGATGGATGGACCCACAGAGCAGTGTGATGATCCTATTCCTCCTACTTCTCTGATGAACTGCTCAAGAGAATTTGTAAGAACATCTCTCTCAAAATGTGTTTTCTCACTATGAATGCATTCTGTCTTTGGAAAAAAACTTCTTAGAAGAGGGAAAAAGTAGAACATGAATATGACTCAGTTGTAGGTCTCAAAAGAAAAATATTTTTAATTTCATGTTGTATTCTTTGCTAAGGGGAATGCCAAAAATTTGCATTCCTCTTCTACAAGAAGACTGCATATTTTCCTGAAAGAGAAAATTACTGAGGATGTCTTTATATAAAGAAATCATATAATGTTTGGGAAGTGGTGTACCGTCACTTGAGGTGATGGTAACTAAGGATATGGAAGCTACTAGAGTTATTCAAAGAAGTTCAATGTGATTTTGCCCTATTGTTATATTTTTCCTTAAATATCAGCTTATGGATACTGTTGGAAGGGTTTCTGGACTAGATCAATCTTTGATTTTTTTTTTTTTTTTCCTGCTCCATACCTTAAGTAATTATTTTCATATGTTCTTAACACTTTGTTTGCCTTCTCTCTTTTCCTTCCTAGGCCTCTATCTGTGAGACAGTATTGACCAGCAAAGCATTTACAAGTTGTAACATGCTTGTGAATGTCCAGGACTACATTGAGACTTGCATACAAGACCTGTGCCACTGTGACAGCTCTATGGCTGACTTCTGCATGTGCAACACCTTTGCTGAGTACTCCCGGCAGTGTGCTCATGCGGGTGGACAGCCCGAGAACTGGAGGACCTCAGATCTGTGCCGTGAGTATCTCGGGAAGGGACCTCCACCTGTGCTTACACATCTAGCAAACTTCACATACGTGAGGTTTTTTCCTGAAGGATAAAGTTGAAAAGTGCATGCAATTATAATCAGTTTTTACCTGGTCACACACAAGACTTTGGAAATATGGAAGTTTAGGGGGTTTTCAATATGAATCAGAAAATCTAAAATGTTTCAGTCTCTGCTTGGATCAGGATACCTTGTCATAGCTTGACACAAAACAACCTAAATTGCAAAAAAAAAGTTTCCTCCAGCTTTTAAATGAAAAGCCAGATTTATAATACTCTTTCTACTTTTAGCCAAATCATGTCCATTCAACATGCAATACCATGAGTGTGGCTCTCCCTGCTCCGACACGTGCAGCAACCCGGAACGATCTGCGCTTTGTGAAGATCACTGTACAGATGGCTGTGTCTGTCCTCCAGGCAAGCTCATTTCCTGCCCTTTTCTCATACCAACCCCCCTAGAGTACTCACCTGTACACATTTAATAACTCTCTTACTCTGGATCATTCCTATCACATCATCAGCGTTATTATCGTGGAAGTAATAGCTACATTTCTCCCCTGGATGCACTATTTCTATTCAAATTACTAAATATGGCCTTTTAAACAACAAATATTCCTTGCATATATACTTTTCTAATGTATATATATAAAATCACTGAACTTAGAATAAGATAATTTGCTCCTAAAAACAGCAGAGTCTTCTATTCTCAGCATTCAAACTCAGTTCACAGAAAGTATAAAATGTTTAAGCAGATTTTGCACCCAATCATAACTCCTGCTGCTAGCAAAGCTTCATCTAGTTCCACAAATGACCAAACCCTTCTTGTCAAGTGTTATGTGTTTATACAACAAGGAGCTGACAGAGCACTAGGCAGTGTGTTAGATCTGGTCCTTTAGAGAATTATACACAAGAACCTTATATCAGTACAAGATAGATGTGTTCTTTGTGCATACTTCTGGGTCTTTAATTTTGCTGTTGTGACTGTATATCACAGGAGCTTCACCCCTTGCAGCTGTTCTGCCCATCCCCATGATGTCTCACAGAATTCACCATCACTTGTTTGTGTAGTAGCATTGACTTCTCTAAGGCAATCCTCTGTCTCTGGGCATAGAAATATTTACTGTACAGATATGTCCCTGGGCAGTCTTGTAAATGGTTCATCTATTTCAGCTCATTACCTAATAGTTTTAATCCTAATTCCATTCTAATGAAATTCGTAACAGAAAGGTATTTTCCTAGAGGTCCCTTTTGATCACGCTAAGATTTTTAAATAGATTCCAATGGAATATAGCCCTTCCATCTCCACATAGCTTGTGTCCTATTATTTTAAAGTACAGCATAAACAGGTCATAGTCTCAGGCATCTGCTAGATATGTGTTCAAAGGCAGGTTCTGCAGTGCACAGAATAAATAACAGACCCTTTCTTTCCCTAGGAATGGTATTTGATGATGTTAATGGTGCCGGCTGCATTCCCCGCAGAGAATGCCACTGTACCTATGAAGGTGAAACTTATGCTCCTGGTGCCTCCTTCTCATCTAAATGCAGATCATGGTAATATTTTCTCACTTTCTGGTTTTTTGGGTTTTTTTGGTTTTTTTTGTGCATGAGCTGAATATTTACTGATTTCCCCATAAAAAGCAAATGAGCAAGTACTTACCAATTGAAGTTCCATAATTACAGTGCTTTAAAGGTCGCTTTCATGTCTGTTTTCCCTTCACACTTGGACCAAAAATTTGAGTTTTTGAACACCTGTTCAATTTCAAGAAATACCAATGAAGGAAGATAATCAAAGTCAAATACCAGAGGTGTTTAAAAATGTGAATTAGTGCTATACTTTTGCAGCCCTACAGTGTAATGCGAATGTGCTCATATAAATAGAGCGAAGATCATGACATTTGGGGGCATGTTACATTTAGTGTGGGAGTTCACATTTGAGGGGCACGTTTAACAAATATATATTTTTTATTATCCCTATAATTACTGAAGTGATACTGCATAAGTGTATGCAACTGCACCTGCCTATTTATTTATTTTCCAAGAAATACTTAAAATATTTGACATGGATTACAAGTTCACCAGGACTGAATTCTGTCCAAAGATTGGAAATGAACAACAATATATATAGAAAGTTATCACATTAACATAAATGTGCCTGCCCCATATTTGTCTGAGATTTCTAAGCAATACTGCTTTCTTTGGCAGTGTGATCAGTGTTTCAAGAGGAAAACTAGGGCATCATCTGCTCTGATTGCCTTTTTATTTTGTTTGCACTTGCATTACTCCAATTTTACTAATGCTTCCCTCATTTCAGTACCTGTGTTGGAGGTGAATGGTCTTGTGTCACTCAGTCGTGCCCTGGGACTTGCAGTATTGAAGGAGGTTCCCACATTTCAACATTTGATGAGAAATACTATTCCTTCTTTGGAGACTGTAGTTATGTCCTAACCAAGGTAAAAATGAGTCACAATCCTTGCTAAAGGAAAATGTTTTTATTGTATATAATGTTTTTTGATGAAAACTTCTGGCAATCACATCAGTTTTCTGAGTCATGGAGGGTTAACATGGTTATAGGGTTAACACCCCTAAATGGATTTCAGGGGCCTTTCTGTTAGGGTTATACTAAATAATATTGTAGTATTTTTGTGGGGTTTGATAATTTTTTAGGATTTGCACTGAGTTTTTATTAGATTTCATAACCCTAGGTGTATTCATTGTTTATTTTTACTGAATGACTAAACTATTTACATAAAGACTTAATATTAAATAAAGTCTGCTCTTGACATGATCGATCTGATTGTTACCAAGCAAAATAATCATAAAATCTTAGAAATGAGCTGGAATGAGATGATTTAGAAATCTTATCCAAAAGTTTAAATTATTTAAATCATTGAAACTTTTGGATAAGATTGACAAGCACTGCCCTGATGCACAATGGCAGCATAGGTCAGACTTATACATTAAACTCCTCCTTTTGGCACCAACATGTAAAATTTGATTGCCAGGGTGTCTGGAGGCAGAGGAAAACCCCTAAATTTGTACACAAAAGTTCAAAAAGCCCCAGAATTTAATACTGAATTTCTAGATTGCTATAATTATGCATCTCAGCTCTCCTCAATTTAGTCTTCAATATGCAAAAAAAAGTGATAAGACACATTCAGAATTACAGCCTTCTCTGAGTCTTTCCCTATTCTGTTTTGGCCATTAGGCACACTTTGAAGATGAACACAGTTCTATGATAATCAGAACTGTGTAGAAATCTGAACCTGTATGCATTAACTTCCTGAATAATAATTTTAGTTTCATTTTCTATGAGACGATATTTAAAGAATGTCCAAATCACCAGGATTTGTCCAATCTTGAATAATCTATTCAGTGCAGAAGACATTGGAAACAATCTTTTCTCCCCCTGGTAAACCTCATAAGCAGTGGGCAAGAAAGGCACACCTGCTCTAGCATACTAAACAGGTATTGCCTACACATTAGGAACGCGTCTTACTAATGCATGAGGAAGTTTTAATGTTGAGATTAATATGTCTAACTCACCCCTGAAAGCCAGAAGCAATGCACAGCTTCCAGTGTGCAGACTGCATGAATGCCAACTTACTTGGTGATTCCAGACATATGTTAGACCATAGGAGCAAGAAGAAATGAAATAAACAATATTTTTAAAACGCTAGATTTGCTAAGAATTTCATTTACATGTGATTTTTTTTTAATATAACTATTTCAATATAGCAAATCCTTTTAACAATATCTTTGTTTTTCTTCTTGAAGCTCTGTGACAGCAATGAATTCACAGTGTTGGGGGACATCCACAAGTGTGGCCTGACTGACACAGAGACATGCCTCAAGGGTGCGGCCATCAGCCTAAACGGAGGACAGACGGTGAGCAGCACATGTACACACCTGACATCCCACAGGGATGTTCTCTTAGAGTAACAGACAAGGCAAATGACACCCAACAGCACAGACAAGAAATTTGCACTGCCTTTTTGTTTTATCGAATTTGAACGTTATTCCTAATATTTTTAGTAATGTAAGTAAGCACATTAGAAGAGAAGATCTTATTAGCGTTCTGTTATTTAGATAAATTCTGGTTTTTGCTCTCTTGGACAGTCAGTGGAACACAGAAATAAAGATTACAGAAATAGTACAGGAATCAGAACCTCATCATAGTCTCCCTCCATTTTTTCCCTTTATCTTGAGTAGCATTGGATAGGAAACATTTGGAAAGTATTTAACTTATCTGCTTGATAATTATTGTCTTTTCTTGTGGACAGAGCATTGTGATCCAGCCTTCTGGGAGTGTATTTGTGAATATGATCTACACACAGTTACCATTCTCAGCAGGTAAGTTCCTTTGAAAAACTACTATTTCTCATTTTTATTTTAAAATGTTTTTACATGAGTTAAGCTAAAAATAAATTCTACCTATAGTTACACTGCAGCAAACCCAGAGCACTGACATAGAGCACTATCTCCCATGTTTACGTAATAGGATTTTCCTATTCAACACTAACTTCAGTAAGATCATGGTTTATATTTAGCAATATCTAATTAGTTCAAGCAAATTGTGTTATTGCACACTTTCAGATCCAAATATTGTCATAAGAGAGGAAAGAAAAATTCTGACATGCAACTGGACTCCAGTTTCTCAAGTCATTAGTTCTGTGTTCCCCTGTCCTTGTTCTGAAAGCACATTCATCACTGAAGTTTCTCACATGCCAGTTCTTCTCTAACACTACTGCACCTGAACACAAATCAAACCATGAATGGACAAAATAGGTCCAGACTCCATTGGACTCTTCAATTAAATAGTGCTATAGTAAAGGCAAGGTTTTAAATAACAACAGCAGTGTGTGTTCTTCCCTCATTTTAAAACACGTGACAGAAAGTGGAGGTTTTTTATACGTTTGTTGCTTAGGTGTTTAGGTTAGACTGTTTTGGTGCTGGATTTGAAATCCTGTAAGGATCACTTTCCCCCCAGTTCTTCAGAAGCTAGGATCATATCAAACACAGCTGTAGAATTCCTTTATTATATAGTTCCTGTAATGAACAATTATTTTCAACTGCTCATCTCGAATGAAATTATAACTATTTTTTTCTTATATCCCTAGCAAACGTCACCATCTTCAGGCCTTCATCTTTCTTCATAATTCTGCAAACAAATTTTGGTCTTCAGCTGCAGGTTCAACTTGTGCCTTTAATGCAAGTTTTTATAGACTTAGACCCATCACATAAAGGGCAGACCTGTGGTGAGTGACCTTGTCCTAACAACTGCCTTCACCAGCACCTGTCATCCTGTAGGAAACTTGTACAGACCGTCTGCTTCCTTCTAGGTCTCTGTGGAAACTTCAATGATGTACAGACAGATGATTTCAAAACCACCAGTGGTGTGATAGAGGGCACTTCAGCTGCCTTTGGCAATACTTGGAAAACTCGGGCTGATTGTCCTGATGCCAAAAATACCTTTGAGGACCCCTGTACTGTCAGCATACAAAATGGTAAGCTCAGCAATCTCTTCTATTCTCCTTTAAGATGCAAAGATGGAATAAGCTGATCAAACACCAAGCATTTAGCCAAAATAACAGAACTATTTGCACATGCACACAATTCTCCTCAGTTGATACTAGAAGTCTTCAATTAATAAATAACTAGCAAAATATTTTGGATCTTCAGATATATTCCTTTGGATCAAGACAGCAAGTCAACTTACTTAAGGGAAACTAGAACCACACAGCATATTAGGGATTCATTCCTGGAAATGACTAATTGTCAGAGCTGTGCCTAGCCCCTCTGAAGGTTGCAGTACTTCCACTGCTAAACTAAGAACCAGACTTGCAGTTCAGAGACTGAAAGAATTCAAGCTGCATTTTAGTCAACAAAATATATAATTCTTGAGTATTCACCAGCTACTATTCTGTTTTCTGAGATGAACTAGCATAGTTTTAATTAACAGTGTGAACCTTCCTTTTTAAAATTCAGCTAGGGGTATCTTTAGTCTATTCCATGACAATTATAATGAATTAGAGAACATTCAGTTTACGAAGATTTCATAGGAAGTGAAAGACTATGTGCCGCAGCTAATGCAGAGCTTAATTATATTGTAGTGTTAAGCTTCTGTAATTTCTCTGGAGGAGGTATAGTTATGTTGAGACAAGAGTTTTGCAAATGCACTGCCATAGAAATCCTTCCCATGTTTTCAATTCACAGACCAGTATGCTCAGCACTGGTGTGGACTGCTCTCTGATACCACGGGACCTTTTGCTGAATGTCACTCAACAGTGAATCCAGAAGTCTACCATAAGGTATTTGGCTCTAACTCCATCCAATATAGGAGAAAAAGAATCAGATTTCTGATACTAACTCCCGAGAGAGTAACTTGCCTGTTGTGAGGAGATGCATTCATGATAGTTCTTTAAAATCCAAGGGTTCATTCTTATCTACACAATATGAAATTTCCTCCTTTGTGAAACTATCTTTCTTTCTATTCCCTGGAGGATAAGCATACAGGTGTATTCCTCCTGCACCTATTTTTAGGCATAAACTTAAAGACTAAGTTAGGAGTTTGGATTTGCTATCAAAGGATAAAAATTGTCCCTTCTGAGACATATAATGCAAGCTTTAGCCAGAATCTTAACTGGCACTTTAATTTCTCTGAACTGCTCTCAGAAGGCTTTTGTATACATGCAAGGACAAGGCAAACAATGTGCATAAAAAGCAACAATGAGAATTAGACAAGATGTGAACGAAAATGTTCCAGGAATTAAAGGTGATGAAACACTGTACTAGAGTCCTGGATACTTTAAAAAACCTTCCTGTTATTGGAAATCTGTAAGATTATGCTCAATAAACATAATCTGGAGTTAATAATATTGTATTATCCCTGCTCAGCACAGAAACCCATCAAACAACTTGTATTCTTTGCTCCTCTGCTGCAGAGAGCCTAGGCTCCTAGGCAAAAGCTCCAAAAGCTGGGTGGCATCAAATAATCTCCATTTATTCTAAATATATATGGCACAGTGGCAACAAATTTGAAGTAGTTGGAAAACTGCCAACATGAAAAAAAAAAAGCTCAAAATAGTGGACTTCTAATTACTCTTTTTTTTCACATAATTAATCTCTTTTGAAAGAGCTCAGTGAAAATCAGGCTTATACATGGATTACACTCGCTTTAACCTCTAATGAACATAACACACTTAAAAAACTGCAGAGTTCTATGGTTTTGACATGACATTCTGGTGATCACATCATCCTCTGTTCCTAGACCTGCATGTTTGACACGTGTAACTGCGAGAAGAGCGAGGACTGCATGTGTGCTGCCCTTTCCAGCTATGTCAGAGCCTGTGCTGCCAAAGGAGTTCTTCTCACTGGATGGAGGAGCAAAGCCTGCAGTAAGTTTTACATCCCGTTTGCCTTTCGAAAATGATTGCCCAGAAGGCCCCACACAGGAGCTCTCAGGGATTCCACAGTAAATTGTGTTAAACTGGGGTTCAAGTATAGCATTGACTTTGAAGAAGCTGAGTAGGAAAGGAATGCTATAAAAGACAGCAAACAAGGAGAAATGTGAAAAACAGGCTTTGTTAGATTACTTGCTCAAAACCATCAGAAAAAACCTGAAGAGCAATACCTTTGCAATAGGAATAAAATAAGTAGGGTGTTTCTCAACTTACTTGGACAAAAAGTATAAAAACACACAGGAAGAAACATACTGTGTCATAATATAATCAAACTTCGTTCCTTTTTTTTAACATGGGTAAACATATGACGCATTTATAAGGGAAAATTTTGCTCTAGTACTACAAAAAATTACACTACTGGGGATATCAGTAAAGTATGTGTACACAAAATGCCACGTTTATCATACATACTTTATCTCAAATACTTTATACCTATGTTGATTCTTGAACGAGCAACAAATGTAACTCACCTTCTTGCTCTCAAGCGAAATACACCACCTTGTGTCCGAAGTCCCTGAAGTATACCTACAGCGTCAATTCCTGCCAGCCCACCTGCCGCGCTCTCAGTGAGCCTGATGTCACATGCAGCATCAAGTTTGTCCCAGTTGACGGCTGTACCTGCACAAATGGAACCTACATGGATGACAGTGGCAAATGTGTGCCTGCTTCTAGCTGTCCTTGTTACTACAAAGGAACGCCTCTGTCTTCTAGAGAAGTTGTTCATGATAATGGTGTTGTCTGGTAAGAGATTTGTAAAAACAAGTGAAGAGATTGGATATAGGCAGTCATGAAACTATATAAATGTCATGAAATCAAATCAAAATAATTTCTATAACAAAAATTTTCAATTAAAAAATCACAGCTTCCTAAATTCTTAGGGCTACCCACGTGAGGAAGATTGCACATAAATAACTATAGGAATTCAACAAACAGTCCTGTGGTGGGTCAGCCTTTCCTAACAGCCAAACTCCCACCCTGTCCCTTTCTCTATGCCTCTCTTCCTCCCTTGCCTCCACACATACATTTCTTATCCATGACTGGAAAAGGTTTGTTCCATGGTGAAAGATGCCTGATAATCCTGTTACAGATTATTCCCATTATATGGAAATCTGAACTATTCTGAAGGACAGCTTTAAACCAGGCATATAGACAGAGAAAACATTTAATTATATAGAATCTACATGTATTTTGTTCTACTCTAATATAGAATATTAATATTTTAAATGTGCAAACTAGTTTATAAAGGACACATTTTATTTGTTTTATCACACAGTAATTTTCCATTATTTCAAGTTCATTGGGAAATAGGTTGAAACTTAAAAACAAAAAATTTTAAAATATCCATTCCCTTCTTTTTATAGCACTTGTGCCTATGGAAAGCTGAGCTGCATTGGAGAGAAGCCTGAACCAGGTAACATATCACTTAAGATTTTCTTTAACTGTCCCTTTCTATCATCACTCTTTTAATTTCTTTATTCTCCTCATAGTGATGCAAATTGTATAAGTCTGAAATCAATGAAGAAAATTAATTGAGGTCTTCTGTAATGTAGAGGAGATTCTCAAAATATAAAGAAACACTGTCTTACCTTTCAAGTGGCTGAAACAAGTTAGAACCCCCTGGGTTACCAGGGTAAAAGGATATTTAGTCACCTCACTCAGTGTGAGAGGAAAACTATTCACATTTTAATTAAAATGTAAAAGCCCAAAACCCCAAAGCAACAAAACAAAAAAAAAAAAACCTGAACAAGTAAACAAGGATATTTGTTGTCCTGCTTTGTTCTGTTTTTCTGAAAGGAAGTGTTTCATGAAGCTAAAGAAAAATTCATTTTATTGAGTAGTCCAAGCATAATTGCAAAAACTACGTAAATATGAGATCAAAACAACATTTGGTTTCTCTCTCTCACTACATGCATCACATTAAGGTACACATAATTCACAAAGGAGTATTTCCACTTTTTCTTGGAAACACAAAGATACAAATGCATCGTTGGTCTCACATTTCTCATGGCTTTTCCTCTCTTTCAGTCTGTGTGCCTCCCATGGTTTATGTTGACTGTGGCAATGTCACTGCAAATGTGGTAGGAGCAGGATGCCAGAAGAGCTGTCAGACTCTAGATATGGAATGTGTAAGTACAGACTCTTTATACCTAGTTGAAAGTATATTATACAAGATATCTCTTACAATTACCAGCTACAGCTGGATTCTTCCACCATGGGAATGTTTCAAGACATCTTTTCTTTATGGTGCTTACAGTACAAAACTCACTGTGTCTCTGGCTGCGTATGTCCTCATGATCAAGTGTTGGATGGCAAAGGTGGCTGCATTGCTCCAGAAGACTGTCCTTGTATTCACAATGGGAATTCCTACAGTGCAGGAGAATCAATCAGAGTTGGCTGTAACAACTGGTAAGAGCATATTGAAAAATAATATTTTGGAAATAAAAAAATAGAACTGCTTAAGATCTAAGCAAATAACATCATTTCACTCTAGCAGTATCAAGATTTCTAGGAAAGAATCCTGCATAAAACAATGCACTTAGTACCTAAAAAGTAAGCTCTGTCTACTTTTCTCAATGGCACAGCCCAGAAATTGCAAGTTGTCAGAAAACCACCACGGTTTTGATGTTGTCGTGTTCATTCAAGTCAAAAAATCTTTCTTCCAAGGAAATCCTTCCATTTCAATAGATCCAACAGGATCTGGAAAAGTGAAAGAATTGGTGTCTTCTGATGCAGTTGATTCATTACATTAAGTAACAGAGTCCTTGCATAAATTCCAATAGTTCTTGAGCTATGTTGCATTTTTGAGAATAAGCAAACCTCATTTTTTCATTAGAATCTTAACACACATTAAAATACAGAAATGTACCTATATTTATATTGTGTATTTGTCTAGTTTTTACATTTGGAGTGTTCTTTGTCCTGTTTAGCACATGTAGAAACAGAAAATGGCAATGCTCTGAGGAACCCTGCCTAGAAACATGTTCTGTTTATGGAGATGGGCATTATACCACTTTTGATGGCAAACGCTTTGATTTTGAAGGAGACTGTGAATATGTTCTGGTCCAGGTAAGAAAGTGTTGCCTAGACTTTTGCTCCAAATACCTTTGTTCTAAATACCTTCAATATAGCAAACAGTGAATATCATTATCGTGTTTCAGAACTACTGTGGTCAACAAGCTATGAACCAGGGAACATTCAGAGTCATCACTGAGAACATTCCATGTGGCACTACAGGAACTACCTGCTCTAAGTCTATTAAAGTTTTCCTGGGTGTAAGTATTTTCTTTAAGTTGTGCCAGAAGGATGGAACAAGCTGTCCCAGATAGACTGCATAGGAGAAGTGGCCTCCAACATAATGAAAATGTCACTGGACTCTTTTTTTGCTCTCTGCTCTAGAAAGCAAAGGTGGGAAATCTAGAAAGAAATTTCTTAACCTGAGGTTGTTGAATAGGATCCTCTTGATGATATTATTCCAAAAAGTTACTGTCAATATATACAGCTACAAAATAGTGACTTTTAAATGGGTCTCTAACTTTTTCTTCTCCTGTCTTAGAACTATGAGCTGGTACTCAGTGATGGACACTCTGATGTCATCCAGAGGACACCTGGAGGAAAAATGCCGTTCCAAATACGCTCCATGGGCATCTACCTGGTGGTGGATACTACTGTTGGTCTGATACTCATGTGGGACAAGAAAACCAGTATATTCATCAAACTTAGTCCCAGCTTTCAGGTATACTTTAAAAGTAAAAACATGAATAAAATTACTTCTGTAACATAGTCATATTATCTCGCAAAGAAAGGGAGTGGAAATTTAGGCTGTAAACCAGAAGAGCAGAAATCACATATTATCCCTGTTATGTTGACTTAAATTGTGTACTATGCATTATCCTTAAATTACATTATTCAGCAAAGGCATAACAGCAACTTTATCAGTAGCTTTCTTCATGGAAAACCCTCACTGAAGAGACAGTTTTAGGATCAACTAAAACTAAATAGCTCTGTACTTAAAACAAAGCCATCAGTCTATTTTTTCTTTCTAACAACTAGCTAGAGACATCTCTTCCTGAAAAGTGTTTTATGAAAATGTCCAACACTGTTACTAAATAGGCATTAATAATCTTATATAAGATGGTTACATAAGAGTTGTCCTGAGGTCTGTTTCTCACAGATACTAAGAAATTGTGCCTTACTGATCTTTGTCATTTTGTTTATCCTGATGCAGGACCAGGTCTGCGGACTTTGTGGAAACTATGATGGCAATGGAAATAATGACTTCACTACTCGCAGTCAGTCTGTGGTAGGAAATGTGCTGGAGTTTGCCAATAGCTGGAAAGTATCTTCTAGTTGCCCAAATGCCAATCGTACGCAGGATCCATGCACTGCAAACCCATACAGGAAAGCCTGGGCACAGAAGCAATGCAGCATCATCACCAGTGAAGTGTTTGCTAAGTGTCACTCACAGGTATGACAAAAAATTTAGTTTTAAATTCTTGACAAGATGATTCCATCCATTTTTATGTGGAATAGATTAAAAAATACTCTTACATACATTTTGTCATGCTTGACAAAGTGAAGTTCGACCAAGTTCCTGCATAGAAATACTTTCATTTTCTCAGCTTTTGTCTTGAGCAAGTACACTAAAGAAATGTATTGTTTTGGTTGGTTAGCTTGTTTGTTTTAATTGAAGGAGCAACAGTGGCTAAATCTCAAGATATGTTTATTTGGTAACAGCATAATTCTGTAGTAATACAAATATCAGCCACCTGATAT
This sequence comes from Zonotrichia albicollis, assembly GCF_047830755.1. NCBI lineage: Eukaryota > Metazoa > Chordata > Aves > Passeriformes > Passerellidae > Zonotrichia > Zonotrichia albicollis. The sequence goes on from NC_133824.1 coordinate 39,261,281, forward strand.
GTATGACTCTCTACTAGCTTATAGTAATTACCAGTATTTTGCATATGTCTTCAAGACCAAACAGTTCTTAATATTGCAGCTTACTAGCAATAGCTTTATTCTACATTTTCCTCTTGATTTCTCAAAGCATTCTCATTATTTCTTCCTTTCTTAGCTTTCTCTAATACAGACCTATGAGTTTCAGATATCTTATTCAGCTATTTTAGGACAGGTCAAAGAAGACAAGGACATGAAAACTTCAATGTTTTCTCTATCAGGTTGAACCAAATGAATATTACCAAGCATGTGTGGACGATGCTTGTGCCTGTGACACTGGAGGAGACTGTGAATGTTTCTGCACAGCAGTAGCTGCCTATGCTCAAGCCTGTAATGAGCTAGACATCTGCATATCATGGAGAACCCCATCCATTTGTCGTGAGTTTCAACCCACTACTTTTTTAAGGGGTTCAGAGAGAAAGAAAACGGAAGGAGGAAAAAAAGGAAACAAAGTAGAACAAGAAAGGAAGGCAAAAAATTGTATTTCTAAGAAACACAGCTGTATGCTCAAAAAAAAAACCCAAACAAACACCCTTAAAAAACCCCAACAAAGCAGATTGTCTTCTACTAATTTACCCAACTATCTTAGTAAAATGAAACCACAGCTAATAATTTTACAAGCAGTGTGATTAGTGTCTAATTAACTTGACAACTATGATACAATACGGGTGAAATATGATATTTTATTACACAGCCATATGTCTACATCAGGTTCCTTGTAAATAAAAACTAGTGTACGCTAGCTAAGATCAGTGATTCAGTCAACTGATTTTTCATGTTTAATGTGTAACTGTTGGTGTTAAAACATTTTAGAAATTTAACAATTGTATTGCATTAGCAATAAAACGAGATATTGTTCGCAACCTATGAGGTTATGCTCATCCCATTGGATTTTTACCTAGAAAAATGGGAACAGTATAGAGCTAAAACATCACAGATTTTTTTTTTCTGGCATTTCTTCTTCTAGCTCTCTTCTGTGATTACTATAATCCACAAGGGGAATGTGAGTGGCACTACAAGCCATGTGGAGCACCTTGTATGAAGACCTGCAATAATCCAAGTGGGAAATGCCTTCATGAGATGAGGGGTTTGGAAGGTAAACATGATTATGCAGATCTCATTCTACTTGAAAAGTTAAAATGCAGTATGGTGAACAAAATCTGTATTACTCAGTCTATTACATGTTTGCACTAGAACTTATAAGAAGAGATTTTCTAATTAGTATTGTATTCTCTAATGGATTATCTACTTGTTTGGAATGAAGATGAGGACAAAATATTCCAAAGCATAATGTGCTATCAAAAGAATAGCAGTAAGAGGATCTGACATTCCACTTACCATGTAGCACATTTTGGGACAATCAGATATGAGTGTAGACTTATTTACATTTATGAAAGGCCTACTGTCAACTTGCTTCTCTTTTTATTGCAGGTTGCTATCCACAATGTCCAAAGAATAAGCCCTATTTTGATGAGGAAACCATGACCTGTGTTTCTTATTGTGGTTGTTATGAAGATGGAAAAAATTACAAACCAGGAATGGAGATGCCTTCAAAGCAGAATTGTGAATCATGGTAGGATTAGAAAAGAATTTTAAAAATAGAGCTTAAAATTGTGGAACACAATTCATCATGCTAAATTTGTTAATTACCAACAGCAACTAGGCCAGTAAGAGGCTGATGAACAATGTCTAATTTTCTTCCCTTCCCAGGAAATGAAATGATAGCATTAGTGAAACATTTTATTATCAAGATATCAATTTACTACTTATTTTGTATATCTATTAAAGTCCTTTAAAGTTATTATCATTATTAAATGAAGTGAAAAACAAGCTAAAATAATTTTAGTTAGGGAATAGTCTGAGAATTTTAAAAAAGATATACCTAAACTCATTATGTGAAATTCATTAGAAGTGAGCAGCCAACTCATGTGCATTGTTTTGAGCTTGTTTCTGTTATTGTGTAGTTGCAACAGTCAGCACATATCCTCACATATTACTGGTGACAAGTGCTGCTAAGCCTTCTGTGAGGCTTAAGTACAGAGTTAGCAAATCCAATTGTGAAGCAGCTGTCTTAAGATACCTTCAAAGTAGCTACACTTGAATATGGTAAGCAATCTAAATAGCAAAAATCCTAAGTCAAAGCCCTTTGGAGCTAAACCAACGTCCTTGGCAGATTTTGCATTTCATAGATGCCTTGGACAATATAATCTAGGCCATTAACAGCACTAAACCTAATCCATTAAATACGTGTCTTAATTTCAGTTTATTCAATGTATAGATGTCCTTAGTGCCTGTAAATAAATACATCAAGATTCAGTTCTTCATAGATAAATTGCCCTTAAAACCGGAATTCTTCTTGCATGTTTGGGAAGCCTAACGGTAATTCACTGTGTAGGCCACCTCAACATCCATGGTAATAATCCTTTGTATATATCCTTTTAAATGCAAATCCACTGTGGTTTTCTCCTCCAAAAAACAGACCTATTGGGGAGATAGGATTTCAAATCATCCATCTCACATTTTTTTATCCTGTTCCCAAAAACACTGGTAGGGATGCTGCATGTTCTGTATGTTGGCTCAAAGAAAAGCTACCTTTCTTGCCAGAGAACTTGCAGCCTGAATATAAACACCTAGCCTCAATTTGTATAGCAGAACTGACTGCCTAACTCACACAAGATAGGATCACTGTACATTTAAACACACAGTGAATAGCAAAGGATTGATAGAAGAAAGATTATAACAAAAAATTATGTCATGAACCAGTATGTCCAGACTCATAATCTGTTTTTCTCTTTTTCAGCGAATGTACAATTCATGGCAAAGTATGCAGATATGATGAACATGGTATGTTGATGAAGTAATTTTGATATGAAGAAGACACATTTAGGGTACTCTCTGTTTCAGGTAGCAACAAATAACATCCTGTTTTAATCTACAGAATGTGTCTGCATTTATGAGGGGCAGAAGTACAACTACAAAGATGTGGTCTACAACACTACAGACGGCACAGGATGGTGTATTGTTGCAACCTGCGGGCCCAATGGAACACTTCAAAGGTTTATGTATGATTGTCTAACCTCAACGTCACCCACAACATCAACGACATTTCACTTCACGTCTACACCACCTACCACTACTTCCACAGGTACGTCCTTTGTAGCCACTAAGATTGAATTCTCTTGTTTAGTGAGGAAAATATATTTTACAGTACTAAGTGGATTGCTCAGATATTGGCATTGAGATAATGACATTTTGGTTAATAGAATTCCTGTACAGCATTCTTCAGGTTGGGAATCTCAAATTACTATGATCATATGTTGTTTTAAGAAATCAGCATTCAGTATAAAATAGATAAGTTTTGAAATTACAGAAAATACCAGCATTGCTAGAATTCAGTATCTATTTTCCATCTATTTCATAATGAGAGTTCACCCAGAAAACCTCTCCAACCAATAAATGGGCTCTTCAGATCAGAGCTAAAATACAAAGTATAGGAATGTTTGAAATACAAGAACAAAGACTGCTCTGCACTGAGTGAGGAGCCAAGATTTGGAAGAAAAAAGTAGCAATGAATTTTGATGCATACTATAAAAGTTAGTCTTTCCACGGATTTTAATACATTCCAGAGAGACTAGTATATACTGAAATAAGATAGAACGAAAGCAAATACACTGAACCAAATGCAAGCCATTGAGACTTGGGTTTTTACCAGAGCATATAAATTGTACCTGAGCCTTATTTTAGCACCTTGTAAAACATAATTAGTATTCTCTTGGGAAGTGACAGTTCCAAGCATGTCAGTACATTAAATTGCTGGGTGATGGATTTTCTGTTCTACAATTTATTACAATAAACTGATGCACAACAGGATCATAATGTAAGAAAAATGACATTAGGAAAACTGTCAGCCCATTTAAAACAAAAAAAATTTTACAAAATTTTACATTTAACAAAAAAAAAATAGCATCTACAAGAATTAATTTTTAATTTTATGGTCTCTTCCTTTGCCTTTTCTCCTTCGCAGTGTCACCAACTACATCAGTATGTGTTCATGAAGTCTGTAAGTGGTCCGAATGGTACGATGGGAGTCTACAAACCCCTGGCTATGATGGAGGAGATTTTGAAACTTTCAATGATTTACGAGCAAAAGGTTATGAAGTTTGTGAAGCCCCAAAGGCTATTGAATGCAGAGCAGAAAAGTTCCCTGATATACCACTGAAAGACCTTGGCCAAAAAGTAGAATGCAGTACAACACGAGGGCTTATATGTTACAACAAAGATCAAATTTCAACAATGTGCAACAACTACCAAATCAGAATCCTCTGCTGTGTTTTTGTACCATGCTCTTCCACAACGCCATTCAGTGCATCAACCCCAGTCACATCTCCAATTCCGACAGAAACATCTACTGAAGCAACGTATTCAGTCACTACTGAAAGTACAACATTGATACCTTCACCTACTGAAGAAACAACTAGAACCACAACACCTGTCACCACATCTCCTTCTACAACTCCTCTTTGTTACAAAGAAAAATGCTACTGGTCAAGATGGTATGATGTAAGTTATCCAGGTTCAGGTTACGATGATGGAGATTTTGATACGATTGAGAACATTGAAAATAACGGATACAAAGTCTGCAACAATAGAAAGGATGTGGAATGTAGAGCAGTACGGTTCCCGAATACACCATATCCTCTACTAGAGCAAAACATAACATGTAACACAGAAGAAGGGTTGAAATGTTACAATAAAGATCAACTTCCACCAATCTGCTATAACTATGAATTAAGATTTAAATGCTGCGTGAATATCCCAGTGCCATGTGAAACAACCCCTGAAATTCTGACAAAAACAACACAACCAACTACTATTTCATCAAGTACAATATCCACAACAGAATCCACGACTCTAAGTTTGCAAACAAAACACAAAACGTCCACAGGATACCCAGTTGAACCACAAACAGATTATATACACACCAGAATAACATCAAAACCTACAAGGCAAACTCAAACACCAACTACTACAACACCAGTGCTAAGTAGCACAACCACAAAAACCACAACATCTTCACCTACCGCACCCTGTGAGCCCGAAGTGTGCACCTGGAGCGAATGGTTTGACGTCGACTTCCCCTCCTCGGGGCCCAGCCAGGGAGACTTCGAAACCTACCAGCACATCCGCGCCGCCGGCAAGCAGGTCTGCCGGCAGCCAAAGCAGATCGAGTGCCGGGCGGAGGACTACCCCGACGTTGCTATCCAGCAGGTGGGGCAGGTCGTGCAGTGCGACGTCCACTTTGGACTGGTGTGCAAGAACGAGGACCAGACGGGCAAGTTCAAGATGTGCCTCAACTACAAGATCCGTGTGCTCTGCTGCACCCCCAACTACAACTGCTCATTCCCCACAACCCCCGTGATAACAACCAGCCCCACCACCAGCACCACGACCACATCGATCCCGTCCTCCACCACCACAGTCACCACCTCCACCTCCACGCCGTACACCTCCACCACCACGAGTCCCACCTCCACGGAAATCATCGCGTCCACCAGCACCACCATCCCCACGCCGACGACGTCTACGACAACTGCCTCCACCACCCCCTGTGAGCCCGAAGTGTGCACCTGGAGCGAATGGTTTGACGTCGACTTCCCCTCCTCGGGGCCCAGCCAGGGAGACTTCGAAACCTACCAGCACATCCGCGCCGCCGGCAAGCAGGTCTGCCGGCAGCCAAAGCAGATCGAGTGCCAAGCGGAGGACTACCCCGACGTTGCTATCCAGCAGGTGGGGCAGGTCGTGCAGTGCGACGTCCACTTTGGACTGGTGTGCAAGAACGAGGACCAGACGGGCAAGTTCAAGATGTGCCTCAACTACAAGATCCGTGTGCTCTGCTGCACCCCCAACTACAACTGCTCATTCCCCACAACCCCCGTGATAACAACCAGCCCCACCACCAGCACCACGACCACATCGATCCCGTCCTCCACCACCACAGTCACCACCTCCACCTCCACGCCGTACACCTCCACCACCACGAGTCCCACCTCCATGGAAATCATCGCGTCCACCAGCACCACCATCCCCACGCCGACGACGTCTACGACAACTGCCTCCACCACCCCCTGTGAGCCCGAAGTGTGCACCTGGAGCGAATGGTTTGACGTCGACTTCCCCTCCTCGGGGCCCAGCCAGGGAGACTTCGAAACCTACCAGCACATCCGCGCCGCCGGCAAGCAGGTCTGCCGGCAGCCAAAGCAGATCGAGTGCCAAGCGGAGGACTACCCCGACGTTGCTATCCAGCAGGTGGGGCAGGTCGTGCAGTGCGACGTCCACTTTGGACTGGTGTGCAAGAACGAGGACCAGACGGGCAAGTTCAAGATGTGCCTCAACTACAAGATCCGTGTGCTCTGCTGCACCCCCAACTACAACTGCTCATTCCCCACAACCCCCGTGATAACAACCAGCCCCACCACCAGCACCACGACCACATCGATCCCGTCCTCCACCACCACAGTCACCACCTCCACCTCCACACCGTACACCTCCACCACCACGAGTCCCACCTCCATGGAAATCATCGCGTCCACCAGCACCACCATCCCCACGCCGACGACGTCTACGACAACTGCCTCCACCACCCCCTGTGAGCCCGAAGTGTGCACCTGGAGCGAATGGTTTGACGTCGACTTCCCCTCCTCGGGGCCCAGCCAGGGAGACTTCGAAACCTACCAGCACATCCGCGCCGCCGGCAAGCAGGTCTGCCGGCAGCCAAAGCAGATCGAGTGCCAAGCGGAGGACTACCCCGACGTTGCTATCCAGCAGGTGGGGCAGGTCGTGCAGTGCGACGTCCACTTTGGACTAGTGTGCAAGAACGAGGACCAGACGGGCAAGTTCAAGATGTGCCTCAACTACAAGATCCGTGTGCTCTGCTGCACCCCCAACTACAACTGCTCATTCCCCACAAGCCCCGTGATAACAACCAGCCCCACCACCAGCACCACGACCACATCGATCCCGTCCTCCACCACCACAGTCACCACCTCCACCTCCACACCGTACACCTCCTCCACCACGAGTCCCACCTCCATGGAAATCATCGCGTCCACCAGCACAACCATCCCCACGCCGACGACGTCTACGACAACTGCCTCCACCACCCCCTGTGAGCCCGAAGTGTGCACCTGGAGCGAATGGTTTGACGTCGACTTCCCCTCCTCGGGGCCCAGCCAGGGAGACTTCGAAACCTACCAGCACATCCGCGCCGCCGGCAAGCAGGTCTGCCGGCAGCCAAAGCAGATCGAGTGCCAAGCGGAGGACTACCCCGACGTTGCTATCCAGCAGGTGGGGCAGGTCGTGCAGTGCGACGTCCACTTTGGACTGGTGTGCAAGAACGAGGACCAGACGGGCAAGTTCAAGATGTGCCTCAACTACAAGATCCGTGTGCTCTGCTGCACCCCCAACTACAACTGCTCATTCCCCACAACCCCCGTGATAACAACCAGCCCCACCACCAGCACCACGACCACATCGATCCCGTCCTCCACCACCACAGTCACCACCTCCACCTCCACGCCGTACACCTCCACCACCACGAGTCCCACCTCCACGGAAATCATCGCGTCCACCAGCACCACCATCCCCACGCCGACGACGTCTACGACAACTGCCTCCACCACCCCCTGTGAGCCCGAAGTGTGCACCTGGAGCGAATGGTTTGACGTCGACTTCCCCTCCTCGGGGCCCAGCCAGGGAGACTTCGAAACCTACCAGCACATCCGCGCCGCCGGCAAGCAGGTCTGCCGGCAGCCAAAGCAGATCGAGTGCCGGGCGGAGGACTACCCCGACGTTGCTATCCAGCAGGTGGGGCAGGTCGTGCAGTGCGACGTCCACTTTGGACTGGTGTGCAAGAACGAGGACCAGACGGGCAAGTTCAAGATGTGCCTCAACTACAAGATCCGTGTGCTCTGCTGCACCCCCAACTACAACTGCTCATTCCCCACAACCCCCGTGATAACAACCAGCCCCACCACCAGCACCACGACCACATCGATCCCGTCCTCCACCACCACAGTCACCACCTCCACCTCCACGCCGTACACCTCCACCACCACGAGTCCCACCTCCACGGAAATCATCGCGTCCACCAGCACCACCATCCCCACGCCGACGACGTCTACGACAACTGCCTCCACCACCCCCTGTGAGCCCGAAGTGTGCACCTGGAGCGAATGGTTTGACGTCGACTTCCCCTCCTCGGGGCCCAGCCAGGGAGACTTCGAAACCTACCAGCACATCCGCGCCGCCGGCAAGCAGGTCTGCCGGCAGCCAAAGCAGATCGAGTGCCGGGCGGAGGACTACCCCGACGTTGCTATCCAGCAGGTGGGGCAGGTCGTGCAGTGCGACGTCCACTTTGGACTGGTGTGCAAGAACGAGGACCAGACGGGCAAGTTCAAGATGTGCCTCAACTACAAGATCCGTGTGCTCTGCTGCACCCCCAACTACAACTGCTCATTCCCCACAACCCCCGTGATAACAACCAGCCCCACCACCAGCACCACGACCACATCGATCCCGTCCTCCACCACCACAGTCACCACCTCCACCTCCACGCCGTACACCTCCACCACCACGAGTCCCACCTCCACGGAAATCATCGCGTCCACCAGCACCACCATCCCCACGCCGACGACGTCTACGACAACTGCCTCCACCACCCCCTGTGAGCCCGAAGTGTGCACCTGGAGCGAATGGTTTGACGTCGACTTCCCCTCCTCGGGGCCCAGCCAGGGAGACTTCGAAACCTACCAGCACATCCGCGCCGCCGGCAAGCAGGTCTGCCGGCAGCCAAAGCAGATCGAGTGCCAAGCGGAGGACTACCCCGACGTTGCTATCCAGCAGGTGGGGCAGGTCGTGCAGTGCGACGTCCACTTTGGACTGGTGTGCAAGAACGAGGACCAGACGGGCAAGTTCAAGATGTGCCTCAACTACAAGATCCGTGTGCTCTGCTGCACCCCCAACTACAACTGCTCATTCCCCACAACCCCCGTGATAACAACCAGCCCCACCACCAGCACCACGACCACATCGATCCCGTCCTCCACCACCACAGTCACCACCTCCACCTCCACGCCGTACACCTCCACCACCACGAGTCCCACCTCCATGGAAATCATCGCGTCCACCAGCACCACCATCCCCACGCCGACGACGTCTACGACAACTGCCTCCACCACCCCCTGTGAGCCCGAAGTGTGCACCTGGAGCGAATGGTTTGACGTCGACTTCCCCTCCTCGGGGCCCAGCCAGGGAGACTTCGAAACCTACCAGCACATCCGCGCCGCCGGCAAGCAGGTCTGCCGGCAGCCAAAGCAGATCGAGTGCCAAGCGGAGGACTACCCCGACGTTGCTATCCAGCAGGTGGGGCAGGTCGTGCAGTGCGACGTCCACTTTGGACTGGTGTGCAAGAACGAGGACCAGACGGGCAAGTTCAAGATGTGCCTCAACTACAAGATCCGTGTGCTCTGCTGCACCCCCAACTACAACTGCTCATTCCCCACAACCCCCGTGATAACAACCAGCCCCACCACCAGCACCACGACCACATCGATCCCGTCCTCCACCACCACAGTCACCACCTCCACCTCCACACCGTACACCTCCACCACCACGAGTCCCACCTCCATGGAAATCATCGCGTCCACCAGCACCACCATCCCCACGCCGACGACGTCTACGACAACTGCCTCCACCACCCCCTGTGAGCCCGAAGTGTGCACCTGGAGCGAATGGTTTGACGTCGACTTCCCCTCCTCGGGGCCCAGCCAGGGAGACTTCGAAACCTACCAGCACATCCGCGCCGCCGGCAAGCAGGTCTGCCGGCAGCCAAAACAGATCGAGTGCCAAGCGGAGGACTACCCCGACGTTGCTATCCAGCAGGTGGGGCAGGTCGTGCAGTGCGACGTCCACTTTGGACTGGTGTGCAAGAACGAGGACCAGACGGGCAAGTTCAAGATGTGCCTCAACTACAAGATCCGTGTGCTCTGCTGCACCCCCAACTACAACTGCTCATTCCCCACAACCCCCGTGATAACAACCAGCCCCACCACCAGCACCACGACCACATCGATCCCGTCCTCCACCACCACAGTCACCACCTCCACCTCCACACCGTACACCTCCACCACCACGAGTCCCACCTCCATGGAAATCATCGCGTCCACCAGCACCACCATCCCCACGCCGACGACGTCTACGACAACTGCCTCCACCACCCCCTGTGAGCCCGAAGTGTGCACCTGGAGTGAATGGTTTGACGTCGACTTCCCCTCCTCGGGGCCCAGCCAGGGAGACTTCGAAACCTACCAGCACATCCGCGCCGCCGGCAAGCAGGTCTGCCGGCAGCCAAAGCAGATCGAGTGCCAAGCGGAGGACTACCCCGACGTTGCTATCCAGCAGGTGGGGCAGGTCGTGCAGTGCGACGTCCACTTTGGACTAGTGTGCAAGAACGAGGACCAGACGGGCAAGTTCAAGATGTGCCTCAACTACAAGATCCGTGTGCTCTGCTGCACCCCCAACTACAACTGCTCATTCCCCACAACCCCCGTGATAACAACCAGCCCCACCACCAGCACCACGACCACATCGATCCCGTCCTCCACCACCACAGTCACCACCTCCACCTCCACACCGTACACCTCCTCCACCACGAGTCCCACCTCCATGGAAATCATCGCGTCCACCAGCACAACCATCCCCACGCCGACGACGTCTACGACAACTGCCTCCACCACCCCCTGTGAGCCCGAAGTGTGCACCTGGAGCGAATGGTTTGACGTCGACTTCCCCTCCTCGGGGCCCAGCCAGGGAGACTTCGAAACCTACCAGCACATCCGCGCCGCCGGCAAGCAGGTCTGCCGGCAGCCAAAGCAGATCGAGTGCCAAGCGGAGGACTACCCCGACGTTGCTATCCAGCAGGTGGGGCAGGTCGTGCAGTGCGACGTCCACTTTGGACTGGTGTGCAAGAACGAGGACCAGACGGGCAAGTTCAAGATGTGCCTCAACTACAAGATCCGTGTGCTCTGCTGCACCCCCAACTACAACTGCTCATTCCCCACAACCCCCGTGATAACAACCAGCCCCACCACCAGCACCACGACCACATCGATCCCGTCCTCCACCACCACAGTCACCACCTCCACCTCCACGCCGTACACCTCCACCACCACGAGTCCCACCTCCACGGAAATCATCGCGTCCACCAGCACCACCATCCCCACGCCGACGACGTCTACGACAACTGCCTCCACCACCCCCTGTGAGCCCGAAGTGTGCACCTGGAGCGAATGGTTTGACGTCGACTTCCCCTCCTCGGGGCCCAGCCAGGGAGACTTCGAAACCTACCAGCACATCCGCGCCGCCGGCAAGCAGGTCTGCCGGCAGCCAAAGCAGATCGAGTGCCGGGCGGAGGACTACCCCGACGTTGCTATCCAGCAGGTGGGGCAGGTCGTGCAGTGCGACGTCCACTTTGGACTGGTGTGCAAGAACGAGGACCAGACGGGCAAGTTCAAGATGTGCCTCAACTACAAGATCCGTGTGCTCTGCTGCACCCCCAACTACAACTGCTCATTCCCCACAACCCCCGTGATAACAACCAGCCCCACCACCAGCACCACGACCACATCGATCCCGTCCTCCACCACCACAGTCACCACCTCCACCTCCACACCGTACACCTCCACCACCACGAGTCCCACCTCCATGGAAATCATCGTGTCCACCAGCACCACCATCCCCACGCCGACGACGTCTACGACAACTGCCTCCACCACCCCCTGTGAGCCCGAAGTGTGCACCTGGAGTGAATGGTTTGACGTCGACTTCCCCTCCTCGGGGCCCAGCCAGGGAGACTTCGAAACCTACCAGCACATCCGCGCCGCCGGCAAGCAGGTCTGCCGGCAGCCAAAGCAGATCGAGTGCCAAGCGGAGGACTACCCCGACGTTGCTATCCAGCAGGTGGGGCAGGTCGTGCAGTGCGACGTCCACTTTGGACTAGTGTGCAAGAACGAGGACCAGACGGGCAAGTTCAAGATGTGCCTCAACTACAAGATCCGTGTGCTCTGCTGCACCCCCAACTACAACTGCTCATTCCCCACAACCCCCGTGATAACAACCAGCCCCACCACCAGCACCACGACCACATTGATCCCGTCCTCCACCACCACAGTCACCACCTCCACCTCCACGCCGTACACCTCCACCACCACGAGTCCCACCTCCATGGAAATCATCGCGTCCACCAGCACCACCATCCCCACGCCGACGACGTCTACGACAACTGCCTCCACCACCCCCTGTGAGCCCGAAGTGTGCACCTGGAGCGAATGGTTTGACGTCGACTTCCCCTCCTCGGGGCCCAGCCAGGGAGACTTCGAAACCTACCAGCACATCCGCGCCGCCGGCAAGCAGGTCTGCCGGCAGCCAAAGCAGATCGAGTGCCAAGCGGAGGACTACCCCGACGTTGCTATCCAGCAGGTGGGGCAGGTCGTGCAGTGCGACGTCCACTTTGGACTGGTGTGCAAGAACGAGGACCAGACGGGCAAGTTCAAGATGTGCCTCAACTACAAGATCCGTGTGCTCTGCTGCACCCCCAACTACAACTGCTCATTCCCCACAACCCCCGTGATAACAACCAGCCCCACCACCAGCACCACGACCACATCGATCCCGTCCTCCACCACCACAGTCACCACCTCCACCTCCACGCCGTACACCTCCACCACCACGAGTCCCACCTCCACGGAAATCATCGCGTCCACCAGCACCACCATCCCCACGCCGACGACGTCTACGACAACTGCCTCCACCACCCCCTGTGAGCCCGAAGTGTGCACCTGGAGCGAATGGTTTGACGTCGACTTCCCCTCCTCGGGGCCCAGCCAGGGAGACTTCGAAACCTACCAGCACATCCGCGCCGCCGGCAAGCAGGTCTGCCGGCAGCCAAAGCAGATCGAGTGCCAAGCGGAGGACTACCCCGACGTTGCTATCCAGCAGGTGGGGCAGGTCGTGCAGTGCGACGTCCACTTTGGACTGGTGTGCAAGAATGAGGACCAGACGGGCAAGTTCAAGATGTGCCTCAACTACAAGATCCGTGTGCTCTGCTGCACCCCCAACTACAACTGCTCATTCCCCACAACCCCCGTGATAACAACCAGCCCCACCACCAGCACCACGACCACATCGATCCCGTCCTCCACCACCACAGTCACCACCTCCACCTCCACGCCGTACACCTCCACCACCACGAGTCCCACCTCCACGGAAATCATCGCGTCCACCAGCACCACCATCCCCACGCCGACGACGTCTACGACAACTGCCTCCACCACCCCCTGTGAGCCCGAAGTGTGCACCTGGAGCGAATGGTTTGACGTCGACTTCCCCTCCTCGGGGCCCAGCCAGGGAGACTTCGAAACCTACCAGCACATCCGCGCCGCCGGCAAGCAGGTCTGCCGGCAGCCAAAGCAGATCGAGTGCCAAGCGGAGGACTACCCCGACGTTGCTATCCAGCAGGTGGGGCAGGTCGTGCAGTGCGACGTCCACTTTGGACTGGTGTGCAAGAACGAGGACCAGACGGGCAAGTTCAAGATGTGCCTCAACTACAAGATCCGTGTGCTCTGCTGCACCCCCAACTACAACTGCTCATTCCCCACAACCCCCGTGATAACAACCAGCCCCACCACCAGCACCACGACCACATCGATCCCGTCCTCCACCACCACAGTCACCACCTCCACCTCCACGCCGTACACCTCCACCACCACGAGTCCCACCTCCATGGAAATCATCGCGTCCACCAGCACCACCATCCCCACGCCGACGACGTCTACGACAACTGCCTCCACCACCCCCTGTGAGCCCGAAGTGTGCACCTGGAGCGAATGGTTTGACGTCGACTTCCCCTCCTCGGGGCCCAGCCAGGGAGACTTCGAAACCTACCAGCACATCCGCGCCGCCGGCAAGCAGGTCTGCCGGCAGCCAAAGCAGATCGAGTGCCAAGCGGAGGACTACCCCGACGTTGCTATCCAGCAGGTGGGGCAGGTCGTGCAGTGCGACGTCCACTTTGGACTAGTGTGCAAGAACGAGGACCAGACGGGCAAGTTCAAGATGTGCCTCAACTACAAGATCCGTGTGCTCTGCTGCACCCCCAACTACAACTGCTCATTCCCCACAACCCCTGTGATAACAACCAGCCCCACCACCAGCACCACGACCACATCGATCCCGTCCTCCACCATCACAGTCACCACCTCCACCTCCACGCCGTACACCTCCACCACCACGAGTCCCACCTCCACGGAAATCATCGCGTCCACCAGCACCACCATCCCCACGCCGACGACGTCTATGACAACTGCCTCCACCACCCCCTGTGAGCCCGAAGTGTGCACCTGGAGCGAATGGTTTGACGTCGACTTCCCCTCCTCGGGGCCCAGCCAGGGAGACTTCGAAACCTACCAGCACATCCGCGCCGCCGGCAAGCAGGTCTGCCGGCAGCCAAAGCAGATCGAGTGCCAAGCGGAGGACTACCCCGACGTTGCTATCCAGCAGGTGGGGCAGGTCGTGCAGTGCGACGTCCACTTTGGACTGGTGTGCAAGAACGAGGACCAGACGGGCAAGTTCAAGATGTGCCTCAACTACAAGATCCGTGTGCTCTGCTGCACCCCCAACTACAACTGCTCATTCCCCACAACCCCTGTGATAACAACCAGCCCCACCACCAGCACCACGACCACATCGATCCCGTCCTCCACCACCACAGTCACCACCTCCACCTCCACGCCGTACACCTCCACCACCACGAGTCCCACCTCCACGGAAATCATCGCGTCCACCAGCACCACCATCCCCACGCCGACGACGTCTACGACAACTGCCTCCACCACCCCCTGTGAGCCCGAAGTGTGCACCTGGAGCGAATGGTTTGATGTCGACTTCCCCTCCTCGGGGCCCAGCCAGGGAGACTTCGAAACCTACCAGCACATCCGCGCCGCCGGCAAGCAGGTCTGCCGGCAGCCAAAGCAGATCGAGTGCCAAGCGGAGGACTACCCCGACGTTGCTATCCAGCAGGTGGGGCAGGTCGTGCAGTGCGACGTCCACTTTGGACTGGTGTGCAAGAACGAGGACCAGACGGGCAAGTTCAAGATGTGCCTCAACTACAAGATCCGTGTGCTCTGCTGCACCCCCAACTACAACTGCTCATTCCCCACAACCCCCGTGATAACAACCAGCCCCACCACCAGCACCACGACCACATCGATCCCGTCCTCCACCACCACAGTCACCACCTCCACCTCCACGCCGTACACCTCCACCACCACGAGTCCCACCTCCACGGAAATCATCGCGTCCACCAGCACCACCATCCCCACGCCGACGACGTCTACGACAACTGCCTCCACCACCCCCTGTGAGCCCGAAGTGTGCACCTGGAGCGAATGGTTTGACGTCGACTTCCCCTCCTCGGGGCCCAGCCAGGGAGACTTCGAAACCTACCAGCACATCCGCGCCGCCGGCAAGCAGGTCTGCCGGCAGCCAAAGCAGATCGAGTGCCGGGCGGAGGACTACCCCGACGTTGCTATCCAGCAGGTGGGGCAGGTCGTGCAGTGCGACGTCCACTTTGGACTGGTGTGCAAGAACGAGGACCAGACGGGCAAGTTCAAGATGTGCCTCAACTACAAGATCCGTGTGCTCTGCTGCACCCCCAACTACAACTGCTCATTCCCCACAACCCCCGTGATAACAACCAGCCCCACCACCAGCACCACGACCACATCGATCCCGTCCTCCACCACCACAGTCACCACCTCCACCTCCACGCCGTACACCTCCACCACCACGAGTCCCACCTCCACGGAAATCATCGCGTCCACCAGCACCACCATCCCCACGCCGACGACGTCTACGACAACTGCCTCCACCACCCCCTGTGAGCCCGAAGTGTGCACCTGGAGCGAATGGTTTGATGTCGACTTCCCCTCCTCGGGGCCCAGCCAGGGAGACTTCGAAACCTACCAGCACATCCGCGCCGCCGGCAAGCAGGTCTGCCGGCAGCCAAAGCAGATCGAGTGCCAAGCGGAGGACTACCCCGACGTTGCTATCCAGCAGGTGGGGCAGGTCGTGCAGTGCGACGTCCACTTTGGACTGGTGTGCAAGAACGAGGACCAGACGGGCAAGTTCAAGATGTGCCTCAACTACAAGATCCGTGTGCTCTGCTGCACCCCCAACTACAACTGCCCTTTCTCCACCTTCTCAACTGCTGCCATTACATCCACCATTACTACCCTCAGTGAACCCTTCTCCACAACAATTTCTCCCATTTCAACTACACCGTGTTTCTGCAGGATTGGTGATACTATTTTTTCACCTGGTTCGTGTGCATTATTTTGTCGTCTTCTTATTCGATTTTCTTTTTTTTCACTTTGTTTTTTTTTGCTCACCTTTCTTTTTTTTCATTATCCTTTACTTTTTTTATGCCTTTCTTTTTTCTTTTTTTTTTTGCTTCTAATATGTCTTTTTTTCTTTTTCTACAGGTGACTTGATTTACAACAGAATTGATAGTGACGGGTGTCGATTTTATGCCATCTGTAGCCCAACATGTAATATTGAACGACACGCTGTACATTGTCCTGTCACTACTTTGCCAGCCACCAGTTCCTCTGAGTGGTCTACAATAACGACAGCAGCTCCCCCTCCTC
This sequence comes from Zonotrichia albicollis, assembly GCF_047830755.1. NCBI lineage: Eukaryota > Metazoa > Chordata > Aves > Passeriformes > Passerellidae > Zonotrichia > Zonotrichia albicollis. The sequence continues at coordinate 39,278,074 of NC_133824.1, forward strand.
CCACTTCTACACGTCCTGCTTTTCATGGTTGTGTTTCCAATATTTACCCTCCTTTACAAGTACGTTTTTTTCTTGTTAGTTTTCTACTGTTGAAATAATATCATTTTTTGGGTGGTGTCTAATTGGTAGAGTTTGTGGTGTTTAAACCTTACATGTGCTGATTGTCTTAATTGTTTTGCTAATGATGGGCAATATGTAGGACATAATACTTTAAATTTTCCTTTTTCTGACTTTTAGTTTTTTACACTTCTAAAGGATGTGACAATATTCTTTTCTTGTTACTTTATTTTTAGTGAAACTCTTTGGTGTATTGCATCTGTAAGGTATCCTCTCACTGACATAATATAAGGAGTTTTCTTATCTAATTTTTTCACTAAAGGGAAATATTTAAGATTCAGTGAATGCTTGTATCTGTTTCCATTCTCCTGTTTTTTATCTATACTCCTTTAAACTTTTTTTATTATGTTCTCTGTTGACTGTGAATTACGCTATACACAGAACAGAGGGAAGCAGTTCCTGTAACCTAATACGTGTCCCCAATCTCCAAAAGAGTTCCTCATGCAGGAGTAACTGGTGTAGTTAAGGTTTCCACCTCCTTTTAACATTAAAAAAGTTAATCCTGTACAATATTGCCAACTTTTTTCTCACAGTGAAAATTTTCATTTTAGTCTTTTTTTTTTAGTTTCAGAAAAGTAAGTGTGGTTTATTCCCCATAACACAGTCAGAATTTTGAATACCTGTAGTTACCATTAAAAGTCATTAATACCAAAATTGAAGAGAAGTAACACACATTGATTTCCTTTCCAACACTACCAGTACTGGAAACATAGCATAAATCTAAAAGGAGGAGTGAAGGTCATACCTGTTTACAGAGTTTTTTGAAAAAAGCTTTTTCTTCATTTTGCAGCCTGGAGAAAGATTCAAATTATCCAACTGTACAGAAGTCATCTGTAATGGAGACAACAACATAGATGTAGTACCAACATACTGCCCACCGGTAAAGGAAATTACCTGTGCAAACAAATATCCACCAATGCTGGTACCTGATGAAAATGGATGCTGTTACCGATATGAGTGTCAATGTAAGCATCACTAGATACAGGAATAACATTAAAAAAAAAAAAAACAGCCAAGCTTTACACAGGTTATATGGGCATTTTCATTTCTTAGGGTTGCTATGTAAATTGCAGTATCTTCAGGTTTTAGATTTTCTTCTGCCTAAATTCTCATCTTAATCTTCCAAATATTTTCTCTGTACAGGTGTGTGTAGTGGATGGGGTGATCCTCATTACATTACTTTTGATGGAACCTATTATACCTTCCTTGAAAACTGCACTTACGTCCTGGTGAAACAGATTGTCCCTAGATATGACAACTTCCGTGTTTACATTGACAATTATTACTGCGATGCAAAAGATGGACTCTCCTGCCCTAAATCTATTATTATTTTCTACAAATCTGCAGAAGTGGTGCTGACTCGTCAACTCATGAATGGTGTGATGACCAATGTGGTAAATACTTTTTTCTATTTTTGCAAAAAAGGACTAATGTCTATAAGCCTTACTGATGCTATTTTGATACAGTCTGTTAGAATATCACATCATGGAGGTGATCAGGGCAGAGGATATCACTAGGGGGAAAAAAAAAGGATTGTACTGGATGCTAAGAACAAAATTCACATTTCATGAAAACTGGTACATTGTGCCATACTCTTATGTTAAAAAAGCACACTTTGAGGAAACACAAACACAAATTGCAAGCAGGAATCTTGTCCCAGAGGAAGATGGATATGTATCCCTTATCTGCTGGATGACTGCTTTCTCTCCATATGGAACTTTGGCACCAAACAGCCCTGACATGATTCCCCCTTCAGTTTCCTACAGTGAAGAGAGGTATAGCTGAAGAAAAGGGGTAACTTAGACTGTCATCTGACCTTCATGATCCAAAGTCGTGTTCGCAAACCAATGAAAATGAAAAGATAGTCCCACTCTTACACTGGAGAATCTATTTGTTGATTAGAGAATCTGTAGAAAGGGAGAAAATTTTGTCTGAATAGGCACTCTCTCCTTACAGTGCCATGCCAAATTCTCAGTCAGAAACACACATTGCTTCCCTGTGAAAGAAAACGGTGACTGACAATTTTAAGTCGTGCTTTAGCCTGGTTCAGTGAGAAGAGAGCTGCAGAATAACTTTTGACAAAAAACTATTAGGCAAACAATTTACCTTCATTAACTCATATAAGATACTGGCTGCAAATTGAAAATTTTAACAAATAAATATGATCACTACTACATAAAACTGGCACTAAGGGCATCTGACTTCATTTTGAATTCAGACAGCTCTTCCTATGTCAATCACTATGTAATATAGAGATGGTGTGACCGTCTGGCAAAGTTATCACATAATAATGACAGGGATGTTTCTGTAGCTAAACAAAACTACCACACATTTTCATATGAAAAATGTTTCCAAGGCACATAATCATGAGGGATACAATGAAAATACTTGGATTTATATGCATAGAATACTGTGTATTAGCGTACAATTATCACAAACACGGTATGTAGAGGCCACTAGGATTATTATCCCATTTTAGCAATATAGCAATACAAGCCAAGATATCAGTGCAAATATATGCTGTCATTAGGATGCCAGTGGGCACTGGATGTGATGAACAACAATATGGACTTATCCATAATTGTGAAGATTAGAGAATATATTATTTAAAACAATCAGGCAGGAGCATTGCTTATTCTGATGTGGTGTTTTGGTGGTTTTTTTTAATCCTGTATACAGATGTACTTCAACAAAAAGATTGTTGGACCAGGCTTCAAAAAAGATGGCATTTCTTTCTCCACTCTTGGCATCAATATGATTGTTGAAATAGAAGAAATTGGTGCAGTCATCACCTTTAGTGGTCTCATTTTCTCTGTCAAGCTCCCATACAGCAAATTTGGCAACAACACCGAAGGACAATGTGGTAAGAAGGCTGCACAGATTGGAGGGAGTCCTCTTTCCCCACCCCTACCTTGGTTATGCTCACCCACTCTGGCTATGCAGTCTTACAATTGACAGAGATTTTTAAATAGCAGTAAATGGAAATGAGTACAGTTTTGCTCTTCAACTTCTGTAGGATGTCAAAAGCTCAATATTTCTTTGGGGCTGGGGTTTTACATATGTTTGCTTTTCCACAACCTAAAGTTCACCCTAGAGAAAGTGTTCCCTAGGAAGCAAAGCAAAATATGCATTTCATGAGCACATCACACCTAAACATATCAGCCCAGGAATGTACTGTGTATCTCTGATGTGGCTTAGGAGACTTACCCACCTTGTCTCTTCCAGGAACATGTACAAACAATAAAGAAGATGAATGCCGCTTACCAAGTGGTAAGATCATTTCCTCCTGTCCCCAAATGGCTCATCACTGGATTGTTGGCAACAACGAGTCATGCCATGGAGTGCCAGTACCACCAACTATAACCACACCTCCACCAAAGCCGCAATGTCAAACACCTCCGCTCTGCAAACTTATCTTAAGCGAGTAAGAAAACAAATTCATTTTTTCTAGACACAACTGTCTCAGTATCTTACAAGAAGAATAACAGCTATAGCTTTAGCATGTGATAATAACTGAAAATGTCAGCTCAGTGACACTATATATATAGTAAAAGGCCTTTGCAAAAGAAACTGGTCTGCCTTAATGATTTGCATGCCAAAGATAACTGAGCAAGGAGAGGTAAAGTCAGAAAATCAGGGATGCGGTGAGCACTAAAATCAATTCTCCCTGGATGCAATATTTCCAGAGTTTGTTCATTAAGTATTAAGCAAAGACTGAACTCTAAATTTGAAGTGGGTTTTCAGTACAAATCGTAGAGAAGCCACTTGCCAAAAAGGTGAAGAAAGCAGATGCAAACAGCTGAGAAATGTCCTTCTTTCTTTGTATGTTTTACCTAAAATATGGAGTTCCAAAAGTGCAAAGGCTTGTTGTCTGAAGTCTGTCATATATCTGTGTAGGCTGACAAGGTTACTTATAGAAGCCCTCTTACACATGCTTTCTGTAGTATCTAGTAAGTTTGGAGCTCTTTTATGTGTGAATTTTCTATTGCTACTTTTTTCATTCCTTTTTTCTCAATGTAGTGCAGTTGCCTTTTACACCATATTTCTGGTGTCAAGCCACTAAATAGTTGCGTACACGTACAGAAATACTATGATCATTAACATCTAGGAAAAAAAAGCACTACAGATTTCCTAATCTTCCTGAATCTATCTCCCAGCTTACTGGCCATTCCTAGGATCTTGTTTCTCATAATACTTTCCTTTCTGAAGCAGAGTCACATGGTATTAACTGGAAAGTGTTGTCTGACAGGAACAGACTTTGTATAATGGCTCATTAATATAGAAGGGGGTTGCTTTCTTTACTGTCTGCAGGGTTTTTGCAGAATGTCATACCGTGATACCACCAGAACCATTTTTCAAAGGCTGTGTTTTTGATGGATGTCGCATAGACGATGAATCCATGCAGTGTTCCAGTTTGGAGATGTATGCTACAGAGTGTGCTGCTAGAGGTGTCTGCATTGACTGGAGAGGAATGACCAACAATACATGTTGTAAGTATTGCAGGATTCAAAATGTGCGTGATAAATGGTAGAAATTACTGCTTTATTCACTAAACACCTCTTATATCTGACACTTGGTTATTGTCTACAAAAACCCAGTGGGGTCCTTTCTCACAGAAGCTGCAGATTAAGAAGGCAAAGCTGTAGTAATTTTTTTTCTGAAAAAAAATGCATCTACTGTCAATTTTTAATTTTATTTTTTTTGTCTTTTTCCATACAGCATTCAGCTGTCCGTCAAGCATGGTATACAAGCCGTGTGGGCCCATTAATCCAGTTAGCTGTGACCAAAGGTAGGGAAAAACAAAACACCCCACCCTGAAGCACCTGCTTATATTTTTCTTACCTATCTACTTTCCTCAGAAATTTGAGTTATTTCACAATGAAATGTGTTGTGAATTTCACAAACTTATTCACGATTTATAAATACCAATCAGCTCTAGGAATAGGTGCTTCCTGTTGCCCTTCAGAAAGTGTACATTTTTTGTCTCTCTTGTATCTGACATGATATGCTGCTCTGCCCTCTGCCTCACCACAAAAGTGTTGTACTCAAGCACATATATTCTTCCCATTCCAGCTATGAGCGTCCTGGCTATGGAGTAACTGAAGGCTGTTTCTGTCCTGAAGGAATGACACTCCTGCATGCAGAGAGCAGCATCTGTGTCTCTGAATGCTGTAAGTAGCTAATTTGAGGAATAAATAGAGACAGAGATTGTTAGTCAGGAGGCCTGAGCTCTATAGTCATCTTCTACATGGTCAGATCATTGCACATCAGCTTCCCTAAGTGTCCCCAGTTACAAACTGAATAATAGTCAATATTACCCTTTTTTCCCATCATCCATCCTTACATAAGACTCACCGAGATGGTAAAACTCTACAGTTCAGAAAAATTAGTCTGCATCTTCATTTTCTTGTTAGCTTTATCTTCACAGTTTTTTTTAATTTGAAGCTGCACATATGTATTCCTTTGTCAGTTTTCAGTGGTATAAATACCCATTCGTTTGTCTCTTTTTTTTCTTTTTCTCTCTAGTCTGCAGAGAACCAAATGGAATGTCCAGAAAGGTGAGTATCACAATGTGTGTGGCTTAATGAGCACAGACAAGTGAAACAAGATGATATTTAGTATTCCACTAAACCAAAGCTTTGCCACAAATGTTTGTTCAGTTTCAGTCTTAAAAATAATGAGTACTAGAGCGCCCCTAAGAAATTTAACAATATGTGATAAAATATTCTTTCATTAACCTCACATACAGGAAAAAAACCTTAAAAATAAAAGAGAGAGAGAAATGGTAGTAGTGGAAGTTAGGCATATATGCTTATTTTATTTCCACAAATTTGGCTTGCTAAAATTACTAGAAATGAAGGGAGAGATGGAGAACAAAGTTTACCTGTTGCTTATCATGTTCATATCTTGCATTCTTTGTTCCTCAGCTGCACAGAAATCAGCAACCTAATGTGAAAATGAGTATGTCATATGATCATCTCTTATTAAAAAATGGATGTGAGGCTCAATCACTTCTCCTTTAGAACTCCTGTAACTCTCATACTAACACTATTAACAAATAAAAAGTAATAGCTTTGTGAACTCAGAACCTTTAGCAGCCTCCAATGTCTTCCTGGAATAAGCAGTTTGAGGGTCTCCTATGAAATCTAGAATATGAAAAAGCTGATATAATCAGTTATCACTATATGCATGAATATGTTAACTAGAAGCAAATAAACTTATTTTGGTTTAATTTTGTATTTAATTTTTTTCTTTCCTTTGTCTGTGTTTTTCTTTTTTATTTAGCCAGGAGAAAAATGGACAAAAGATTGCCAGGAATGTGTCTGTGACAAAAATACTCTTAAGGTGAAGTGTAAAAAGCACGAATGTTCTCTGACACAGCAAATATTTTGTGAAGAACCAGGTTACATGCCTGTTGAGATACCAATACCAGAAGATCCATGCTGTACTAGGACTGAGTGCTGTGAGTACTGTCTTAATTCTTTATCATGGGGAATAGGTTATATTAATTTTAGGAAACTACAGCAATAATTTTGCATTTTTTAATACTTTGCATTGATGTCATAATGCTTTTTAGAGCCTTCTTGCAGAGCATACAGTAAATGCCTAACAATAACAAATTTAAAGATTAAAAGATTTTATATAGTTAGACATAGAAAAGTAACTGAAAATCTCCTATAATTTTACATTGAAAGCCTTTAATACTGCCACTACCTGAAATAATATTCAAACCATTCAAAACATTTTTTATTTCATTTCAAAGGCCAGTATTAGGAAGATAAACTATAAAAAATAGTAGTGATTATTTAAAAATTGCTCAGGAAAGTTCCAGAACCAGTTACCAGAGCAGAGAGTAATCAGATTTCCCCACTGGTACAAATTTCTCTTTGAAATTATCTCTTTCCAGCAATTATTACTCTGCTTTTCTCAGTGTTTTGTTTCACAAAGATTATGGGAAAGCCTGATCACATTGAAAACACCTTGGCACATAGAATGAATTAATCATTAAACTATCTTGTGCAAACACCATATCTACCCCATGGGAAGACTTCAGAAGTTCATGTAAAACAAAATTGCTTTAATTGAAAAATTCTGAGCTTATTATTTTCCATATTCTCTTACATGAAACAGACTGCAACACAAGCCTCTGCACTGACATCACACCCCAGTGCTTAGAGGGACAGGAAATAATCACAATAATGCCACCTGGAAACTGCTGTCCTATCTTCGAATGCAGTAAGTATTGTGCACCCTCCTCATGTGGTATTTACCTCTGTATTTTTCTAGGTTACAAAAATCTTAGAGATGCAAGTTATCTGTGGTATCATATTGGGCCTTGTCGTGAATGTGTGTTTTATGGCCACTGCCACAGCTTACAAAAAGGGTCTACAAAGCTATGAAACAGAAGTTTTTTCATACGTTTCTGTCTCCTAAAACTTACACCTCTTTCTTCCTTCTTTACAGGACAGGGCTGTGTAGTCAACGAAACCTATTATGCAGTAAGTACACAGAGTTACTCACTATAAAAATATAGCCTCACATAGTTCACAGTGCAGTGTTTTTGAGACACCTATCATGGTCCATATTTTGTAGGAAGGCCTGAGATGAAACATTATTCATTATTTTGCTGAGGTTGACACCCTCTGGACAAGCAAAATCTTATTATGCTCTCCTTTCTACATTAGCAAAATTTGATTCCAAAATAGATATTACCAAACCAGAAACTCTGCTTAAAAGAAACAACCAAAATTGTAGTTATGGATAGTTTAGCCTGTACATTGTTCATCTTTATATTTTCTGTGACTTGTATACACAGAGCAACTTGTTTTAACTGACTAATAATGGGGTTTTCCAACTTCACCTAGCCTGGAGCTGCAGTTCCATCAGGCCCCTGTGAAGAATGTACCTGCTCTGCATCCTCTCCCTCAAGGCCTCACCACCTCGCGGTCACATGCCAGCCTGTTATCTGTGACACGTACTGCCCACTGGTGAGTGCTGGTCTGCTGCCAGAAATTCCTACCCCTCTCAGCTCTAATAACCACCAGTTCAGGTCACTGACCTGACTTACTGCCATTGTCTCTCTATTTCTTTCAAAACAGGGCTATAAATACACTGTGGAACCTGGACAGTGCTGTGGCACGTGCAAGGCAGCGGCTTGTGTAGTGACTGTGGGAGACAACATTACACACGTGCTCCATGTAATTACCTCTGGCTTACCTCACTTTTGGGGAACTTTGCTAGTCTTTCCATTCTTTCCTCTCCTTGTTGTTGTCACATTTATTTCCTCCATCTTTTCTCATATTAGACAAATGCTTACTCAGGCAGGGGCTGGACAATCTCCACACAGCCTACACAATATCTTACACCACAAAACGCCAGTTCTAAGACTTATGGAAGCAACTGTGCTATGATACTGAACAATGGCTTTCAGAAATCAACGTAGGAAAATACATAGGTGAAGGCAAAGGGCTCTGGTTTGCCTCCAGTTCTGAAACTGAAGCATCCATTTTGCTCAAAGGACAATATTTTATCTGTGGAGGCATTTTGACACATCCATAAATTCTAATGACAAAACCATTGACATGCAAATCATTCTTTCCAAACAAGTCCATGTACCTACCCTATTCACACAAAAAGCACCTCTATATCCATATAAAAATAGAACATCTTCACTTGGTCAATGAAAAACACTTCATAGCAGTATGATAATATGGCAAATAATTATCAGCTGAAATTCAAGGAAGTTGTTTGGAATAATCAAATTACTATATACAGCAACAATAAGATATTGGAGGGCTTTTGTTTCATTTTTATATAAAATGATCCTAATTTTGTTTTAATTTTGACTACTTTCAGGAAGGAGAACATTGGAATCCGCCTGGTGATAACTGTACTGTTTACACATGTGAAAAACATGCTGACCAGTTCATTCAAGTCATCAAGGAGGCAAGCTGTCCTGCCTTTAACCATGATGAGTGTGATCCAGTAAGTACTGTCCTTCCAGTTCTCATTTCTGGAAAGGCTGCAGTGCCTAACACCAGTGATAGAAGGATCAGAATGTCCAATGAAAATAACTAGCAGAAGCATTATGCAGGAAGTAGCTCTCCTTTTATCCTCTCTGAACCTAGTCCCAGTCAAATTTTATCTCAGAAAAGCAACTCAAAACTAAAATGAGTGATATAAAAATCCTCACTGAGGATCAGACATGACAGAAAAATATACAGCATAATATTTTGGATTCCTAAAATGTCAAGTGACCTAAAAGCAAAAATCAGCCTCTGGCAAGTCACTTATTTCATTCATTGTGTTACCCTGTCTGTTTTAATCCTTCACCTTCACTGACTGTGGTCACAATATTTTGACTTACATGTTCTAGGAGCTTTATTGCTTGCTGAAATTATAGTACTAAACTGAGGGTTTTCCTCCATTTCAACTTTCAAATAATGACTTTAATATTGATAAGCGTTATGTGCCCTTAATATTTAGCCTTGCTTGAAATTAAATTCCATGGCAATACAAAAATATACACATTCTCTGGTGCCAGAGAAAATCAGGAAGCAGGTAGAGTCTGCTTTAGCATGCAGATATGAAACCTGAGTTATCTTTTTATATTTTCCCAGGATGATATCAGGCTATCTGATGATGGCTGCTGTTTAGTGTGCCGAAGAGCACCGAAACGTAAGTAATAATAATTTTGTTAAAAGTATTGATTATATGTGCCTGGTTAGCTATATTAGCTCATTTTGCACAATGGGTGCATAGACAGATGAGGTGAACTGACCAGGTTTGGGTTAACTGCTTCACTGGGATGAGAAAGGAAACAGGTGGAAAAGAAACAGGACATTTCCATTATGCATTTTAAGTCTCAGTGAAACAGATGACGAACTTTCCTATCCCCTACTATTAAATGCTGGCTTTTTTGTGGGAGGGTGAGGACAATGACTACTCTCCAACTTCCATAGATACACTCTCTTTAAGGAGGAAAATGAAGCCAGTTCTGAGAGATGGGTGTGCATCAAGCAGTTACCACAGTACTGCTCTTAATTTCTGCATTCTGAATCAAGTTGTCTAAGAAAAAGGGAGAGTTTCATCCACTGATAACACAAACACCAAGTCTTTATTTGGCCCTCAGCAATTAAAAGAAAAATGCATTGTGACTTAGTTTTTTATTTCTGTTCCATCCTCCTTAGTTTTCAGTTACAAACTGTCATATCATACACAGCTTCTATTTATATGCACGTGTATTTTAACCTGTTTTCCTTTGCTTTGTGATGACCTCAGTTTGTATGAAGTACAATACGACTACTGTCATCAACTATAATGGCTGTGTGTCTCCTGCACCTGTTGAGATAACGTACTGTGAAGGCAGCTGTGATGCTTACTCACGGTAAGTGGCATGAAAGATAATGGTGGCCTCTTGTCTTTTACTCTTTTTACACCAGTTACATCAAGCAAATCACAAGGGTTTTTCTGATGTGTCCAACATCCACCCAGCCATCAACTGTTTCCATTGTGCTAATTAACATGATATTGTGCTAGCTTGATTATCTTGAGGTTCAGTGTTCAACAGCCTGTTCAGCATCATAGTGAATAGATCGAAATTTTGATTTTGCCCATTTGAAACTGAAGTTATTTGTCTCTCATTGTTATCTCACTGGACTGGCTCACTATGTGATCTGGAATAATTCTTTACTTTTTCCGTGCCATAATGAAGACTTAGAGTCATAAATTTTTACAATGAGGGGCAATTTACCTGTATTTCACCACAATACTGTAAGAATGCTAATATTGAGCAACAGTCCCACATGCAAGCATGCAATTTCTGGTTATGTTTTGTAATGTTTGGGAGGGGCAGCATTATACCTCACATAAATTCTGAATCTTTCTCATTGGTTTTTCTATCAGATATTCTCAAACGACAAACACCATGGTGCACAAATGCTCGTGTTGTCAGGAAATCAAGACCAGCAACAGAAAGGTGACTCTGATGTGCAGTGATGGAACCTCCCTTGATCACTCCTACACCTACGTGGAGAAATGCAGCTGTGTGGATGCTGAGTGCGTTACCCAAGGCAACACCCAACAGGAGACACAGCAGATAAAGACGTCTCAGGAGCAAGCAAATGTCAAAAATTAGAACTAGAGAGAAGTCCTCAAACAAGGGCTGAGCATAAGACTAAATAAAGAAACTTCAAAAAATACAAAAGTGTCAAGAGCAGCTAAAATTTTGGATGAACAGATGATATTTTCTGCATAAACCCTCAGTCTGTCTGTCTACAGAATTTCAGCTTTCATTATCAATATATCTCCCATTGGTTTTTACGTCTGTTCTTTTACACCTTGAGCGATGTAAGTTCATCTTGACATTTTATGTTCATTTGTCTTCTGAGAAGTGCTGGACTTCTAATAATATTTTTATTCCAGTTCACCGAGAAAAATCAAAAGACAAATCCAGGAAACAAACCAAACCCAAGGAAAACTGTACCCCTCTGCTTCTATAAGTTTCTTTTTTTGTTGAGGAAAACTTAGAGGGGAGAAAGCCATATCTTTTCAAAACTATAAACTTCAATATTTTGAATAATTTATAATGGACCTATTTCCCTACAAGTTCTTGTGAGGAAAAGGAAAAATCCTATTGTGAGAAGCTGCTGTACACTACTTTTTGTTTACATAACACCGTCAGCATAGTAGGTGTATGAAAATATGGATTTTTTGTTTTGTTATGTGGTTAACTGTTTACAGAAGATATATATATATATATATATTTGCCAACAGAGGCATATGAAGGATTTTTTTTAACAAAAGTATAATAATATTAATAACATTAATAATAATAATTATAATAATTGTAAATTCTTTCCTAGGAAGCTTTAAAAAGTTGGACCACTACTATTTATTACTTTTTTTTTTTTTTTTTGCAAACTGATTTTTTGGGTAATTTCTTTCAGAATTAATGTTGTCCCATTTCTTACTCTCAGTCATGTTGTCTGGGTATGGTATATTTTTTTTGGTTTTGAATATTATTTTATTTTTGTTCTTTAAGACACTAAAAAGCAATTACAATTAATAAATTTTGAGCATTTTACAGCACGTCTGCTTTGCCTTTTCAGTGAATCCCTTGCATGAGAGTTGCTGGGTCCATAAAACATAGTTCCAGGTCAAAAGTCAATTGTGGTACCTAACACCCTATAGAGCTTTGAAACGGCTTTAAATGAAAAATACTCAAAACCAAACACTTGGAAGTGTTCCTAGCACATCACCTTAGCCACTATTACTTAATGAACTCTCAGAAAGCAAGCACCTCTCTGAGTGTGCACATGTTTTGTAGCCCTGAAAGTTCTTTACCTGACTGGCATATGCTAGCCAAAGTATTTCAAACCAGTCTGTCTCATTATTTAGGGCCCACTGCAACATAAATTCATCTCTAAAATTGCACTGTTGTAAATCCATGCAGCTGCTACTGAGAGGAAAGCTCATATCTCTACAGACAATTTGCTGGGGGAAGGTTGGGTGTTAATGTCATTGAAATGGGTCCCAATGTCTCTGCTGACTTTGGGTTTGTAGCAGAGTTCAGGCAGTTCTGCTCCTGAAACAGACAGAGGTCCGAACTTTAGGGTAAAATGGTAAGTTCTAGGTGGGAGGTGGTTCTGGAAGGCTGAACCTTCCTGGTGCCTCAGCCAATGGGGAAAGCGAGAGGGCAGCAGGCGGCCGGGAGTTCAGGATAAAAGGAGGGCGCCCGCTCTGAAACCTCGGGAAAGAACATGTCGTAGGTGTGTGACCTGGTAGACTCTCTCCCTTTATTCAAATAAAATTGCAGTCTCCACTTGGTCTCCTTTTCGGACTGACACTTCTTGGATTTGTGGAATTTTTCTTACACTACTCAGCTTTAGTAACAGGGTGCTTTGAACCGGCCACCACAGCTCTGACTGTACATTGTGTAATGCCAAGCAACATCCTACGAATAGCTGCTCTAGGATTTGTAAGGGGAACAGTAAAAAGCTGAAGCTTTTTAATAAACTTTTCTCCTACCCTACAGTTTGCATGGCTCAACAGAGTAACAGGGTGCCCTGAGGCAGCTTAGGCTGCTCTCACACCTGTTTTTCTTGTACAGGACAATAACCACCCCTATACTTCCCCCTTCAGAAGCGAACACTGAGTTTTCTGTGGGAAACACGAACACCACCATACTTCCTGCTGGCAGAAATCCCGAGCTCTGTCCCAGCTTCCTGACACACATTGTTCGTTTTTTCCATGCCTCGGGCTCTTTTGCTGCCCAGCGAGGCCCCCAGGTGGCACACTGCTCTGTTCCTCCCTTCCCAGCCAGCCCACCAGGCTTCCCAATGCAGCACTACTACAGAATTCCTGACCAGTTCGGTGTGTAACAGTTTCTGGCCTTACCAGGCAGGCTACGAAATTATTATTTTCCTATTCATTCTGTAGAAGGGAAGTAATGTCTATAATAGAAAATTAATTATTATATGCTTTGTTGGTCCACAACATCTCCTTGCCCACCATTAACTTACTGAAATGGCAGATTTCCTGCATGTCGCTTCAAGATCATTAGTTGTTTTCCTGTACAAAGCCTGTATTTCAGCATCCCAGAAGATACCCTATTTCCTGGAGAGCCCTGTGTGTCATAAGTCTGTACCACCAGCCGTTTCATACACTGAAAGAGAAAAAAATAATACAATGAGGAAGAAGAGAAGGGGAGACATGTGGCATGTGGAAACACTGACAGGTGATAATGGCAGGGACAGCAGCCTTTGGTGGCATAAGAAGGAAAAGCAGAAACAGAAGCAAGGGCACTGACAGGCTTCAGTCCTGGCATGGGGAGACAGAAAGCAAGGGGAACATAAGACAAGGTGAGTCATGGAGGCAGATGGAGGCTGTGGCTGAGCAAGTACTGGAGCCCCTGCCTTGGAGAAGGAAGGATTTCTATCACAGATGCAGTCCCAGTGCTGGGAAGGAGCAAATGGGAACCCTAAATTCAAAAGGAGGACAGGGAACAATATGCTTTGGGCATTAAAGACAAAATGAGAGATCTTGAAACAAGACATGGAGTAAATGTAAACCAGAGCACTGCAATGGATGTAGTAGAGCAGACTTACATTTTTCCTAAATTTTCCTTTACACAGGACCTATCTTTGCTCTGAATTGTTGCTGACACAGATTGGGCAATAGCTCCAAAGCAAACCTTCCTATAAGCAAGGATAAATTATACCACTTATCTTTGTCAAAAACAAATTACCATTTTTTTAACCATAGATAAATAATGGAGTCAATAAATGATTGGGTGGGAAAAAGTGATTGGCTTGGCAGGTCTTTCCTGACAGGTCAGAACACCTGCAGGTCACCCTGAGCTGTGCTGGTGTAGATGGTTGATGTTTGTTACACCAATGGCAACGCCAGAGGGCTCTGGGCACCAAAGCATTTCTTTCCAGGCACTTCAAAGTGAGCCACACAACTTTTCCTTACTTTCAGATCCTGAGGATGAGCTTTACTCCTGAATCTACAACGTCCATTCCACATAACATAACAAGATTTGTTTATACTTCACTTTTTTTTTTTTTTCTTGTCTGATCATCGTTGGGACACAAGTTGCAGCAGAGAAATCATTCACTTAGAAGTTTTTCCAGCTGAAAAAAACCACCAGTATTCAAAGTTTTAGTGTCTAAATTCAATATTGAATTATTGGGCATTCATACCTTCACTCTGAACTCAGGTGTCTTGTTAAGTGTCTCAAGTTTTTCATGACCAGCTCATTTTTATTCCTTCTTCACACAACATATTAAATCACTGCCATGTAACTAACAAATTACTAATAATCAATTTTCAATTATGCTTTGTAATTATCAGCAACATATAAACTACAACCTGAAATATATGTCTATTCAGATTCCAGCTTTGAATCCACTTCCAGTAATTCATTTGCCTATTAAACCAAAGCAGTGTTTAAACCGCATCATTTTCTGAAAACATCTATTGAAAGACTTAAGGTTGTTCGGACACAGCTCAGGAGCTAGGCTGATAATAGAGAACTCAAGAATGGAAGCCACACTTCATAATAGTAAAAACCCAACTCAAAGAAAGAAATTTTTCACCTCTTCAGTAGGTTTTGTTCTAACTATTGCAAAAAAAAAAAAAAAAAACCAACAAAAAAACCCCACTCTCTGGCAACAAGCCTGATTAATACAGAGCTTTATAACAGAAAAGGAGACTAGTTCTATTCAAACATTATTAATGTAATTATAAAACAATTATAAATGCACAGAAGTACTTTTTTGCAGAGGATGCTGTGGTCATGACTGTCCAATTTTCTTTGCTCCTTACAGCTTCAAAAATTATCTTCCTTCTTGATCCTCTGATTTCTTTTGGCATTCATTATAACTTCCATTTATAACTACAATTTGATTATGAGTAACCAGCAAGTGTTTCCACTGTTAAAACAATTGGGTTTGGGTTTTCTTAAATAGACAGAAACTTATTCTGCCTGCCTCTAACTACCCTCCTCCTGTTATGACCATGCATAGAAAAATAAAATCCCACTTTTGCCTCCTTCTGCTTTAAGAAAGCAAAGGCTATCCAGGCAGACAAAAATGGAACTCTTAAATAGAGTAATTTTTTTTGTAGATATGTCACACACTTAGTCTCACAAAATGAAAATGTGTAGTCTTAGTAGCCAGTCCTGAAACTAAACCATTGTTTCTGTATTCCAGTCTAGCTACAAGGATTCGCTGGGATTCACTGACTTAAAAATTAAAATAAAATAAAATAAAATAACATAAAATAAAATAAAATAAAATAATAATAAAAAAAAAGAGAGAAGAAGAAAAAAAAGCCAGAAATACTTGAGAGGAGCATGATTCGGAGGGAAATTTGAAACTGGCTTTTGTTTCAGAGAATATCAGATGTGAACTCTGCAGCTGTTCCCTCACTCGGTGAGAAGTCAGTCAAACACTCTCATTCCAGTTTAACTGACCTCTGGAGAGGTATGGAGCCGAAAGTGAGCTTTCTGTCATTACTCAGTGTCACAGCTACTGAAGGACATGGTTGCCAACAGCAGCACAGCCATAACATGAAAATCTGCAGAAAAGACATGATAAACACCTTCATGAAATGACCTCCTGCCACAACAGAACTGAATTTCTTATTCATATTAATTGCTGGTTGTTCTGTATTCTGGAGAATAAAATTATTCTACCTGATGTAGTTTTATCAGTTTCTCTGCTATTAATGCTTTTGTGCTTTATGACATCATTCTAGTGGTAATTGAGGTCCGTTATTCAGATACAAGAAATTAGTATTGCAATTGCACTAAATTTTGTCAGCTAAAGAAAATGCAAAACATTACCTCACACACTTCATGGCAAGTAGTTTTACAGCATTCATAATGAAGAAGTTGTGATCTATGGTTAGGATTTTGAAAACCACAAAGTCCACAGCTCTAGGCACACTGCAGCCGCAAACGGCATCCCCAGGACACCTCACTTACCCAACTGAGGAAGCACACCTGAGGAACATACAATGACTAAAAATTACCAGAGACACAGAGAGTTTTCCCTAGCTTGGTTCATTCATTCTGGTATGATCACGCTGGTGTTATTACACGATTTCTCCAGAACATGTGACAAGATCACCAGGGCTTCATATGCTGGAAATTACACACAAAGCATGAGAATTACAATCTTTCTTGCATTTATGATAGTGAAGATAAAGAGGCAGCCATTTTTCTAAAGTCAGGTTTATTTCTTTCTCTTAGTTGTCAGTTCATTTTAGGCTAATTGAGAATAATCTGACCTGTTGATGTGGCCAAGCTAAGGATTCAGAAATAATATGTCCATAATAGTCACCCAGTAGGAAATTGCCTCAGTCCTGGCAACTATGGTTTTTAAAAGTTTATGTCAAAGATATAATTAATGTAATACATTACAGTCATCTCTCATACGCAATTCAGCCACAAATAGCATTAACTAATAAAGAATCTAACTATATTGTGCCCCACACAGCTCTTTTAAAACTCCTTTTACATGGACTCAGAGTAATCAGTACAGGATTAAACAAATTTATCTGAATGTGCTCAACCATCCATGCTCATCTATGCTGTAAGAGCATTTTGGGAGGGAAGAAAGAGAACAATCATCCTTCTGAGAGCTTTTCCATGGCTATGACAAACTGTTGAAGATGCTGCAAAACGTTGGCAGTACAGGAGCTGTGAGAGGCCAGGAGGAAGGAGGTTGTGTCCTTCCCAGGGCCTAACCCAAAACTGCCTGAGCTCCAGGAGTGTCCTCCCAAGAAATGTTGATAGATACATAAGGAGGAGGACTCCTTTCACCAGAGGACCTTCAGGTACAGCCTGTTAACCCCTCAGGGCCTTGCTGGGTGTGGGCATCAGTAGCAGGAGAAGCCTTGCTCCTGGCAAAGCCCCTAAGGATGGTGTCCACCCCAATGTGAGGTGTATCTGACTCCCAGAGAAAGGGAGTGCGATTTCTGTCAGTGCACTCCCGTGCAGAAGGGGACTGTCACCACCTGTGCCGCACATGCAAGGCACCTATTGCTCCAGGGATGGCAGCTCACCAGCATCCCCACTCGTCCAGGGAAGGACAGCAAGTTATGCACCTGCAGCGTCCTGCTCCTGCCTCTTTGGGAAACCCGTTCTGAGAGGGCTTGGCAGCTCTGCTGCATTTCTGCTGCTGGGACAGCAACCAAGATTGTGCCTGAAAGGGCTGGGACTTTGATTTTACCTTTCTTTTAATAGATCCTTCCTTCTTTTTTCCAGAGAGGAATTTGGGTTAGGAAAAGCCCATCCCCTACTGCAGACAGGCACTGCAAGTGAAATCACAAGTTTTCCACCTCAAAATAATTTAGTGGAGCACAGGTTAATCCGCCTCAGTGAGCCTCAGTGAGGTAACCTGTTGACTTGTGCCTAAGATTACATGTAAAGGGTTGAAAAGTGCTGCTGGCAAATTGGTCCCCAACACCCCTGAGGCCCTAGGAGGGGTGTCCTGGCCCTGCTGCAGCCCTGGGGTCAGCCCCTGCAGACAGAGCATGGCAATGCCCTTGTTCCAGCCTACATCCCCTGTGTCAAAGCACATTCCATGCAGTATTTATACGCTAGTATACACACAGTATTTATACACAGTGATCAAAGCAGACTGTTCCACCATTCTCCATAAAGTCCAGTTTCTAATGTCACTGGGATTTGGTACGAGTTTGTCTTACAAGGTTAAAAGAGAAGAAAAGAAAAATGTATCCAGCTGGGTTTTGAAAGGGTGTCCTTTTTCCAGCCCTTTCATTTTTATCAGCAAGTTTTGCTGGTGTACCCTGGTTGCCTGGCTGCATTGGTACTACGTTTCACAGCCCCTTGTGTCCTAGCAGATGCTCTCCTGGTCTCTGCCCAGAGCACATCTCTGCTCTGCTCGCAGGATCTTCAGGCAAACCTGAGGATCCTGTTAGTTTAGATGACGGGCTGATCAGGACAATATAGGGAAGGCTCAGAGCTGTATATATTCCTCCCCACAGTGCCAAATGTTCTGGCACTGCTGAGGATCTGATGTGTCATACCAATGAACTCAGTATCCTGACTGCAAAAGTAATGACTGTCAAGAGCAAACATGTTGCTTACAAGGAAATGACAAACATACAACACCTTACTGAAAGAACAATTCTACCCCTGCTTGCATTCCTTGAGGCTATGTCTGTCTTGTTATTTATTCTTTGTTTCATTGTTAATACCCATTTTATTATGTATCTTAATGTGTATTTGTACTTGTGATTATATTGCCTTGCTTCTGTTAAATGATACAGGCTACCAACTGTAATTCTGATTATTGACATACAACTTTTTAGAGTTGTGAAATACATATTTTAGACTTCTTTATTTTTTTTAAAACAGAGTGTATGTTTATATTTTAAATTAAATTCATATGGTTTCACTTTTCTGAAGATTTGTCATTATTAGTCTCCAGGAAATACAAAGAGCTGCTTTCAGAATTACATAGGAAATTTCATAGCTGTGCATTTGATTCATTGAGCAATTGCATAGAAGATTATCGGTCTATCTTGTCAGCCTTAAGATTCTATAAAGCGCAATAGCAAACAGAGTGTTTTGCTTGAGGCAAGAAGTTATTTTGTTCTTTTCTCCCAAAAGGTTCTGTGTCATCTAGGATGTGACTCAGATACTTCAGCTGTGTTAGGCAATCTGCATTGATATGTATATAAGCTCTCACACTGAGAGTACTTTCTGCAGTTTGTGGCGTAGGGCCCTCAAAGGGAAAGGCTCTACAGGGAAAGTGCAGATTTGCTGTCTACTGTTGTTTTTATTTCAAACATGTTTTTTCCTCTTCTTATCAGTGGAGCTACTTGTAGCCCTATTGCTCTGAAGTCCAGCCCTCCCTCTTCAAATCAAAGTCAGATGTAATACTAAGTTTATAGGCAGTGGTAATGTTTTATTGGCCCAGCTGGCATAATTAGAAAAATTAGGCGAGCTTCTTGGCACAGCAGGCCTCCAATCAGCTTAGAGAGTTATTTCTTAGGTATGTCTACCTCAGCAAGTGGTGCAATGCAGCCAAATCCTACTCTCCCAACCCCTTCAGCTGAAGCCAGAAGACTGGATTTGCACAGCCAGGACAAAATTTGGATCACAGTCAGCTCCAAAAAAAACACATTAGTCTCATTGACACTTGAAGAAAAATCCTGCATTGTTTTAGAAATCTGAAGTCTGGCTTTCTCCCAGGACTTCTGTTCAACTATAAACACCCTAGACAATCAGTATTACTACCGTGAGATGTATATGTTGCTATTTTTTTGCTTCCCATAGTGTTACATGTACATTTAATTACTCCGCCTATAATGCTCATGTGCCAACAGCCATGTTAAACTCTAAACAAGCAGTCAGCATTTCACCCATAAGCAGCAAGGGGCCTGGGTCTCCAGGGATTTTTCCCAGCAGAAAAGATTGGTCCCTCTGCTGTTAACATGGGTGTGTTTGGGGCTGTGACAGTTGCTTGTTCTACTGAATCATGTTTCATGGCAGGAGTTTTCAGGGTACTCCACTTCTATCCAAGCATGTAATGTCATTAGCTCCTGGTAGTGGACAAAGTTCTTCTAACTGGAAAAACTGCTTTGCCCTTGAGTTCTGCAAAGGTTGAGAGTAGTTATCATTTTATCTCAGATGATAAATCTCCTATTCATTTTGACAAAGGCTTGGGTGTTTAACAGCGTCACACAAACTGAATCTATACAGAGCAAACAGTCAGACAGAGACTGCCATTGTGGATGAGTTGTATTACCTTCAGCCTGGTGCCTAAAAATGTCCTTGAAGCATGGTCTTGACTCTGCCCCAACACAATGCACATGCTGACAGATCAGAGCCTTGTAAAATAATTGTTGGTAGGTAAAGTAAATCCTCATCAAAAACATACTCTCTGATGAAAAGATCAATAGAAGTAATCAAGACAGTCTGCTTGGGAGCCATGTGAAGGCTGTAGAAACAGAACAAGAGTTGGGAGTTTTAGCTGAAGTATTTCTGCAAAAATCACGCAGCAGCATAAGTAACGTTTCCTTAGAGGAAGGAATGAGTAAAAGGGAAATGGCAATCTTAGTCTGTTTACTCTCTCTCCCTCTTTGTTTTTCTTTTTTTCTCCCTCCCTTATCTGGTGTATTTATTTTTTTTTTTTTGTAATTTTCTGATTGCATTTCATTAAGAACATTTCCATTTCATGCCTGTGGGGTACTGGTTCTTAGGTGTCAACTCAGCAACATTCTTGAGAATTCATAAAACACTAAACTCATGAATTACTATGTTGGAACAACTGGAATTACTGATGTCTGTAGAGTCAGATTCTATTTAAAACCCAATTCCATTCCGCATACTTGTCAGAAAGAACATAGACTTTTCAGAGCAAACTAACTGCATGCTTGGCATTAGCTTTACCCAAACAGCTAAGACCTCCACTCACATGGACCAGGATTTTCCTGTGCTAGGCACCGTAATATCCTATGCTCTGAATCAATTCTTTGAAATATGCACCTGCATGCTTTGCCAAAAGAGATTAGAGTTTAATTTTGTTTACATCTCTCTGCATTGTCCTTTTTTTTATTTATTCAGATACTTATTAAGCCATGGTGGTGCTTGTAGAAGAAGAGCATAGAATTACTCTCTGCTGTGCTGTACAAACAAGAAACGTGAGAAATCTTAGAGATAAAAGGTAACATAAAGACACGGAAGAGAGGAGATAGGGAACAGTAATAAGCATCTAATGTTACCTGTGCTGTTTATGAAGTTTAAAGGAAACAGTCAACTGCTTGAAACCAGGATTTTGCTAATTATTTCTGCAGTGTGTTCACTGCTCTGCTAGTTTTCAGGCAGTAGTCACAGTTTTCATGGAGTGAACAGCAGTCATCAAACAGAGGGAGGGATCAAAGTTGACTAGGGACAGAAATTTTTCTTAACCTCCAGCAAGCAATGTCATCTAAAGGAGACTCTGAGACACAAGGATGTCCGTGCACCACCTCCAAGACAAATAAAATTCAGAAGCATGACGTCCTTTTCATGGCTTGCCCAGAACAGCACAGAAGGGAATTCTTTATATCAAGTTATTTAACTCTTTTAGTCACATAGGCCAGCCAGTATCTTTAATTGTGTTTGATTTATTTTGTCTCCAGGATGTGGAGGTCCAAATAGTGATATATCCCATTCATTTTTTCATATGCTATTTCAGCTTCCTCACTCATCCACATGTGCCCACTTCCCTCTGACACCTTTCTGCATTCTGCCTCCTCACTCGTTCATTCCAGATATTCTCCCTGTATGATCCCCAAGGCCCACATCCTTCTTCTCCCCTCTCTCCCAGGCAGTGCTGCACTTTCCACCTCCCCTTTGCTTCTCTAAGAAGAAGCTGACACACTGATAATCCAGTAACAGCAACAGCAAAGGCCAAAACAAAAAGATGCAGTGAAAACTCATGTGCTAGCAACAGCTAAGCTGCAACAGAAAGTTATTAAGAGCATGAAATTGGTCAATCTTAAGGAACTTCTAAAGCAAGTTACAGGCCTTCCAAGTTCCATTTTGTTTGCTTCTTCTCTACTGACTATAACCATGATCCATATGCCCTTATAACAGCAAACAAAACCAACAACACGAAATCCGTAGAGACAGTGGTCTCAAAGGAACCACATCAAGCTCCCCTGAGCACAGGTTTGTGCAGCATTCAAGGGTTTTAATCAGAATCATCACTTTGTGCCTGCTCAGATCTTTCCTTGATATTCTGTTGGCCATGGCCACAGATGGAGTATTGGTTTGGATGGATATTTTCTCTCATGTTCTTGTGGTCATGCTTATACTAAATAATCAGGCTGGAAGGAGTCCTCATCTGGTTAAAACCAACATCGACTTACTGTTCTTATCTTACACTAGTGTTGGGGTAAAAAAAATCTTCAAACTTATTAGCAAAGCAAACATGTTTATCAGAAGGGTTTGATTCTGTTTCCCAGTGTCTAGTTTACTTTCCTGCTGAATTACAGAAAGGTTAAGAGTTTGATTTGGCATCCATTAAATGCTTTACTGCACAATAGAAATACCAGGATCTCTCTGAGTTAAATGTAACACCCTAGGATGGCATCAACAGTCGTATGAATAACTTGATTTCTGATCAGTTCTAATGGAAAAATGTTTGGTTTTTCAAGTGCAGTTGACAAGGCATGATTTTCACACAAGCAAGTCCCCACCAAATTCCATGATAAGGCAATATGTTGATTTGTCAAAGGATATATCAAGCAATTTATACTCCTTCTACATTCTCACTGAAGTGTTTCCACCTCCTCCTTCATAAAAGACTTGGCAGAAGTGGATCAAAAGTCTATAAAGTGTCAACTTAAGAAATGAAGTTTTTAGAACAGAAATTTCAAGAAATTAAAATTTTGACAAAGTCATAGAAGTTGGAAAGAGGGTCTTTGCGTGGAATATGTTGTGTAATCTCATCTGGCAGTGCTATGAAGTAAAGATATAAGGAAAACTCAGGAGCAAATAAAAAAAGGAGTCAGTTATGTTCAAGCCAAGGTATAACTGCTTGTTCCAGATATTAACTCATAGCAGTAGATATGCAGTTATTCAGCTGCTGTGATTATACATTGCATTATACATTGCCTTGGGATAGGTAGCACTTTGCCCACTTAGTGAGGCAGCATGGGAAAGGATACAATCATTATCAAAGTATGCATTATTAAAGGATTAATAACATTTATATGAGCTCCCATAGAAGTCTCATCATTGATTTCAGTGGGAGGTGAATAATGTTTTATGAAAATTAAATTCTTATCCACCTCTGAAAAATAGAGGATAGAAGGGAGCTAGTAGGTTAATCACTAAAATACAACTGCAAATTCTTATGTTTTAGCAAATTAGCATAATTTAAGAAAAATATAAATTTGCCTAGAACTTTGTCATGACTTTCATTGTCTGGATTTCTGGACCACAGGAAAAAAATACCCAAAGACAGTTCTTCTCCCAAGGTATTCTTCATTAAATCGATTCAGATAATCGTCCTGCCTCTAAGCCCATAGGAATAACTTTCCCACATTAAGTTTCAAGGGCCTTTGAATAAAAATAGTCTGAGGAAAATAATTTTTAAAATAAATTTTGATGTAGAACTGACTAATTCACATGCATAACTATAGTTATGTTCCTTTCACTTTATGAGCAAATATTAGCTATAATAGTGACTAATTAGTGGGTACGCCCAAAAGAACAACCATGAGAGTTTCTTGACATTCTATTCAATTCTCCTTGGTTTTAAAATATAACATGCCAAAGGTTTTGCTCCATTCAGAACTTTCATATGGATTTGATCCACAAATACCCTAGTAAATAATTCTACAGCCAGATGTCTTTTTGGGTACAGCTAATGTCTCTTATGTACAGAATGAGCTCATTCAGTTCTTTCATGACTGGTCAAACTGGAAATTCTTTCCCAAAGTCTTACTTGTCTTTGATCTTGATATGTACAGGATTTTGTTAGGAAATAAGTAGCACTAAATGGAAAAACCCACTGGATTGTCCAGGTGTGTATACAGCAAGGTCTGTGGTTGAGACCACCTTACCACTCACAATTAAGGAGGGTTTATTTTAATCAAGCACTATGTTCTATTACATACAAGAGTCTCAAGAGGTGAAACACTTCTCTTCCATGTGTGAAACAAGAGAGCATTAGTTACTTTGCTCAGATTAGGACAACATCAAAGGTACTTTAATTTGCCCCTAGTGTCAAGGTATAATGACATCACTGCAGGCAGAAGAGCCCATTCCTACCCTCAGCACACCAGAATATGGGGAAAGGATTTGCATTTAAAATTATCAATTTTCAATAGTTAGGTTTTTTAATTGTAGGAGTAACCAGTATTGATTTTCTGTCAGAATAGTGTAGAAATGTAGAATTTGTTAATCTCTTCTTAAGACATTTATAATAAAAATATTTAGCCAGTGATCGAGATGAAAATCAGACACAAGAGAAATTTTGCATTTTACATCATGCAACTGATAGCAAATCTGAGGACTCCTGACACTCAGCAGACTGCCATATCCACTTCTGTGAGAGACAGAAGTCCATCAGATTCCTGCTAGCAATCACACCATTACTCTGATTCTGAATTTGAGCAAATTTATTTTGGTACTTTTTCTGTTAACATTTCTTGCATTATGCATCAAGATTCTTACTGTAAATTGTGTACTATCCACATCCCGACTCAGACTTTAACAGAAACACACAGTTTTTGTTTACTAAGTATTTCAAATGAGTTGCAAATGGTGCGAAACAGTTCAACTGCTTTACCTACCCCATCAAGAGATGAGTTGTGGGGGATGACAAGTTGCTTAAATCACTTAATCTTAGCACAAGGCACAGGGTAAATGAATTAAAATATTATGCTCTACATAGACAATGAGCTACACTATCTCATTGCAGCTGTGTGTAGTATGCAGTATGGGTATGGGATACCCCACGAAAAATGAAGTGAAAAGATTTGTATCCTCCTTTGTCCATTATGATAGAAATTTCAAGCACTTCTATATGCAATGCAGTTTAATAAGCTACCTTGGTATTACTCATTATTTAGATGCTCAAAAGAATGTCATTTACAGGTTTAAATATTTATTTCAGCTACAAAAAACTGACTGCCTGTGATCCAGCTCTGAAAAATGGAGGATAGAAGAGAGCTAGGAGAATTTGACATTCTGCTTTGACTGGCCCCTAAATACCTTATGCAGAATGGCAATTAATTTAAACCAAGTGTGAGTTGTTTTGCATGTTCTTTCTGTTTGTAAAGAACAGAACTTAAAATTGCAACTCACCTCAGCAGTGAAATAATAACAGTAATCAGTACAGATGTATTGCTCTGGAAACCTCTTGTTGCAACTAAAATTAGTCAAGCAGTGCAGTCAAAGAAACACCAAGATTCTTACTTTGAATTGTGTCCTGTCCATGTTTAAACACAGACATAGGGAGAAATAGCCAGATTTTGTTCACTAAGTACTTTAAATGAGTTGTGAGTGGTTTGAAAATCAGTTCAACTGCTTTATTTACCCCAGCAGTGGCAGACAGCACTTTGCTGTCCTGTAATTCTTGCTCGGTCTTAAAATAAAGGGTGATGCCATGATCTGTGGAAGCAGAAGCTTGCTTACCCCTATTCCTGCTTTGCCCCTGTCATTCTGTTTGCTGGCTGCAGAACCCTCAGAGAGCAGGTGCTGTGCTCAGCACCAGGCTCTCTTCCCAATGTCTGGTAGTTAACAGTGTTTGACAGATAGAATAAGGAGAGCATTTTAACAGTCATAGCCATAAGGGTCACAGTCCCTCTCCTTCATGGAAGTGGCAGCTCTTGTGTGTGTAAATGGCAAGGCCTAGGGATTTGGAAAATCCTGCTTTTAGGAATCATTTTAGAGAAGATGACTATATGTAGGAAAAGGAATTAAACTAGAACACTGATTCCCTGTTCCTGAGCAGGCAGAAGCACATTTAACAATCTCATGGTGATTTTTAACAACTAAAGAGGATCTCTGAAATTTAAATAGGAATGAGTTAGGAAAATAAAGATGGAAACAGAATTAGTAGTAAAAGGCTGGTACTGCAGCATTTAGATGTCTTACAAGATGAGTATTTGTATGAAGACCTAGAAGTTCCCTGCAAGAAATTTCAAGCCACAAATATGTCATCTGTAAAACTTTTTATTTCAGTTCATATACCCAAAAAATTTGGAGGAATAATAAATCATAAATCACATGTAATTTTTTTGCAAAACTATAGAAAAATAATTAAACTCACAATGGATAATCTTGCACAAAAGGGCAATGAAATTTTGGAGCCCAGACATCCACTGACAAGGAGAGACAGAATGGTAAGCTTGGCTCCTCAGACAGAAGTTCGCCTGAGCCTCTAACTCAGTTTTCAGATAAGAATTAAACTTAGAGCCTGAACCTCCCAGATAAGAAGCTTGACATTCCAGATGTCAAACCAATGACATCCTAGGCTGCATCAAAAGCAGTGTGGCCAGTAGCTTGAGGGAGGGGATTCATCTGGAGCACTGCATCCAGCTCTGGAGAATAAGAAGAAGACAGACCTGTTGAAATGAGTCAAAAGAAGGGCTACAAAGATGATCAGAGAGCTGGAGCACCTCTCTTGTCAGGAAAGACTGAGAGAGTTTTTCAGCCTGAAAAAGAGAAGGCTCTGGAGAGACCTTAGAGAAACCTTTCAGTCCCTAAAATGGGCCTACAAGAAAGCTAAAGGGGAACTTTTACTAGGGCAGAAAGAGATAGGAGAACGGGGAATGGCTTCAAACTGAAAGAGGGCAGGTTTAGGTTAGATATTGGGAAGAAATTCTTTACCATGGGGGTGGTGAAACACTGGGAATGGTTGCTGAGAGAATCTGTGGGTGTGCCATCCCTGTAAGTGTGCAGACCAGGTTGGATGGGGCTTTGAGCAACCTGGCCTAGTGGAAGGTGT
Source organism: Zonotrichia albicollis (assembly GCF_047830755.1). Lineage (NCBI taxonomy): Eukaryota > Metazoa > Chordata > Aves > Passeriformes > Passerellidae > Zonotrichia > Zonotrichia albicollis. Next base: position 39,305,178 of record NC_133824.1, read on the forward strand.
CCCACAGCAGGAGGGTTGGAACTAGACAAGCTTTAATATAACCACACACTTAAGGTGTCACTCTGTAATTAAGGAACATGGGCTAATACTGCTGAAAAATGAGGCAAGTTACTTCATTATTTCTACCTTCACTGCTCTTAGCTCTCACTCATTTTTTTTCCCATTTAGACAATCTAATCTCCACAGAAAGTTTCCTTCCACATTCCGCAGTATCTTGCATAACCAGTTGTAAAATTACTGTAACATAGTAAAAAGTGATAACCGTATATAACACCGAGCTCATCTGCCATGCACTGTTAAGAGTTTAACTCTCTCCACATGATTTTCAGCCTTGTTTTCTCTGAAGAAACCTCTGTGAGATTTCTCAAGTGGTGCGACATGTCATAATAAAAAAACCCAGACTGTAAAATTTATTCTAAGAACCAGGGAAAGGAGCCCATGGCCAGAGAGCATCCAGCATTTTCTTCCACAGTAGCAGTGTACATATTTATTGTGGGTAAGTTAACAGGCTATTGAAAGAAAGGGTGGAGAGTGAGTACCTGGGAAGGGCTGGAAAGTAAAACCCTGGGGAGTAACCTGTAGACTGATGGAAGGAAAGAATGACTGAAGCTATCAGAGACAGGTGAGAAAACTTCAGCAGGACAAGCTGAGGACAGCAACAAAACCTCTACAGAGCTTGGGGAAAGGGTGTGCCGGATCCTCTGCTTAAGTTAATACCAACTTCGTTGACGTTAATTGCAGGCTGTCATTACATTACGTTACCTTCCACGCCACAATGGGCTCTTCTCTGACCAATCCAATTCTTTCATTTTGCCAGTTGACATGGCAAGCAATGGCTTTACAGATCTGAGGCACAGTGCCTGGGCACGAACCCAAACCGGGCACAAAACCTGGGTCCCAGCTGTCTCTGGTTTATCACACTTGTGAGGCGGTACAAGTTCTTGTCTCTACAGGAGCTGTAATTTGAACACAGAAGGCAAATGATTTTGGTTTTCACTAAGAGCCTTACTACTACCCCTACCTAAATTCTGAATGCTTACCTTTGCCACCCTCATATGATCTACATTCAGGTTGTAATTATGGTATTTATAGTACATATTATGTTGAAATTTTATCTGGCATTTGCAATTTTAGATTAAGTGAGTATAATCAATGTTCCAAGTTTTGCCCCTACTTCTGTGTAAGAAACCAAGTAAAAAAGGTAAAATTGGAGATATTATATCCATCCTCAGAATTATTTGGTTGACTCTTACAAGAGATACTTTTAGTGATTAATCCAATGGTACAGATTTTTGAAACAAGATCAAAACGAGAGAAGAATATTTGTCAGCCATATCATTGGCTGTTGCAGTTAATTTCTAATGACTTCCAATAACTTTCTGATAACTGGTGTCTGTCATCTCTACAGATATATCCTGATTTTTTTGCCATGGGAATTAATACTGAAGTGTCAAGACAAGCTTCTGATTTTTACACATGTTAAAACTGAGAAAAACAGACAAAAATGCACTAAATAAATAAATAATGCCTTTTACATTTCCCTGAAAACTTCCTCTTGGAAATGAAAATGCTTTGTTTTAATGCCAGCCAATACCAGAAACTGTGGTCTCTTGGCATATTCCTGATACAAATTAACAGTAAAAACAGTTGCTAAGCTTCTGGTTTTAAAGCACTTCAAAACTTGTTTACGGAATTTCTTTCCCTCATATAACTGTAGGTGAGAACTTGCTCCTATGTAAGCTCTTTTCACTGTATTATCTGGGAAACTGAGAAGTCCTTGAACAACTGTTTTTTAATCTACGTGAACCACTTGAAGCAGTTCTTGTGACCAATGAACATGTTTGTTTAAACCCTTGTAACTTTTGTGATACTTTCATCTACAGACGTGATTCCCCTACCAATCAGTAAAAAACAAAAAAGACCTGATAGCTTTCAAAATTTCATAAACCACGCAACAGAGTGACCTGAATTTGGGTTGGACTCAATGATGTTGAAGATCTCTTCCAACCTAGTCACTCTGTAAATTCTGTGAATTTCTTCTGCACCTGTCAGTGTTATTAACAATTTCATCCACTCCTTGGGGAGGAGAGGAAGAGAGAGGCTGTAAGGTTGAATAAGCTGAATACTGGAACATGCCTGACCATCCCTAGAGATCAAAAATCTCCATCTGAGCAGTAGCAATTAAAGCAGCTCCAGAACATGGAAAGGTTTGAGCAAAATTCCTGGAGAATATCTTTTGAAGAACACCTTTGAGTACAACTGGGGCAGCCTTCTGAACAACCACTGTGCACTGCTAAATGCTTAGTGGAATAACATATTGAAGTCTGACACGTATTGCTTTGGTCACAAAGAGTTATTAGAGTGAAAATTAGAAACTATCTTAGAAAAAAGAGGAAGTATTTGATATTAGCACTCTGCCTAGCAACAATCCCCATAAAAGAGACAGGGCAAAAGAGAAAGCAGCCTTGACCCCAGTGACACTCCTGATCATCCTAGGTATGGACATCTCCGTGACCTTTACCAGATGAGGATGAAGAACATTGACTGCACCCTACATTATCAGCATTCCCTTGCTCTTATACACCCTGGGGAAATCAAGAAACTTCGAATGTTTCAAAGCAGCACAAGAAGATCCTGACATTCTGTTCTGCCCCTCGTGCAGAGGTGGGTGTGACTGAGAAGGGGGGCAAGCTCTGCTCCTCTTCACCATCATAAACAGCCCACAGCCAAAGGCATATGCACGTTGGTTGCTGAAAGCCAAGTTTGTTGGGTGGCTTGTCTAATTGTGTAAGTGAGACTAGAGTATATTTGTTTAATACAGCTAAATGGTCACGTAAACAAGAAACCATTTGCCTTCTCTATGTACAGATGAATTTATATTCATTAGGAGTACTGGCACAGAATAAAACAATGTTCTCTGGGCAGGAAATGCAGTATTTTCTTTTCTCCTGGTTTGCTGAAGCATAAAGATACAGATTTAGAGTGTGTAAACAGCTTACTACTGCTTAGAAAGATGTAACTTTATTAAACATCCTGGACATTTTGACAGAGAACACATTTCATACTAGCAGGCCAAAAAGTTGACTTAAGTACCCCAACATTGCCGTAGCAAGCTTCTACTGATTTCCATCCAGAAATCAAATCCAGATAACACTTCATAAAGAAACTATATTTAATTTATTTTATAGCACTAAATATGTGAGGCTCTGATCTCTTTAGAGCTAAACAGAAGTGGAAATAGGGGCTCAACTGGAAAAAAATTGAAAGAAAATTACATCATTCAATTCAGAAACACCTGAATAGAATATTGTATTATACTCCCCTATTCTTTTACGGAAATATTTTAAAATGTATAATTGCAGGGTATGATTTTGGTTAGAACCCAAGGGGGTTAGGTTATAGCTGTGATCCCATTTTACAATTAGAACATCTTCCCAAATTTGTGTCCTTCCCCTGCTTCAGCAGAAATGATAAACACAAGCAGACACTGCTGTACTGAATCTTACAGACATGTAGAAGGTAAAACTGTCCCATTTAACCCAAAGAAATTCCTTTCTGCCTCTCCACACAACCTACTTTTTGTGGTTTTTTTCTCCTTACTCCTGAGGCTCCCCTACCCCAAATTATATCTCCCAGATCCCTCTGGCTAAATCCCCCACTGAGCAGCAGCCTTCATTCCATTCTTTATGATGGAGATTTTTTTAATCCATCAGTTACCTGCACTCTGGAAAACTGTGAGGAGGCTAAAGCTGATGATGTATTGAGGGAAAATGATGTATATACCCAGTGCTGGACTGGAAATTGTTTTTGCCAAACCTAGCAGTTTCAAAGAATTGTTTCAGTAACTTTGAATAGTTTTGTCCATCTTTTACTATTAAAGTAAGATCTATTGACCTAGGAAATAGACAGAAATCTGCCCAGAGAAACTCATCCTACCTCCAATGTCAAGCTAAAAAAGATAAAGTGACAAGAAGTAGAAATACTGTCTGCACTTGTCGTAGTATGCATTTGTTCCCGCTTTTGAAATGATTGCCCAGTAAAACTGCAAAAAAGTCAATGCTCAGGAAAAAAAGGTCTGTTAAACCTTTACTGGCAAGCCTTATACCCTTGATTCATTGCCTGTTTCACTAATTTGTAGTTGTCATAACTCTGTGGATAAGAATGGAATTAAACAAGAATGATTCTGAAACAATGTAATCATGATCACAGACAATAATCAATCTTTTTAGTCCTAGAAAGCTGCTACGAGACTGGCTGTCTGGCTGGCTCCTGATGTTTTCTATGAGAAGGCAAAACCAGAGAACTGAAAAGAAGATTTTAGGGGTTAAGGCCATCTCTAACAAATACAGGATAGGTGTGGGTGAATCTTCCTCAGCTGGGTGCCTAATACCTGTCAGTGCCACACAGAGGGATTTCCATGGGATATACTCAGAGTGGCCACGTGAAACTGCAGCACCCTTCAAGCTTATTATTTTGTTCTTTTTACAAGATTAGCTGTCTCAATAAGCATGGAGGGACTTCTTGATGCTGGGTCCCCACATATTAAATATTCTGAAACAAACTTCAGAAATCAGTGGGGTTTTTTGTCAAGGAGTTGCCTTGCATCAGTTGTAGTACTGAAAAACTTCAAACAGTTACTTGCCATCCATCTGCATAATTGTAAAGCAACACCAAATTAAATTTGTTCCAGGACCTGTTATTTGTGGAGGAGGAATTGCATTTTATTTGCAATAATTTCTTTACTAGATAGAATCTTAAAATGTACATACGTAAATGTATTTACTCCTCCCAAAATGCAAATAATGGCCAGTTTCTAAGGAAGGAAGAGCATCCTCTGTTTACCTGTTCAATAGCTAAAATCCCCCAAACCTCACCTTTCTACACTCTCTGAATCAATCTGGGACTGAAGCCAAAGTCACCTGCTATATAAGAGCGACAAAGCACAGATGAACTGCAGTCCTGATCAAGTTTAGACCTAACATCCTTGTGCCAAACTCCACTCAAGATGGGGTTTGGCAGGGGGATATTGCTACCACAATGGGCTTTCCTGTTAGCAGTTTGCTGTATCCATCAAATAGGTAAGAAATCTTCTTTTTTATTGGGAAAAGAAAAAATACTCTGTTTAGACTAGCAATACATTTTAAACAACTGTACTAAATGATTTGTATAAGAGGTGGCTGATTTCTTTATATATTTTCATTTGAAGTGTCTGTCTATTAACTGAACCAATTTAATATTGACTAAACTTCTATATACTACTATAACTACATATGGAAAGTAGCCTTGAAGATCAAATTCAAAAAAACTCTTATTGATGTCTTAAAATGTCAGCTTTTCAGTGTCCCATATGCCTTAAAAAAGCATTTTATTCCTGTTGCATTTTGTATTAGAATTCATTATGATTTTTATAGTTCTTATGAAATCTAAGCCACCACATTTTCTACTTGCTAGATTAGACCACTGGTCAATCTTTTTCAATATTTTGTCATCTGTCAGGGGCTAACACCAGATTTCTCAACATTTCTCGCAACTTCTTTAGCAAAAGAAACCAGAAGGGAATATTCATATGGCAAGGAATTTCAGTAACTAGTAGTGCAGTTACTAATTTATAGTACCCTATGCAAAATATTTATATAAATTACAGATACTGAGTAGGAGCAGGACAGGGAGATTTATGTGAGACCACAATCCATTATTTTGGATGGGGTTTTTTAACCTTTCAATGTTACATGAATCAGGGTTGGTCTTGGCATTTTTTATTAATATGAGTAACCCTGTTAATTTTATGGAACCAATCAAATTGGAGCTACTTGCAGGAGTAGAGGCTTCATAAGTTGGTCCTGTTCATGTACAGTAATTTCTGGCCTGTCAGCTGACATTTTAAAATCTGCAGATTGCCTAGGTAAATTTATCTTGCATGTAATTTTCAAAACATTTTGAAAAGTGCAAATATAATTTAAGACTGCTTTATAGTTTGTGAAATAAACACTGAATCAGTGGCCAGTTGGTCTCTATTGTGCTTGAAAACACAGCGGTCTCGTAGAGTATAAACTTCTGTTTGGAGTTATGCAATGTCGGTCAGAAATGTTTGCAGCCATTCATGGAACAAGAAAGTTATTTCTCCTGTGCAGTGCTGATCTGATAAACTGCTTTGACAAATGAGTGGTGATTAGGCAGTGCCCAGCAAACACCTCTTTATTTGAAACACACCCAGTGGGAAATATTTTCCGATATCCGGACTAAAGAATAATGGTCCCATCCCATTCCATCTCCGCAAATATCATGTGACTGCCTTTATATTTCGTGTCAAATATTAACTTTTATAAACTGGTGACAACAATAATTACCAGCTGGATATAGACTTTGCAGGATGCATCCAAATATTCTTAATAACTAGGTTAGTTTCCTAATTATCAAATAGTAAATTTCTTACAACCGAGAGACACTTATTTTTATAACAGTAAACAGAGTGGAATTGTGTAATTGTAATTGCTAAACAAACCACTGCAGGTAGAATTTCCTTGGGAATGATGTATTTGCTAAGTAAACAAAAGCTCCTGCTGTTTCCTTGAGAAAAATTAACAGAACAAAATACATATATAGATCTATTTTGCTCTGTTACGAAGTTTCCCACACTAGAATAAACAAACCTTCTGTGATTCTATGCCTGCTGAGATTCCTATGGATGTGTAATGTGAAAGCAAACTTCAGCCTATTATGTAGACTTAAAGAGGTATTTCTCTTACCTGATCTTTATCAATTTTTTCACCAATTATATTTTCATCTAATATAACCAGTATAAATTATAATTATGTGAATACATTTACCTAATTTTATTATCTATGATATTCAAAGATGAGCAGGAAATGGAAAATGCTTGAACTCTGTCCCACGTTACTTTGCACATCACTAGCAGTCAAGCACAAAGTTAAATGAGAAAAGAATTAAAAGCTTAAAGCTGAAAGAAACTACATACACTGCAGCAACTTCTAGCTGTGGTGGGGTTGACAGAACCCTCTGCTGCAAAGCCAGTAATCTCTTGGGGTTCTTTGTGAACTCTTCTCACCTATTGTATAAGGAAAATGGGGGCCTAACTTAGGGCAAACTCCACAGGCAGTTCTGCTTTGAAGGAGAAATTCTCTAGACACCTACAGTGCTCATTCACATAATCCAGGTAAGGATTCAGGTATTAGTCATTTCATCACTTAAATCCTGTGAGGATTTAGACTTGGCAGGTTAAAGGTACCTCTTAGTCAATCTGTTACATGCACAGTTATCACATCCTGACTGCATTCAGTCTTTCACAAAATAAAGTTGTAGCCCTTCAACTTTTACAAGAAATGCCTGATATATTTACTTATAAAATCCAAGACGTTAGAATGTCAAACCAGGAGGTCAGGGTCAGTCTTTTTCTAGGAATCCAAGCATTCCAAAGAATACTTGTCATCTCTCAAAAGTCTTTGCTTCAGGTGTTGAAGCAAGAACCCTTGGTCAAATAGCTTTATAGCATGATGCTTAAGGTTTTCTGCAGAGAAGATGTGATTTTGAACAATCTTTGAGTAGATGGGTAGAACAGGAAGCCTGGTTCATCAGGTTCCTTCTGGGTTACTGCTCAGGCTATGGCCCTTGCACTGTCCCTCAGAGGGACCTCCTTGAACCCAGCTGTAAAACAAATCTACGTCCGTGATGGAGGCTTCCCATCTGCTCCCTGAAAAAAGGCCCTGTGCTCAGACACTAGAGAAACTGTCATAAATATCCGCAGCCATTATTGGATGAAGCTTGAAGCCCCTTGATTCTTTTAACCACTTCCATGCTTTTTCTTATAACCCACCTTCTACACAATAATTTTAATAAATTATTTGCCTGCATTTTGTGAATTCCTCCTGAATTGTTTCACATATTACTGAGATCTAGTGCAGCAGTGAAATAAGGGGTGTTATCCTGTCATTAGAATCTCTTGCAGTGAATTTTGAGAGAAACACAGAAAGCAGATATATGTTATTTGGATTACAATTTGTTGTAAAGCATATTACAAAATATATATGTTATTTGGATTAGAAACTTTGAGTATTTGCAATAGAATGTCTCTTTCTATAATTGCATTTCAGCTTTCTTGAGGAGCCTGTTTCATTTTCTCTGATAAGATAAAGGATACTCTCCCCTTTGTTTTATGGAGTTTTATCTGGGTCCTTTAATCCTAGCTAAATGCTTTGCTTTAAAAGTTCAGGATATTATTCTTAATATGCTTTTCACATTTTTTTTCACAGGAGGTCAGATTGGAATCCAAATAGGAAGTCAGTTCTCTGGGGGTCTTCTACAGAAACAGAATGGTACATTTATTTATGCTGTATATTTGTATTTATTTGCTACATCCATACTGAATAATAAAAATGCCTTAAATAAAAACCCTCCTTAGCATATTGCCAGTGGTTCCAGATGAAAAGTAATGCGTATCTCTCTCTAAGAAGAGCAATATATTTACTAGACACCAGTTACTAAGTACACAGACATTATACAGTATGGTTATATTTGTATAATCATAGTTAACTAAGAAAATAGATGTGTTTGCAGAGGCTGTGTGCATATCTGCATGAACATGTACATATAACACCAAAGTGATGTTTGGTTCCTTTTAAAAAAAGGAAGTGAGACCACTTTGGCCTGCTGTGAAATCAGTGGCCAATGTCGGGTAACCAAGAGGGCAACCCATCCTCCCTGACTTTTACCATGTAATGATTTGTGTCTGTCCTGTACAACCAATGTGTGGTCATTTTGAAGAATTTTCATCACCTTAACAGAAAAATATAATACAGAGAAAAGGTGATAATTAAAGTTTTTCTTCCCTCAGAAAGAGGAGGTGTAATGAGAAGGAAACAATGCTTTTGTAGCAGTAAGAAGCTAATTTAGTACAGCTTAGACTTTTGTATTGTTCCATGTCTCTGAAGAATTCCAATATTCTAATGAAGCATAGTTTCGCAAAAGGGTCAAAGTTACCAAGTAAAAAATGCAGATCATCACAGCTGAAGGTAATTTCTTATGACTTAAGTATCCTGAGCTCAAATTTTACTATCTACTTTTAACCTGTGTAAAATAAAACAGGCTTAGCATTGTTTCCTTGGGTCCGGCATATTAACTCCCTAGTCCTTCCTGGGTCTATCCTACATGCAAATTTAGGTATTGTTATGCTAGTTTTTGATTTCTTTCTTATTTCTTTTCTAGCTTCTTTCGGAATTTCATCTAGCTTCAACATCTTCCCATCACTGCTGACAAATGTAGCAATAACACGTAAGTAAAGGAAACTAAGTGTATTCAGTAAGTGTTCAGTTTTAGGGGGTATAGACAGAAGACTTTGATATAAATGGGGAAAGGCACTGATAAAGGAAACCATGGGTAATTCAGAGGAGAAACATGGTGATTAGAAATAAACTGTTTTCTTAGCTGAAGTGAAGGTGACTAATTAAGCTCTAGCTGAGCATAACTGTAACCATTTGCAGGGTATATGAGTAATAGATATGAATGATGAATAAATACACAGCTCTATAGTGGTTAGATAGAAAACAATAAATGGAGCTAGACAGGCAGAAAACATTCCGTGAGAAAAGCTTTGGACAAGTTGATTTCCCCATGTGGAGGCTGGGGATTTTTAAGTCATTTTTAACAGCCAGTCTTAATTCACAGCTGCTAATCCTGCTCACAATGGCCGTGTGTGCAGCACGTGGGGCAACTTCCACTTCAAGACCTTCGACGGGGACATATTCACCTTCCCTGGGCTCTGTAATTACGTTTTTGCCTCCCACTGCAACGCTCCCTATGAGGATTTCAACATCCAGATTAGGCGTGAAGTGGTGGCAAACACTCCGACAATCAACCGCATCACCATGAAACTCGAAGGTGTCGTTGCCGAGCTAACAAAAGATGCTGTCATGGTCGATGGCAACAGGTAAATTCACTCGCAACACTTCTTAGGTATCCACAGGCTTTTTTTCCCCAATCTTGCCAAGTACTTTGGTGTGCCTGGAGGGGGGGGGGGGGGGGGGGGAATTGTGTTCTTTAATAGATCTGACAATTTTACCTAAATAAATAATGAATAAAATGCTATTAATTCCTGTCATGGAAAATAAATCCTCCCCTTGAGGACTGCCTCAAAAATAAAATTTGGATGAAATGTTCTGAGAAGCTGGATCCAAATTTAAATCCATATTTGATAACGCTGGACCATCTCATTTTGTAATTGATTTTCTTTCTCAAAAATATTCCTACAGATGACAGATACCACAAGACTTTCCCTTCTTATCAAATATTTGGATCAGAAGCTAACCAGCATTCTTTCTGCCTTTTCCCAGAGTTCAACTGCCATATAGTCAATCTGGTATTACGATAGAGAAGAGCAGCATTTATGTGAAAGTTGGCAGCAAAATTGGTGTTGTGTTATTGTGGAATGAAAAGGACAGCATTCTGGTAAGAACTGCTCCTGGACCTGTTTACCCCTTCAGAGAACAGAGCTAATCTTTGATTAGGCCTGGCTCTACCTGTTTAGGGGGTTGCTACTGCCCTCTTATCTCCCACTGTTGAGCAATTCTTTCTTAGTAAAGATAGGCTTGTATCCAGGTAGCCCTAAGGAAAATTACATGGATTTATACGTAGTGGATGGTAGGCATCTGCTTAAAACAGGATAAAAAATCACTTTCATTGTATGATTAGCTATTGGTATTATTATAGGGCCTAATTACCCCTTCAAAGATACATTTTTAGCTGAATTTCACTTTCCTATGCCTTCATTTTTTTTTCTGTGGATTTGCTTTTCTTCCTGAAGAATCAGTAAAAAGTGCTAAGAATAGTATAGATAGTACAGTCTACAGATTGAAGTCTGTGTCAATAGTATCAATAGCTTGGACTCTGCAATCAAATCTGAGTTGATTCTTTATTCCACCCTTCATGTTTTAAAAATTCCACAGATCTGACAAGAAATACTAAGAGGCAGCAGGTACAACTGTTTTCTCTGGTTTTGAATATACTTTAGAATATTTATACTAACTTCTATCAACTTATTATTCATCATTTTAGCTGGAATTGAATGAGAAATATGCCAATCAGACTTGTGGACTTTGTGGTGACTTCAATGGCTTTCCCATATACAATGAGTTTATTTCAAACAGTAAGTGTTTTAAATTAAAAAATAAAACAGGTTTATGTAGTCTCCAACAATCTGGCATCATCAGCATTCCTCTTTCCCATCCTGTCAAATGGTTTACCCATAAGATATGATTCGATCTCTATTTAAAAATATGTAGTAGAGAGATCAGATTATGTAAGTTAATGCTCTGAGTGTAAATATAGTACTGGTGCTAACAACTGATTACATGTCTCTTGCTTGCCACGGCTGTAAACCATGCTGGTAAAAGTAATCAGGTAACTCCATAAAAATGAGCAGATTTGCACTTATAAGATAATTAAATATAGAAATATATTCAGTAAAACAAAAGGCAATTATATTTTCTAGACAGTACATTTCTAGTTTCATTTTTGTCTCACAGTCAGTATATCCACATTTCCCTGTTGATTTGCATAATCTTTGTAAGATCTTATCTTTTTCACTATTCCCAGCTTGAGCATTTTCTTAAACCTTGTCTTACAACAATCTCCATTGTCCAAATTCCCGTTTAGATCTTTTTTTTTCCTCTGCCCTGAATAGGCTCAATATAATCTGAAAAGGGTTTGTTATTTTTCTGGGAAAAACCTTAGTGTGCATCTAGATGCAATAGGCTGATAATTGTTTTCCAATATTTCCTTTTTCCAGGGTGCTGTACAAAGTAAATTGAGGTAGTGATGTAGTGCTTCCTTTGGAAGGGGTGATGATCACATTTAAAGGCTTAAGGGAGCTAACTGTCTTGGCCAGCCTTGACCCCAGTCCTTGAGAGAAAAAAATAAATATAACAGGCAGTTGCTTTGAACAAAAACCTCTGATCTGCATTGTTAAACTTCTTTTCTACAGATATTAAGATGACAGCCTTGCAGTTTGGGAATCTGCAGAAAATGGATGGGCCAACAGAACACTGTGAAGATGCCACTTCTGTCCCAACATATAACTGCTCTGATGATCTTGTAAGGATCTTTTGACTATCCTTTTATTTTTCTTTCAAATTTATCTGTTCCCTTCTACAACTTTATATGGGTCAATAGGAAAAGTCCTCAGGCAACAACAACTTAAAGATAGCTATAAGACTATGTTACATAATAATTACAAAAAATAACAATACCATCCCCCCAACTTCTTTCTATTTACTGAGACTTGTCTATTTTTTCCTCCAAAGGATGACATATGCGAGAAAACGCTGACCAGCTCTGCATTTGCCGACTGTAATGACCTAGTTGATATTAAAGACTACATTAAGGCTTGCCAAGATGACTTGTGCAGCTCTGAAGAATCTAAAAACAGCTCATGCATCTGTGACACCATTGCCGAGTACTCCAGGCAGTGTGCTCATGCTGGTGGGCAGCCCCTGGACTGGAGAACTTCAAAACTGTGCCGTGAGTATCCCTGGAGACAGCCTTCCTTCATGCTCAGTAACTCACCAACAGCAGGCTCTCAAATAACACTGAGGATGCAGGAGGAGTTAAAGCCTGTTCGAGATTGAATCCTTTAGAAAATTCTGATGCATAAGTTCCAGCATGAAGACTTCAGCCAAAGAGCAAACTGAATTAAATACTAGCAAAACACTAACATGGATACTCTAATGAGAGTCAAAGTGTAATTTAATGAACCTGTACAGTGAAGGAAGCAAATAAAGGAGAAACAAGAAAGAAGAACAAGGCATACGTACTTGCTTGCTTGTATTCCTGATTCTTTTCCTTATGATGGCTCTAGCATTCGTTGTTCTCAGTTAACTGATTGGACCTTCACAGGTGAATGTCTGACTAATCACCTATTTATCTCCTCTTGCTTGATAGTGATGAATTTGTATTGATTAAACATATACTTGATTATGAGGTAGCTATTGATACTGTCACCAGCTCCAAAATTAAAGTCCATGAGGTGCTATTTGTCCTCCTGATGGTATCTCAAAATGCAAATATACTAAAGCTTTAGGAATTTAGGTCTTACATTTCACTAGCAGTACAGGTGTTCAGAGGGAAGGGAGCCTTCAGTAAAAACAGACCTTGCTGGCTTTCTGAGGTTATTACCTTGCTGTCCACAGAAATCCAGTCATTGAGCCAGTTCAGCACCAGAGTCATGGAATGCACATTTCAACTGTAAAATAGGGATTTAGGTGGTTAAACTTGCAAATTTTGAGAGCTATAGTCAATTGCAGTTTGGTGTGGTTTCTTTTAGGTTTTTTTTGGTTGTTTTTTTTTTTTTTTTTTTAATCTAGCTTTAAAACTTAAATGGATATAAATGTATAGAGAACTAGAAATACTTTTCACTGAAAAAAAATAATACTCTCTTCCTTTAAATTTCAGCCAAGACGTGTCCTTACAACATGCAGTACCAGGAGTGCAACTCCCCCTGTACTGACACATGCACGAATCCTGAACGATCTCTGTTTTGTGAGGAACACTGTATCGATGGCTGTTTCTGCCCCTCAGGCAAGTCCTTAAGCACTCACATCTCTGATCTCAAAGAACAAGAGCTTACCTGTCGGTTTCATGGGATTTAAGCCTCATATAGTTGTATTTTTCACAGCTGCCAGTGACAAGCATTTGTCATGTGTCAGCTGAGAAAAGATGTCTGAATTAATTGCCAATACACGTGCAATATGCAGAAAGCAGGATAAAAGAACAGCAAAGAGATCAAGACCAATCTTTCAACCAGCCACCTATGTTGGTTGAAAGTCCCTCTTTCAGAGCAAGTGGAATTTAGGAATACAAAGGTTGAATCCTTCCCTCAGCAAACTGACAGTCCTGCTGTCCTCAGCATTGGTGTGTCCACTTACAACTGCAGGTCTCTTGCTAAGAAAATATTTAGGATTTGTAACAAATAAAATGGTGTGTAGGAAATGCCACTTTAATTGATCAAGGTTTTGTCTTTTTTTCTTTTTAATCTAGGGACTGTATTTGATGACATCAACAATTCTGGCTGCATTCCCCAGCAGGAGTGCTCCTGTATTTACAATGGCAAAACCTATGCTACAGGAGCTTCTTTTTCAGAACCATGCCAGACCTGGTAACCTTTGTTTCTTTTCTAACTCACTGTTTCCACTCATATATTTAATGGGTTTAATAGTTTATTATATGCAATTGCATAATTGGTAATTGATATGTGTATTTAACTGACTGCTACATTTCCAAAGCACCCCTAAAGAACATTATTTGTTTTATTTAGCAACAGCCACAACTAGCTTTGCACTCTATCTCATGGTGATCAAAGCAAGGATTTACAATGTTTGGATTTCTCACCAGTCAATTAAAATGCTTCCCCTTTGTTTATTTTGTTCAAACATTTGGAATTCTCCAGGGGAATGAAGCTGCAGTCATTAATGTATTTGCAAATATTTATTTTCTCTGGAGAAAGCAAGGGATGACACAATACAAGCTCAATGTCTCAATTATTAATCCTGTACCTGTGCTCTACCACATCAGCTTTGAAAATAGACATAGTCTGCATCAGGAGCAGATGTGGAGTTACCTTTTCTTATTTATAATACATTTGTATTACAAAAAAACCCCAAACCACCCAGGAGATATTTTAACTTGACATTGTGCTTTATGTTACCTGAAAAAATCCACACAATTATTTATCCAAAACCTGTTTTGGAGAGTTCACCTGTCTAAAGAAGAAAACAATCAGATAAGCAAGGAGAATGGTTACCGGAGAAATTGATTTTAATACGTTTCATCACAAGTTCGCCGTGTTTTTGAAACTCTTAAACCCGTGTGTCAAACCACAGCTTGAAGGGAAAAGCAACAGCAAAGCAGCTGCACCTAACAGCACTGTATGTCCTCCTGTTCTGGATTCCACTGTTACTGATTTCACTTTATTCTTGCAGTACCTGTAATGGGGGCCAGTGGAGCTGCCAAGACAAGTCCTGCCCAGGAACGTGCTCCGTAGTGGGAGGTTCCCACATTTCCACCTATGATACGAAGCACTATGATCACCACGGAGACTGCACCTACGTCCTCTCTAAGGTGGGACTCAGAGGATGCTTCCAGGTCATAAAGCCTCATAGATTTGTAGGAAGAAAACATGGTCTCTATCAACACTTAAGAAACTTAGCACCTCTGACACACAGACATTAAATTCCCTGCCACTTAGCCAGATGTTTGCTATGATGCCATTTCATTGATAATAATTAGATAATTATTAGGATGTCATGCAATTGTGTGTGGCGCTCACTGGAAAATTTCCAGTTCTGTGAGAGTAATTGAAGAGCACTGTCTTTTTAAGAATTTGCCTAGTGTGCAACCTTCAGTACAACTAATCCAGCTCTCTTATTGGGTTGCATAATTTTTTGCCATGTTACTCTATTATGTGGTATTTGGCCAAATGGTACAACTCTAAAAACTACAGTAACTGTTCTTAAAAATAAAGATTATAAAACAGCCTTTTTTTCATTTTCATTGAGTTTAAATACAGAAAAACTTCAAGTTAATTGATGCATTTCACTTAGCTTTTAAATGTTTTTAAACATTTAAAAATAACTCAAAAGAAATGGAAAATTTGGAAATTATTATAATTAAAATATTTAATTACAGACATGTGTAGGTGAAATATTTTGATGTTTTAGGGGCTTTTTCTGTTTGTTGTTTTCTTTCCTTTTTCCCCATCTGCACTATTCAGAAAATGGAAATTAAATGTTGTATGTTACTGTTCACCTAAAACATATTTTATCAGAAATTTTTGTCTAGGATTGATACCAGCTACAGAAAAATGAGAGTTACAATAGAATTTAATAAAACTTAAGAAGTTGTCATGAATAAAACTACCAAATGTGAATATGGATCTCCATCTTGACATCTGTATGAATATAATCAATAAAATCCAGATTCTACATTTCTTGTTCCTAATAATTCAAACAGAGAAAAATTGAATCTTCAGCCAAAGCAGCTCTGGGATTTGTTAAGTTTATATCTTGTCCAGAAAAAGAAATACTTTTTCAGAATTGAGAGAAAATTTTATAGGGAAAGCTTTTTTGCAAATTTTATAGGGAAAACTTCCTGTAATTATTCTTCAGTGAAATAACTTGACTTTTTTTTTTTTCAGGACTGTACAGATGAAAAATTTACCATCCTGGCAGAACTACGCAAGTGTGGCCTGACTGACACTGAGACCTGCCTGAAGTCAGTGACCCTCAACATGAATAAAGGACAAACTGTAAGGATGCAAAATAAGTACAATAAAAATATGGGGAGAAAAGAAACTAGGGCTTAATCAGTCAGGCAGCTGCATTTCTTTGTCAGATTTTCAGCGTATGTATGATGAGTAGATGATATTTTTAATCAAGTGAAAAAAAGTGGATTTTGTTATGAAAATCAGATCAGCCATAAATTTGGCTTTGTGGAATTTCATTAAGAAACATATTGTACTCACAAAGCAGAAAAAAGCTATTTTCTCTGCCAATTAGATGGGAAAAGACCATAAGCTTCAAGGTTAGTAATTGTGATTACAAAAGTTAGTGATGTAATTAATCACTAAGATGTGTTCAAAGAAAATAACATGATGTAATCCCCCAAGAAGCCGAGAAAGTCTCTTTAAAAGTAATTCTTTTCTGGCCGGGAAAATTAGTATAGTGCCCCCAAGAAGCCGAGAAAGTCTCTTTAAAAGTAATTCTTTTCTGGCCGGGAAAATTAGTATAGTGTACAAAGTAGAAATTAGGGGGAGGTAAAATCACAAAGATCTACCTTTTTATTGAATATTGGTTTAATTAATATCACTGGGGTTCTCCTCATTATTTCTCTTTGGACTGTAGTTATTTTTCACACATTGTTGGCATGCTAGAAGGCCAGCCTGGGCTACGTCCAAAGCAGTGTGGCCAGCAGGGTGAGGAAGGGGATTCTTTCCCTCTACCTTGCTCTGGCAAGACTCCCCTGGAGCGCTGCATCCAGCTCTGGGCTCCTGAGAAGAACATGGACTTGTGGGAACAGGTCCAGAGGAGGCCACAGATGAACACATAGGAGGGCCTTTCCTATCAGGAAAGATTTGAGAGAGTTGGGGTTGTTCAGCCTGGAGAAGGGAAAGCTCTGGAGAGACTTTTAGTCCCTAAAATGAGAGCCTTTCTGTCCCTAAAATGGGCCTACAAGAAAGCTGGAGGGGAACTTTTACTAGGGCAGAAGGTCCTATGACAAGGAGGAATGGCTTCAGACTGAAAGAGGGCAGGTTTAGATTAGATATTGGGAAGAAATTCTTTACCATGGGGGTGGTGAAACACTGGGACTGGTTGCTGAGAGAATCTGTGGATGTGCCATCCCTGTAAGTGTCCAGACCAGGTTGGACGGGGCTTTGAGCAACCTGGCCTAGTGGAAGGCGTCCCACAGCAGGGGGGTTGGAACTGGATGACCTTTAATAGTCCCTCCCAGGCCAAACCATTCTATAATTCACAGAGTTGCCTTTTGTTCCTCTTCCTTATCAGATCGTGGAGGTCAAACCTGATGGCGGTGTGTTTGTGAACTCCATCTACACCCAGCTGCCCATTTCAGCAGGTAGATTTTTCCTCTTACAGTAAATTACACAAGTGCTTTTGAAGTAAAGTGGGATGTTTGGTGTCATGCTGGACAAGCACAGGCAAGAGTTCAAACTCTAGCAAACAGAATTTACAGTCTTCTGAAATGATTACTCTCAGATTTACTTCCTTCTCACTGCACCAAAGTGAAGGCAGAAGACATCTCTTTACCTATTTTACTTGTTTTTTTTTCCTACCCCTCTGCTCACACTTGCTTAGAAAGAAATTTTATTTTTGTTTCAATAGCTAAGGATTCCATGTGATATCTCTGACCTCCAGATCTTTATGTCACTTCTGAATTTGCAAAAAAACGCAATAGAAATTTAAAAAGAGCAGCATTGTGTTTTCAGCATTTGG
Source organism: Zonotrichia albicollis (assembly GCF_047830755.1). NCBI lineage: Eukaryota > Metazoa > Chordata > Aves > Passeriformes > Passerellidae > Zonotrichia > Zonotrichia albicollis. The sequence continues at coordinate 39,323,189 of NC_133824.1, forward strand.
CCTTGTTCAGAAAGTGACTGTTTTGTTTCTCTTGTGTAGCTAATGTCACCATGTTCAGACCTTCCTCATTCTTCATGATCATGGACACAAGCTTTGGCGTCCAGGTTGAAGTGCAGTTCACACCCGTGATGCAAGTGTTTGTGCGTCTGGATGCTTCTTTCAAAAACCAGACTTGTGGTGAGTGAATGAAGTAAAGGACTCCTTGATCAATGTCTTTTTTCATAGCCAGAGCAGTATAAACTTTTCACTGCTTTTCAACAGGTCTCTGTGGAAATTTCAATAACATCCAAACTGACGACTTCAAAGTCATAAGTGGAATAATTGAAGGAACAGCATCAGCATTTGCTAATACATGGAAAACTCAGGCTTCATGCCCTAATATCCAGCAGAGTTTTGAGAATCCTTGTGCACTCAGCATTGATAATGGTGAGTGCTTCTTAAAACTTCTGGTTTGTTTTTTTCTTGTTGCTCATCTCTAAGGAAAACACATTTGTTGGAAAGCAAAGATTAAAAAATAAAAACTTAAATATTTTATAAAAACCGACATCTGAAATCAGAAACAAGTATTCAAAATGAATGCACTGAAGATAAGTAAGGATGTAAAAAAAGAGTGACAGAAGCATAAGTGAAGCAAACTGCAAGGACACTGAAAATAGAATAGATGTCCAAGCTGACAGCTTGGTGTCAGAGAAGTGGATTACAGAAGCATCTCTGGAAACCCTTTAATTAATCTCCTTCAGCAAGTCCTCGTCTTTGGTTTTAGGAACCATGACCCACAAGCTGAGTGAAAAGAGAAAAAATAAAGATAGGAGAAGAAGAGATTTAATGGAATGTCAGAACTGTCTGCACAGGCCAGGGCAAGCATGGGTTTATGACTAACGAAGTACAAAGAGTAATGTGCATTTCTATTGTTTCTTCATTTCACAGAAAAATACGCTCAGCATTGGTGTGGACTTCTCACTGACAGCACAGGACCTTTTGCTGCTTGTCACTATGCAGTGAATCCTGCTGTTTACCACACGGTACTTTGCCCTATTACTTTTCCCTTCAGAAACAATAGAAATAGGGGCTGTTCCAGACATGTCTTAGGCAATACCTGTATCCCCATTGCTGTGCTGCAGAACTTCCTTCTTTCAACATGTGTTTCTCTTTGTGTTGTAACACTACTTTATTTCGGTTGTCAGTCTTGGCTTCAAGATCCTGACTTGTTTGCTGATGAAAAGGCTGCTATTTACTCCCGGATGGTTTTACACATAAGCCTGATAGTGTATTTAAAGGCATGTCAAATGCTTGTTTGAATATCAGTCAATTGTTACCTTATCAGCCTGGCATCTCATTAATAACTGTTTGGAACAGACAGCCCATTACCTAATTACCATCACTTTGCTAGCAACGTGTTGCAAACCACTCTTCTCACTAGAAGTCACCCAGGTGCTGACACCAGTGAAATGGGATATCTGGACTGCACGTTGTGAATAGAGCTTTGGGTGCTATTGTGCAGCATATCCACCAAAAAGGTTCAGAGGACCAAGAAGCTGCAAAATGTGAAACATAATTTAAGACCACTATTTCCTAATTATAACTGCAGTAATTGACTCAATTTTCATTACCTGCATTTTGCCCCGCCAGGAACCTTAGACAAAAACTGGAAAGTGATAAAGCTGTGTTACTGTTGTCTATGAGTGAGCATATCTGAAGAAAGATTAAGAAAAAAGATTTGAAAGATAAAGTTCACTGTTTTTTTAAAGACTGACAATTTTACCAGTGCTTATTTTTCTCTCCATTTTTAGAACTGCATGTTTGACACATGTAACTGTGAAAATAGCGAGGACTGTCTGTGTGCAGCTCTGTCTGCCTATGTGAGAGCTTGTGCTGCAAAAGGAATCCAGCTGCAGGGATGGAGAACTGATGTCTGCAGTAAGTACTCTCCTCATTTCCTAAGAACACACATCAATAAAAATTGCTGATCAGAGATTATTTTCTACTCATTTCTAGACAAATCACTAAGTGATGAGGAAAGGATTTTGTTAAGTGCACTCCTGGAAGTAATTCTCTGCTGTCCGCTTGGAATCAATCCATTGCTGGCAAGAGTGAATATGAATAGAAGGGAGATGTGGTTTGATTATGAAAGGGACTGTTTTTATGGAAGTGCCTCCACCTGTTTCTGTGCAACTTAGAGTTTCACTACAGCTTTACAAGTATCACAAGTTGTTGCAGAGATAATGTGCTGTATTAGAACTAGTAATACTGACCAGAACACTTGCAGATGCATGTCTTTGAAGCTGCATGCTGGGTTCTTGTCTCATTCCTCAAGAGGTTTAGGCATCTTGGCATTGAATGGCAGCAGCAAATGGAGGTTTCCTTCTGAACTTCCATTTGAAAAAATCTTTTCTTCTTTGCATGCATTATTTACTCCACACATACAATAGCTTTTCAGATCAAACTCTGAAATTATTCAGAAATACATTTACATGAAATATGCAACATAAACAGAGGTGTATTGTTTACATGTTATTTCTACTGCCTATGATTTTTAATTTTTCACATGTGAATTAACCCTCTGGAATTAACAATCTATTTTATTTTCCTCTCTCAAGCAAAATACACCACCACATGTCCCAAATCCCTGAGTTACAGCTATACCATCTCTTCCTGCCAACCCACCTGCCGCTCTCTGAGTGAGCCTGATGTCACATGCAATATTAAGTTTGTCCCAGTTGACGGCTGCACCTGTGTAAATGGAACCTACATGGATGAGAGTGGCAAATGTGTGCCTGCTAATGAGTGCCCCTGCTACTACAAAGGATCTCCTATACCATTTGGAGAAGTGGTCCATGAAAATGGGCGTGTATGGTAAGTAATCTTTTTTAAAATATTCAAATAACGTGTATTTTCTCATTAAAGTCTGGAATGTGTAAGATGGTTTCACCCTGAATTTCAAAAGAATGCTCTCTCTTCAATTTCTTCAAGTTCTTTTAACTTTATTTTCAAATTTACAAATGATATATATTCCCCTGAGTTGCAGGATGAGAACAGAGGGCAGAATGGAGCCACTACAATGAAAAGTGATATGGTTAATGACCTGTTACACCATTTAAATACACACAACTCTATGGGGCCAGATGGGGTCCACCCAAGGGCACTGAGGGAGCTGGTGGAAGTTCACAGAGGCACTTTCAATCATTTGTCAGCAGTTTGGTTAACCTTGGAGGTCCTGGTTGACTGGAGGTCAGCAAATGCGATGCCCATTTACAGGGCGGGCCAGAAGCAGGATCTGGTGAACTGCAGCCCTGTCAGCCTGACCTTGGTGCCAGGCAAGGACACAGAGCAGATTGTCTTGAGTGGCACATACAGGGCAAACAGGGGATCAGGCCCAGCCAGCATGGGTTTGGGAAAGGCAGCTGCTACTTAACCTACTTGATCTTCTTATATGACAAGGTGACCTACTTAGTGGATGAGGAAAAGTCTGTGGATATTGTCTGCCTGGACTTTTGTAAAGCTTTTGACATTAGGGAAGTGATTGTCCCCCTGTATTTGGTCCTGGTGAGCTGTACCTCGAATTGTGTGTTCAGTTTTGAGTCTCACAATAAGAAAGGCATTTTGATGCTGGACCATTTCAGAGAAGGACAGCAGAGCTGGTCTGGAGCACAGGTATTATGAAGAACAGCTGAAGGACCTGAGGTTGTTTAACCTGGAGAAAAGGAGGCTCAGCAAAGACACTCACACTCTCTAAAACTGCCTAAAAGGAGTTGTGGTGAGGCGTGAGTCAGGCTCTTCCCCCAAGTACCAAGTGACAGGATGGAAGGAAATGGCCTCAAGTTGCACCGGGGGTTGTTTTGATTGGATGTTAAGAAAAATTTTGTACTGAAATGCTTGTCAAGCACTGGAACACGTTGCCCAGGGAAGTGGTTGAGTCACTATCCCTGCAATTATTTAAAAGTCATGGAGATTTGTCTCTTAGGGACATGGTTTGGTGGTGCACTTGGCAGTGCTGGGTTAATGGTTGGACTTGAGGATCTCAAGGGTCTTTTCCATCCTAAAGGTTTCTAGGATTCTGTAATATTTCTAGATTGATAGGGCAATTGTACTTCGGTGCATTTTTTATTAAATTCCATAATCTTTCAAGTATAAAATTACAACAACAGCAACAAGAGGAGATCTTATGAGAATGTAAGTAACGAGCAATGACAAATATGCATCACAACCTATGAATTTTCCTGCTAAGCCGCAATGGATATCATATGAAAGCAGCATGTGTAGTGGTATTGAGAGAAATTCTTTCCCAAGACTGCAAAACAGGTTTTCAGAATTCCTTTGAAAGTTCTGAAACTTGACAAGGGATAAGTAGCTCTCAATCTCAATATTTGGTTTGAGAGGAGATAATAAAATACATTGTTTTTCCCTCTCTCACAGCACTTGTGTCCAGGGAAGACTGAATTGCATTGGAGCACCAAATCCAACTTCAGGTAAAAACAATCTTCCACTTACTTTTTTCTCTTTACCAGGTCTTGCACAGAATAGTTCATAGAATTGATTCTTCTTAATGGATTTTTAATAGAAGCATTTCTCACTTAGTCATAGTACTACAGTTGTCATAAAAGGCAGGAGTGAACTAGATTACTCATAAAACTCAGAAAACTCATAAAACATAAAACTTATAAAACTCTTTTTACAGAAAGACTTTTTGTTCTGATATATTTTGTGGGGTTTTTTGGGGGGGGAGAGTCCAGTACTCTGTAGTGAATCTTATCAGCAGGTTGAATAGGGACAACAATCTCTGCTAACTGAAACAGGGAATTTCCAAAGAACTTATAAATGGTTTAAATGGCTACAGTGTGAAATAAGCCCTGTGCCACTTCTTTCCTTCCTCTAGTCTGTGAATCTCCCATGGTCTACTTTGACTGTAAAAACAGCACAGCAGGAACAACTGGAGCAGAATGTCAAAAAAGTTGCCAGACTCTGGATATGCAGTGTGTAAGTATGTCATGGCCCAATGAAATGGTGCTTCCAGGTTTGTCTATGCTCTTGCTGCTGAAGTAATTATCTATTGGATCTATTCCAAACCTACAACACAGATACATTGTTCTTGTAGCAGAAGCCCTAAAATGATGTTATGAAGCATTAACAATGGAACCCTTGGATCAAAATAAACTAAGTAATATCCAAATTAATTCTTAAGATTAGTGTCTACCTTTCTTCAGCTACTGCAGGTAACAGTAACTAGTAGTGAAAAATCTAGAGCTCTACTGCTTATTTGCCTTCTGAAGGAAAGGCTAAAAATTGGCTAAGAGAAATGTTTCTTTCTCATACCATGCTGCATCTAATCATGTTACTCCACTTAAGTTCATGGTAGCCACATGCCATTTCATAGTAAGTACCATATGAGATAAATAAATTTCAATATAACTCAGCCAAACTGAAAAAAAATATTACTTGTCTTTCTTTTAAAGTTCCATTCAGTCACAAATCATCCATTACAAAGTGCAAGAGCCAATGTGTTTTAAATTTCACAGGTTCCAGCAGAACAATCAGGATGGGTATACATAAAAAATTTTTCTTTGACAGATTTATATTTTACTAAATCTATGGCTAATAACCTTTTTGTTCTGTTACCCTTTAATTGCTTTACAGTTCTCTCCTATTGAAGTTGGGCAGCAATAAGACTATATAAGGCACCTGTAATGAGAACTAAATCTTCCTTTTTCTAATGTGATCATTTCACTCTAAAATTATGTTTTTCTTTTATCTTTTCCAGTATAGCTCACAATGTACATCTGGCTGCATATGCCCAGATGGGCTTGTGTTAGATGGGAATGGTGGTTGTATTCCTGAAGAGGAATGTCCATGTATTCACAATGAAGCCATGTATCAGCCTGGGGAAAAGATTGACTTCGACTGTAACACCTGGTAAGTATATCTGCAGAAGTAGCATTCCTGGTTCCATCATTTGCTTTTCTAAAGACCTTTTATAGTAAAAGAACAAGGAAAGATTTGGATTCCAAATCTAATCAGTTGATGGATTTTAGATATTTTAGTTTTGGATTATGCAGTATGAGAAGGTTGCCTTCTAATATCTGACAGATGGCCAAAGCACAGAAAGGGAGGAAACCTTTAGGACTGCAGGGTTCATTAAGTATCTAGTTTTGCAGTTAAGGTATTCACGTAGCAGAACAGATTTTTCTTTAATTCTTTGAATGAAAAATGTAAAAGAGTGTTTTATTTCCAGAAAAAAAAATAGCATTTGGGATGGATTGCCAAACAAATATTGATTGTTCAGATATGTCTACACAAAAGAGTAAGTTGTTTTATTATTAAAATATTTAATTCTTTTTTTTCCTAGTGTATGCAAGAATAGGAAGTGGGAGTGTACCAAAGATCAATGTCTGGGCACTTGTGCTGTTTATGGAGATGGTCATTATAACACCTTTGATGACAAAACGTTCAGCTTCAATGGAAACTGTGAATACACACTAGTCCAGGTACTGATAGCTAGCAGTAGCAAATGAGGGGTAATCTTGATCCTATCCTGTAAAAATAATATATTTTTAAATGTTATTCTCTACCCAGGACCACTGTGGCAAAAGTGGCACAGTCAACGGGACCTTCAGGGTTGCCACTGAAAATGTTCCCTGTGGCAACACTGGGACAACTTGCTCAAAGTCTATCAAAGTTTTCTTAGAGGTAAGAAGGTTTTGCACATAGAGCAGTTTTCCATTGTACCTGCTAAGGCTTAGGAGAAGCCTATATTTCTATTGCTTCAAAGAATTTGGAAAATATTTAAAAAACAATTAAACTATTAAATTAGGTTTACATCAGATTCAAGTGAAATATTTGGTAGATCTTCCTACCTTTCTATGTTTTTGACTTCCCACACTATTTTACATCATCCTTGGGAAAAGTAAAGGCCTAAAGGCAGAAATTTAGCCTATTGTGTCAGAAGATCCTTTTATTGTATGCAATGTAGTTTCTCCATGACCGTCAAAAGACACTTTTTTAACCTACACCATTTAAATAACTGTTACCACACTTCCAGGAACCTGAGATTTGAATTAGATTGCTTTGATTCATTGCATTTTGATTATTTGTTTTCATCATATAAACTGTTTATTCATAGTACTCTTAAATGCAGATAAAACATGTTTGAGAGCATAGCTGCAGCTACTGAGCTCATTTCTCCTTACCTTTTCCTCCTGTTTCAGAGCTATGAACTGATCCTTGGCGAAGAGCGTGTCAGTGTCGTAAAGAGAGGGCAGAATGACGAGGTGCCATACACAGTCCGCTATATGGGGATGTACCTGGTAATTGAGACCAAAAGTGGGCTGATCCTCATGTGGGACAAGAAAACCAGCATCTTCATCAAGCTCAGCCCTCGTTTCAAGGTGCGGAACTAGCAGCTCAATGGCCATTTACTGTCCTGCTTTGAATGGGTGTGAATCTTGTTGAGACCCTGCCAAGACCCCAAACAGTGATGGTCTCTAGCATTCCTGCTGTCCATCCCACATTGCTTTCCATTCCTCTGGTACCTCAGGATGCTGTGTCATCATCCTGCTGCCATCATTCTGAGCTTGGAAGGTAGCTTCCAGTGCCTATTTGGCCTGATAGAACTTGAGTTGGCCAAACGCTATTTTGGACTTGACTTTGTTGAAATTACAAACTGAACATTTTTACAGGTTATCAGACTTATTAAAATTACATAACTACCTGTGTATAAATCAACTGAATAGGCTTGATCTTGAAAATAATCCATTGTTTCCAGTTCTCATTGACACACAAATTATCACACTTCAAGAAAAAGGAAGTGTATAATGAGTGAAAGCCTCTTTTATGCCACCAAGTATTTGTCAAGCATATAACTACACAGATGAAAATGAATTCCAATTTTCATACTCCTCTTAGCTTATGATATATAAGCACTAAAAACTGTAGTAAATACAGAATTTTCTATCTTGCTGCATATCACAATGACATTTAAATTAGGTATTTAAGTGAAGTATAATTTAGAACCAACTTCTTTCAGTACCATAGGTTCTTTCCCTGAATCACTCACCAGCACTTTTAAAAAATAATAGTAATATGGAAAGTATGCACCTTAGTTTCATAGAAAAAGCATGTATTGTAGCGTCTCACAGTTGTACTGATCCATACATTTGGAATGAGTGATATTTCTGGATGCACAAGGAAAATGTAATTTATTTCTATACCAGTGAGCAGACTTAATGGTAAAGACTCAATTAATAGATTAGGTGGCTGAACTGTTAGTACTTAATAGTTAGAAGGTTGTTTTTATATGCATAGCTATTGAAAAAAACAAGGCTTAAGTGAAAAGCTTAATCAGCTGCAAGTCCCCACTTCCTTGTTAAAAATACACCTCAAAGACAGAAGGTTATGACTACAAAGATGGTTTTATTGTTCATATATAAAAGAAAAAAGTTAACAACAGTATCCTTCTAGATATAGTGGTCATATTCTGTTCCTCTGTTCCAGAGTATGAAGATGTTTAGGACTGATAGAATGGAATGCCACTATTCTAAGAGATGAATTTCAAGTATTCTTTCAGTCTCAGATTTTGTTTCAAGTTTTCTCACATCCATTATTCTTTTATTTATGTCTTTTGCAGGGCCAGGTCTGTGGTCTCTGTGGAAATTATGATGGCAACAGCGTCAATGACTTTACTACAAGGAGTCAATCTGTAGTAGAGAATGTCCTAGAGTTTGGAAACAGCTGGAAAGTATCCTCTACGTGCCCTGATGCTGCCAGTGTCAAGGACCCATGTTCTACCAACCCTTATCGGAAGTCCTGGTCAGAGAAGCAGTGTAGCATCATCAACAGCAATGTCTTTGCTGCCTGTCACTCTCAGGTATTACCAGGGCAGACGTTTACTGTGGGAAAACTAAGCCTGTGGGTTGATGAAGGTGCTATTCTCATAGGTTTTAACATGCATGCCTTGTTTATCAATATGTTTCGCTTCAAATTGTGCCAGGAAAACTCCAGTCTGAATCGCCCTCAATGGGACAGATTTATAGTTCCTACTTGTAAGAAGTAAAAAGGCATTTAAAAAAGAAAAATAACAACAAAATAATAATTTCATAATCACTATGAATTTTCTTGCAGCCTGACTTGAATAAAAATTCTCATATACCAGGTAGAGAAGGCAAGCTCAATGAAATAATAACACAGGAATGAAATATCAGCATAACCTTTACCTGACACTAAGTACATAACAAATGTTGTCAGGTAACTGTGCAGTTGCCTAATATTTTTTTTTTTAATTAATCTAATCTTACACCAGGATACAAGTCTAGGTTTCTAAAAATCTGGCAATACATGATTTGGACATATCATTTGGCATCACCTCAGGTGTCTTACAGTGTTTAACAAAAGAAAAATAAATGACCAATGTAGGCCTTTCCTCTGGGGTACTACAATTGTAAGAAAACTACTCTAGCAAAGGTAAGAAATCACTTAGAAGTCAGGATGCATAATATTATATTTCCTGTAATAACAGGTTGAACCAGCAAAATATTACCAAGCATGTGTGACAGATGCTTGTGCCTGTGACACTGGAGGAGACTGTGATTGCTTTTGTACAGCAGTAGCTGCCTATGCTCAAGCATGCAGTGAAGTTGGTGTATGCGTAGCCTGGAGAAGCCCAACAATTTGTCGTAAGTTTTATGTCATAAACCTTTCTCAAAGTGCAGCTAAGTGTACAGTATCTTACATATGTGCATTAATATCTATCTCACTGTGTCAATTTTTCATGCTTAAGCTCTTTGATCTTTTTTTTTTTCTTTCCCTGAGTATGTTCAACTTTCTGTTTCTCCTCAGCACTGTTCTGTGATTACTACAATCAGCAAGGAGAATGTGAATGGCACTATAAGCCTTGTGGTGCTTCCTGTATGAAGACCTGTAAGAACCCAAGTGGAAAATGTCTCAATGACCTGCCAGGTTTAGAAGGTAAATATAGCTGCAAGTACCTCCTAGTGGATACATATTGCTATACTTTAAATTGTCTGTGAAGAAGTATATTCCCTCCATCAACTGCATTTGCACAATTGAATTTTCTCTAGTATCATTACATCCACATGAATGGAAACAGATTATGGAAACTGGAATAAGATCTCTAGGACTAAGTTCTTATGGATGGGTTCTGATGATGCTAGTAACTCTGCATTTCTTCCTAGAGCTATTCCAAAACATAAAGTAGAAACATGATGACAATTAAAAACAAGACCTGCAAATGCATTTGGTGCAAATAAAACCTTTGCTGACTGCATCTCATTCTTATCTTTTCCACCTTCAGGCTGCTACCCTAACTGCCCACCAGACAAGCCATATTTTCATGAGGATCAGATGAAGTGTGTTAGTCTCTGTGATTGTTACGATGATGAAGATGGAAAGATATACCAGCGAGATGAATGTAGTATATGGTAAGACTTAACATACCAACCTCATCTTATACAAGGAAAAATGATCAAAACTCAAGGGGGAATTTGTATGTTCCTGTTACATGCAAGATCAGTTCATGCTACCTGTGATGAAATAATGCCTTACAACCTAATGCCAGTTTTCCTACTACATTAATAAGAAGGTTTTACATGATGTTATGTTTTTATGAATTTATTTTTGATTATATTGTAAATCCTCAGCATTAAGATGCATCAAGAACAAGAAGTCCTTTATGACTAGGCTGTCTTTATTTCACATTCCTGTGGCAGGAAAAATGTTGTGCCATGAGTAAAGATATTTATTGGTGGCTTGCATCCAAGGATTTTGCAACATACTTGCATTATTTGAGCATAGAGACTCAGCCTTTTAGCCTTCTATTTTAGTACAAAAATACTGCAAACGCAAGGAAAGTGATACTAAGGAAAAAAGGAAAGTCTGCCTTAAGACTTCTACCCATAATTTTTCATAATATTTAACTTCACTCCTGTTTATATGTTTGGGTTTAATATAAAGGAAGGTTTTGGAAAATAATGGCCAAAAAGGAGCCAAAATGAACAGAAAGCTCTAGGAATAAATACAAAAGTGCCTTGCCTTTTGATGCCAGTATCTTTCAGAAAGATGACTAATAAAATTACATCACAATCACAAAATATATGGGTTTTTATGCTTTCTGTTTCAGTGAGTGCACATCAGAAGGTTTACAGTGCAAGTTCGATGATAAAGGTAAGACAGCTAAGAAAAGTTATTTAGAAAAAGAAGTATTGGATGCTGTCTTTTCATAGATGTCTGAACTGACAATAAACTTCTGAATTACAGCCTGCAACTGCATTTATGAAGGGAATAGCTATAAATATGGTGAACTCATCTACAACACCACAGATGGAACTGGATGGTGTTTCAGTGCAACATGCGATGTCAATGGAACAATAAGCAGAAACATCTTTAAATGTGGCATTTTTACAACAACCCCATTTACATTTTCCACAAGTCAGCCCACAACTACTGCTTCAGGTATGCATAAATAATCTTTAAAATAATTCCAAAATCTCTGTAAGTGACTAAAAATTACCTGAAAGGCAGGACCTTTTCTTCAGTTAATGGTATATAATTTTACTTGAAACTATTGACTTCTACTGGAGCTGCCAATTCACCTGGCAGCTTCAGTTGAAAAAGAATAGTTAAGGATGTAGAAATGAATACACCATTTCTTACAAACTCAGTTTCCTCTGTTTTACCATGGTGATCCTTAGGGAAAAATTAATAGAGTTAATTAATCACTGCAACCTGGAGAATCTTCTAATTTCCTTGCAAAAACCCCCAGCAGTTCTAGACCAGCTTCTGAAAACATGAAAGTTGCTGCCATTTCTTAAATTATTGAGCACATAAGAAATTTATTTTGAAGGAGTCTTTAAACTATTTATAACCATTCTTTGGAATCTTTCCTAATTCTGTTTAATACCCAAATCAACAGTTTCCTTCTACTCCTGGACTACACTGCTATATTATTCCTGCTGTTAATTAATTACAATGACCAAATTCTGAGTAATTGTGAGAAACATGTCCACAAAATTATACTACAGCAAGAACTAAATATTCAAATTTAAGTCTTCTGTTAAGTAACATTCATATTGAGAAAGTAATATCTATTACACATGGTTATCTTCATAATGCCAGGAATATGAAGTCTTATTAAAATACATATAAAATACCTTTTACCTATTAGATTATATATTTCATATATAGTATATGTGTATTCTCTATTATAATGTACTACATATAAAATACACATATGTTAAGTATATATTTTATATTTATAAATATGTTACATGTGGTAATATTGAATTAAGTAGAAAAGTCATTAACTAGTCAAAATATTTTAAAGTCTGTGAGGTTATGCAGTTATGTGTAAATAAATACAGAGATAATACCAAAGAAATAAAACCTCCTCTACTTATACCAAAGCAATTGTGAGACATATTATCTAAGCAGTAACATACTGTGCAAAGGATATCAGATTATCTATATTAAGCTACAAATCTTTAATAGATGTCAAAGAAACTACCTCTACAATAATAAGGCAAAAAGTCAAAACCTACTTTAGAAATTAAATTTGAGACTGCCAAAGCAAGTTCATTAAAATTAAAATATTACATAATATTAAAAATATTTACAACAATAAAAAAGCATGGAAGATGAATAATTTCTTCCTGGAACTCTAATAAGGACAGACAAGACTTATGTTTCCTCCTTTCAATTACAGAAATTACAACTGCAACACCAGTGACAACTGTATGTGTGAAAAATGTCTGTGTGTGGTCAGAATGGTATGATTCCACTCAGCCTGAAAACAAAGAGGACAGTGGAGATTATGAAACATATCAAAATCTCAAGGATAAAGGGTACAGTGTCTGTACAAACCCAAGCGATGTTCAATGCAGAGCCAAAGAATACCCAGATACTGAAATTACCAACCTTAACCAAACAATAGAGTGTAGTCAAAGCAGAGGATTAATATGCAATAACCAGGACCAAGAATCCAAGCAGTGCTATAATTATGAAATCAGAATCTCATGCTGCAGATACATACCATGTTCAGAAGCACAAACTACAACACCCACAACCACAAGAGAATTCACAACTACTGCTGTAGAATCAACACCATTTACAGTACAGACAACAATAATACCAACAAAACAAAAACAAGAAAGTGAAGTAACAACAACACCAATGAGAGAACGAGACAGAACGACTCCTCAGAGTGAAACATCAGTAACAGCAACGACAACCCAAGTCTCAACAACAAGATACCAAATCACAACCTCGACAGGAGGAACCTCCACTGTGGTAACCCAAGCTCCATCATCACCCAGTACTATCTCCACTCTCCCAGGATCAACACTACAAACAACACCTGGCACCACAATAACCGCCAGTACTACTGCCCTGCCAACACAAGGCACGACTATCACTACACCTGGACCAAGAGTACCAACCCAAGGTACCACCAGTGCCAGCACCACCACAACTACCGGGGAAAGGAGCACTCTATCTACAGAAGGAACTCTTCCAACAGTATTATCCACTGTTGCTATTCAAACATCAACAATTGCTGCCTCCACCCCTGAAATAAAAATAAAAACCACAATCGGTACCACAGCTGGCCCCAGCACCACAGGCTCAGCCACCGAGGAAACAACCATCATCACTACCACCACCAGCACCTCTCCCCCTCAGACTGAAGGTACAACCATCATCATCCCAACAACAAGAGAGCCCATACCAGCCACCAGCACTGCCAGCACCTCCAGGACTACAGAGAGAAGTACCACAAGAGCCTCTGCCACCTCTGCTCCAGGAGAAACCACCACTGTGGCAACCCAGGCTACAACATCTCCCACAACACCCTCTGAAGTTAAAATAAGAACCACCACAGGAACCACAGCTGGCCTCAGCGCAACCATCACCACCCCACCCACAACAACTGGGCCCACGCCAGCCACCACCACAATCCGCATCTCCAATAGCACAGACAACTGCGTGGTGGAGCACTGTGCCTGGACACAGTGGTTTAATGTGGACTCCCCTACTCCAGGCAGCGAAAATGGAGATTCAGAGACATTTGAAAACATCAGAGCTGCTGGGTATGAGTTGTGTGACAAGCCTCAAGACATCAAGTGTCGAGCTAAAGACTACCCTGACTCAATTGTAAAAATAATGGAACAGAAATTTGAGTGCAGCCTTGACAGGGGGCTTGTGTGCAGAAATAAAGACCAAACTCTCAAGTACCCCACGTGCTTTGACTACGAGGTCTCAGTGCTGTGCTGTGACCGAAAACACTGCCAGACAACAGTACCAACTGCAGCAACCACTGTAAGCACCTCCACAACACACATCCCAGCAGAAACCACCACAATAGCAACACGACCTGCAGCAACACCAACTGCTGTCCACACACTTCCACAGCAAGTAATAACAACCACCGTAGGAACAACAAGTACCCTCTCACCACAAGGAACCACCATCATCACCCCAAGATACACAGAGCCGATGAAATTAAAAACCACAACAGGCAACACAGCTGTCCCAAGTACCACGGGCTCAGCTGGAGAGGGAACAACCATCATCTCTATGACCACCAGCACATCACCCCCTCAGACTGAAGGTACAACCACCATCATCCCAACAACAACAAGAGAGCCTACACCAGCCACCAGCACTGCCAGCACTTCCAGGACCACTGCAGGAAGCACCACAAGAGCCTCTGCCACATCTGTTCCTGGAGAAAATTCCACTGCATCAACCCAGGTTACCACACTTCTCACAACAACGTCCAGAGTTAAAATAAGAACCACCACAGCTGGCCCCAGCACCACGGGCTCAGCTGGAGAGGAAACAACCATCACCACTACCACCACCAGCACCTCTCCCCCTCAGACTGAAGGTACAACCACCATCACCCCACCCACAACAACAGTGCCTACCACAGCCACCAGCACAGCCAGCACCTCCAGAACTACAGAGAGAAGCACCACAAGAGCCTCTGCCACCTCTGCTCCAGGAGAAACCTCCACTGCAGCAACCCAGGCTACAACATCTCCCACAACACCCTCTGAAGTTAAAATAAGAACCACCACAGGATCCACAGCTGGCACCAGCACCACAGGCTCTGCCGGACAGGAAACAACCATCATTGCTACCACCACCAGCACCTCTCCCCCTCAGACTGAAGGCACAACCATCATCATCCCAACAACAACAAGAGAGCCCACACCAGCCACCAGCACTGCCAGCACCTCCAGGACTACTGCAGGAAGCACCACAAGAGCCTCTGCCACATCTGCTCCAGGAGAAACTTCCACTGTGGCAACCGAGACTACAACACCTCTCACAACAACGTCCAGAGTTAAAATAAGAACCACCACAGGAACCACAGCTGGCACCAGCACCACGGGCTCAGCCACCGAGGAAACAACCATCATTGCTACCACCACCAGCACCTCTCCCCCTCACACTGAAGGCACAACCATCATCATCCCAACAACAACAAGAGAGCCCACACCAGCCACCAGCACTGCCAGCACCTCCAGGACTACAGAGAGAAGCACCACAAGAGCCTCTGCCACATCTGCTCCTGGTGAAACCTCCACAGTGGCAACCCAGGCTCCAACATCTCCCACAACGCCTTCTGAAGTTAAAATACGAACCACCACAGGATCCACAGCTGGCCCCAGCACCACGGGCTCAGCCGGGGAGGAAACAACCATAATTGCTACCACCACCAGCACCTCTCCCCCTCTGACTGAAGGTACAACCACCATCACCCCACCCACAACAACCGTGCCTACCCCTGCCACCAGCACTGCCAGCACATCCAGGACCAGTGCAAGAAGCACCACAAGACCCTCTGCCACCTCTGCTCCAGGAGAAACTTCCACTGTGGCAACCGAGACTACAACACCTCTCACAACAACGTCCAGAGTTAAAATAAGAACCACAAACGGAAGCACAGGTGGCCCCAGCACCACAGGCTCAGCTGGACAGGAAACAACCATCATTGCTACCACCACCAGCACCTCTCCCCCTCACACTGAAGGCACAACCATCATCATCCCAACAACAACAAGAGAGCCCACACCAGCCACCAGCACTGCCAGCACCTCCAGGACTACTACCGAGAGAAGCACCACAAGAGCCTCTGCCACCTCTGCTACAGGAGAAACCTCCACTCCCGCAACCCAGGCTACAACATCTCCCACAACACCCTCTGAAGTTAAAATAAGAACCACCACAGGAACCACAGCTGGCCCCACCACCACAGGCTCTGCCGGACAGGAAACAACCATCATTGCTACCACCACCAGCACCTCTCCCCCTCAGACTGAAGGTACGACCACCATCACCCCACCCACAACAACCGTGCCTACCCCAGCCACCAGCACTGCCAGCACCTCCAGGACCACTGCAGGAAGCACCACAAGAGCCTCTGCCACCTCTGCTACAGGAGAAACTTCCACTGTGGCAACCAAGACTACAACACCTCTCACAACAACATCCAGAGTTAAAATAAGAACCACCACAGGAACCACAGCTGGCCCCACCACCACAGGCTCTGCCGGACAGGAAACAACCATCATTGCTACCACCACCAGCACCTCTCCCCCTCACACTGAAGGCACAACCATCATCATCCCAACAACAACAAGAGAGCCCACACCAGCCACCAGCACTGCCAGCACCTCCAGGACTACAGAGAGAAGCACCACAAGAGCCTCTGCCACCTCTGCTCCAGGAGAAACCTCCACTGCAGCAACCCAGGCTACAACATCTCCCACAACACCCTCTGAAGTTAAAATAAGAACCACCACAGGAACCACAGCTGGCCCCACCACCACAGGCTCTGCCGGACAGGAAACAACCATCATTGCTACCACCACCAGCACCTCTCCCCCTCAGACTGAAGGTACGACCACCATCACCCCACCCACAACAACCGTGCCTACCCCAGCCACCAGTACTGCCAGCACCTCCAGGACCACTGCAGGAAGCACCACAAGACCCTCTGCCACCTCTGCTCCAGGAGAAACTTCCACTGTGGCAACCGAGACTACAACACCTCTCACAACAACATCCAGAGTTAAAATAAGAACCACCACAGGAACCACAGCTGGCCCCACCACCACAGGCTCTGCCGGACAGGAAACAACCATCATTGCTACCACCACCAGCACCTCTCCCCCTCAGACTGAAGGCACAACCATCATCATCCCAACAACAACAAGAAAGCCCACACCAGCCACCAGCACTGCCAGCACCTCCAGGACTACAGAGAGAAGCACCACAAGAGCCTCTGCCACATCTGCTCCTGGTGAAACCTCCACAGTGGCAACCCAGGCTCCAACATCTCCCACAACGCCTTCCGAAGTTAAAATACGAACCACCACAGGATCCACAGCTGGCCCCACCACCACAGGCTCAGCTGGACAGGAAACAACCATCATTGCTACCACCACCAGCACCTCTCCCCCTCAGACTGAAGGTACAACCACCATCACCCCACCCACAACAACCGTGCCTACCCCTGCCACCAGCACTGCCAGCACATCCAGGACCACTGCAGGAAGCACCACAAGACCCTCTGCCACCTCTGCTCCAGGAGAAACCTCCACTGTGGTGACTGAGACTACAACAGCTCTCACAACAACGTCCAGAGTTAAAATAAGAACCACAGCAGGAAGCACAGCAGGCCCCAGCACCATAGGCTCTGCAGGACAGGAAACAACCGTCATTGCTACCACCACCAGCACCTCTCCCCCTCACACTGAAGGCACAACCATCATCATCCCAACAACAAGGGAGCCCACACCATCCACAAGCACTGCCAGCACCTCCAGGACTACTACCGAGAGAAGCACCACAAGAGCCTCTGCCACCTCTGCTCCAGGAGAAACCTCCACTGCAGCAACCCAGGCTACAACATCTCCCACAACACCCTCTGAAGTTAAAATAAGAACCACCACAGGAACCACAGCTGGCCCCACCACCACAGGCTCTGCCGGACAGGAAACAACCATCATTGCTACCACCACCAGCACCTCTCCCCCTCAGACTGAAGGTACGACCACCATCACCCCACCCACAACAACCGTGCCTACCCCAGCCACCAGCACTGCCAGCACCTCCAGGACCACTGCAGGAAGCACCACAAGAGCCTCTGCCACCTCTGCTACAGGAGAAACTTCCACTGTGGCAACCGAGACTACAACACCTCTCACAACAACGTCCAGAGTTAAAATAAGAACCACAAACGGAAGCACAGGTGGCCCCAGCACCACAGG
This sequence comes from Zonotrichia albicollis, assembly GCF_047830755.1. Taxonomy (NCBI): domain Eukaryota; kingdom Metazoa; phylum Chordata; class Aves; order Passeriformes; family Passerellidae; genus Zonotrichia; species Zonotrichia albicollis. The sequence continues at coordinate 39,341,470 of NC_133824.1, forward strand.
CTCAGCTGGACAGGAAACAACCATCATTGCTACCACCACCAGCACCTCTCCCCCTCACACTGAAGGCACAACCATCATCATCCCAACAACAACAAGAGAGCCCACACCAGCCACCAGCACTGCCAGCACCTCCAGGACTACTACCGAGAGAAGCACCACAAGAGCCTCTGCCACCTCTGCTCCAGGAGAAACCTCCACTCCCGCAACCCAGGCTACAACATCTCCCACAACACCCTCTGAAGTTAAAATAAGAACCACCACAGGAACCACAGCTGGCCCCACCACCACAGGCTCTGCCGGACAGGAAACAACCATCATTGCTACCACCACCAGCACCTCTCCCCCTCAGACTGAAGGTACGACCACCATCACCCCACCCACAACAACCGTGCCTACCCCAGCCACCAGCACTGCCAGCACCTCCAGGACCACTGCAGGAAGCACCACAAGAGCCTCTGCCACCTCTGCTACAGGAGAAACTTCCACTGTGGCAACCAAGACTACAACACCTCTCACAACAACATCCAGAGTTAAAATAAGAACCACCACAGGAACCACAGCTGGCCCCACCACCACAGGCTCTGCCGGACAGGAAACAACCATCATTGCTACCACCACCAGCACCTCTCCCCCTCACACTGAAGGCACAACCATCATCATCCCAACAACAACAAGAGAGCCCACACCAGCCACCAGCACTGCCAGCACCTCCAGGACTACAGAGAGAAGCACCACAAGAGCCTCTGCCACCTCTGCTCCAGGAGAAACCTCCACTGCAGCAACCCAGGCTACAACATCTCCCACAACACCCTCTGAAGTTAAAATACGAACCACCACAGGATCCACAGCTGGCCCCAGCACCACAGGCTCAGCTGGACAGGAAACAACCATCATTGCTACCACCACCAGCACCTCTCCCCCTCAGACTGAAGGTACAACCACCATCACCCCACCCACAACAACCGTGCCTACCCCTGCCACCAGCACTGCCAGCACATCCAGGACCACTGCAGGAAGCACCACAAGACCCTCTGCCACCTCTGCTCCAGGAGAAACCTCCACTGTGGTGACTGAGACTACAACAGCTCTCACAACAACGTCCAGAGTTAAAATAAGAACCACAGCAGGAAGCACAGCTGGCCCCAGCACCACAGGCTCAGCTGGACAGGAAACAACCATCATTGCTACCACCACCAGCACCTCTCCCCCTCAGACTGAAGGCACAACCATCATCATCCCAACAACAACAAGAAAGCCCACACCAGCCACCAGCACTGCCAGCACCTCCAGGACTACTGAGAGAAGCACCACAAGAGCCTCTGCCACCTCTGCTCCAGGAGAAACCTCCACTGCAGCAACCCAGGCTACAACATCTCCCACAACACCCTCTGAAGTTAAAATAAGAACCACCACAGGATCCACAGCTGGCCCCACCACCACAGGCTCTGCCGGACAGGAAACAACCATCATTGCTACCACCACCAGCACCTCTCCCCCTCACACTGAAGGCACAACCATCATCATCCCAACAACAAGGGAGCCCACACCATCCACAAGCACTGCCAGCACCTCCAGGACCAGTGCAGGAAGCACCACAAGAGCCTCTGCCACCTCTGCTCCAGGTGAAACCTCCACTGTGGCAACCCAGGCTACAACATCTCCCACAACACCCTCTGAAGTTAAAATAAGAACCACAACAGCGTCTGAAGTAAAAATAACAACTACCACAGGAACCACAGCTGGCCTCAGCGCAACCATCACCACCCCACCCACAACAACTGGGCCCACGCCAGCCACCACCACAATCCGCATCTCCAATAGCACAGACAACTGCGTGGTGGAGCACTGTGCCTGGACACAGTGGTTTAATGTGGACTCCCCTACTCCAGGCAGCGAAAATGGAGATTCAGAGACATTTGAAAACATCAGAGCTGCTGGGTATGAGTTGTGTGACAAGCCTCAAGACATCAAGTGTCGAGCTAAAGACTACCCTGACTCAATTGTAAAAATAATGGAACAGAAATTTGAGTGCAGCCTTGACAGGGGGCTTGTGTGCAGAAATAAAGACCAAACTCTCAAGTACCCCACGTGCTTTGACTACGAGGTCTCAGTGCTGTGCTGTGACCGAAAACACTGCCAGACAACAGTACCAACTGCAGCAACCACTGTAAGCACCTCCACAACACACATCCCAGCAGAAACCACCACAATAGCAACACGACCTGCAGCAACACCAACTGCTGTCCACACACTTCCACAGCAAGTAATAACAACCACCGTAGGAACAACAAGTACCCTCTCACCACAAGGAACCACCATCATCACCCCAAGATACACAGAGCCGATGAAAATAAAAACCACCACAGGAACCACAGCTGTCCCCAGTACCACGGGCTCAGCCGGACAGGAAACAACCATCATTTCTACCACCACCAGCACCTCTCCCCCTCAGACTGAAGGTACAACCACCATTATCTCAACAACAACAGTGCCTACCCCTGCCACCACCACTGCCAGCAGCTCCACAACCACCTGGGAAAGCAGCACTCTATCTACAGAAAAAACTCTTCAAACGGTATTATCCACTGTTGCTATTCAAAGAACATCAACAATTGCTGCCTCCACCCCTGAAATAAAATTGAAAACCACCACTGGCACAACGGTGGCCCCCAGCACCACGGGCTCAGCTGGAGAGGAAACACCCGGCATTGCTACCACCACCAGCATCTCTCCCCCTCAGACTGAAGGCACAACCACCATCACTCCACCCACAACAACAGTGCCTAGCCCTGCCACCAGCACTGCCAGCACCTCCAGGACTACAGAGAGAAGCACCACAAGAGCCTCTGCCACCTCTGCTCCAGGAGAAACCTCCACTCTGGCAACCCAGACTACAACATCTCCCACAACACCCTCTGAAGTTAAAATAACAACCACCATAGGCACCACAGCTGGCCCCAGCACCACAGCCTCAGGTGGAGAGGAAACAACCATCATCACTACCACCACCAGCCCTTCCTCCACTTCACCTGAAATAAGATTAATAACCACTTCTGGCCCCTCATCTGTGCTCACTACAACTCTTCCTCAGTCTGGAATTACCACAGGTAAATTCTTATAAGATTCTTTTCTCCTAATGTAGAAAATACTGCTATAACAGCTCTTTTCAGCACTACTGTCAGCCCAGGTATATAATTGTCGACTTTTTAAAATTTTACAACCATCATTTTCTTTAGACCAACATTCAAATCTTTGTGTTTTGTGGCTTCTTTCCCTAAACCAGTTTGTGATTATATGAATCTATGACCATTTATATTCCCTAAAACACATAAACCAATTTTTAATCAATCTCCTTCTTTGTTACTAGTATTTATGTTTGTCAGCTTGGTTTTAGTATTAATTCTTACTTAAATGAGTATTAATAGTATTAATACTCATAGAATTAATTCTTACTTAAATGAGGAAAGTTGAAACTTTTCAAAATGTTAGAGGTAAATCTCATCAGATTTGCCAAAGGCCAGATGTTATTCAATGTGCAATGAAAAAATTTCCATAATCTCCACTTATGAATAGCTCAAATATTTGAATGCAGGAAACATGTTCACTTGATTTGCCAGAATGTTGAATAGACCTCTTGAAGGTGTTAAAATTATTAGATCAAAATCCTGTACCTGCAAACTAAAATGTTACTTGTACTCAACAGTAGCTTCAACTGGTACATCACAATCAAGCCATGTTACAACAAGCACTCCTGCAACCTTCAGTTCCTCCACCAGCACATCTGTTACATCCAGCAAAACACCTCCATGCTTTTGTCATGTGTTTGAAACTTTATTTTCTCCTGGTAAGTGTCTTATTTTATGATTATAAAAGACTTCATAAGCAATATATACCCTTAAGACTCTATTAAATTAAAAATAACCACTCAAAGTCATCTAAACATCGAATGTTTTATACATGAATACACTTAATATTTTCATAATATTTTCTTGTTTTTTCTCCCTATGTATTTTCATCCTTGTAATTTTCATCTGCAGGGGAAGTGGTATACAACAGAACAGATAGAGCTGGCTGTAATTTTTATGCACTTTGCAGCAAGGAATGTGAGATTGAGCCCTTCTACGGGCCATGTCATCTGACAACTCCTGCTCCTTCAGTCGCCTCAACTACATCACAAGCTGCCTCACCAACCACAGCAACAACCACCACAATTTCAGTAGAAAGAAACTGCACTGATGTCAATCCTGCACGAAAGGTGGTTCCCCTCCCTACTTTATAATATACCACTGTTGCAAAACAAGACCAATTTCTGTCCTTTAACAGCCAATTCAAATCAACCTTTATGTATCTCAATAACAAAGTTGGTCATGTAACAAATGACCTGACAGCACACAATTATTTAACCTGGCATTACCAGACTTTTAAGTAATCTCTTGGTGAAAAAGCTCACTAAGGCCATGGCAGAGACTTTTGGTTTAAATAAAAGTCCTTTAAATTTCATAGACATAAGTAGACAAGCTATGAAATGTAAAATACCATTCTCTTTATGCAGAAGAAAATTCTGTGGTTATTCTTAGCATACTCGTTCTTAAATTATGTACTAAAACAACTAAAATCTGAATTTCCTACTAATTTTATATAAATTTCCTACTAATTTAATATATACTAATAAGAGTATATCTTAAGTTAAAACTGAACAACTAGGATAAAGGAGCATTTAAGAATAAATAATTTACATATTTTCAGCCTGGAGAGGAGTGGATAGAAGAATGCCAGAAATGTGTCTGTGATTCCCTCACTGCTACTGCACAATGCCAGCCACTCCCATGCCAAACAGCTCAACAAACAACTTGTGACCTAGGATTTGTTTCCATGGCTGTAATACCACAAAAAGACCCATGTTGTCCTGAATTTGAATGCAGTAAGTATTAAAAATACATTTTTTTTTTTTTTTTATTAAAAATACATTTATTTATTATTGCACTCCAGGCAATTACATTTGCACTTCCGTTAATATCTAAGGAAGTTCTTAATGTATCACAATAACAGCAAAATATTTCTTAAATTTTTCTGTCTCAATGAAAACAAAATTATTTTGGCTAAATATGCATTGAAGCTTTGTTTAAAAAAAAACAATGTTATTTTCATTTAACTTTAATAAGAGAATGGGTGGGAGAGCAGAATAGTATTTTGAACATTCACTGGTCTATGTAGCTCAACTATCTTTGTACCTGTAATTATAAATGTTATCCATGCATTTTTTTCATCTTACTAATGGAACATTAGAGCACATTAACATTAGTCTAAATGCAACTAAACTAAGATGCATAAACACAAGAATAAGTCACTAAATAGCTTAACAGTCAACTACAAGACCAAGTAACAGGAAGCAATAGTACAAAGTGAATTGTAATCAGTAACTAAATTGACAGTGTATGAAAAGTAATAATTATACTTACACTCTTGCCAGATGCTCATGAAAATAAACTAATATAACTAGGATTTTTTATTTATAAATATACGCTTTTATATACATATGTTTTATGTACATATACTTGTGCAAAAGACTAAAAAGAAAAAAGTACCCATAAATTAAGCCTGATAAAGGAAAGTCGAAACAAAGGAACAGGCAAGTTTAATGCTGTTCTGTGAAAGACATAGATGGGTTCTGCCATGTTGTCAGATTTACACTATATAGGAATACCTTTAGTAGGAATACCTTAGCAGGAATACCTTTTTCCACAGTATCAATCTTCCATACAAGCCATGTTCTGAAAGGTCATAAAGAATCAATAACTGAAGCATCTTTGTTTATCATGGAGGCCGAGTGTTCCCAGAGGAAACAACTAATTTAATTTTAATTGAACCAGATATTGAAAGGGCAAAAAAAGGATTTTTCAGGCATAGCTCAAGTTTGAAGCCATTCCTCTCCACCTCTTCCAGCTGATTTTAATGATGAAGCTTTGCTTAAACATTTAGCTACCCTATATATGAAGTCTAAGCACATATGGGGATTGAATTAAAGTTTTCCGTACTCTCTGTGTTACTAACAAAACCTGGTAACATCTTGAATTCTCAGGAAGACTCACAATTTGAGTTATTCTAGAATTAATATTTTTTTGTTTTGTTTTTTAGAACCAATACCTGATGTCTGTGTGATTAATGGAACATTGTACACGGTAAGAATGATATGGCAGTATATTGCTGGAAGTGAAAAGTACATCCTTTCTACCAAAATAAGTCTTTGAGAAAGTTCTTTTCCCAGTACATGTTTTTGGGAGTTTTTCTCTCTAGCCCTTAACTGGAATTTGTTTGGGTATTTAGAGTCAAAATCAAATTTGCCACAGAAGTCTTCCTCATAGAGTAGTATTAAAAGAAGAGTGTACCATTTTTAATGATGTACTTTCTTTTTAAGCTTCCTCTCACTGACTTTGCCAGACAATCTGATGAATAGCCCAAACTTAATTGCTCTTTGAAATAAGCCCAGAAAACCTTAAAAAACCAAAGTGAACATTTTTGATTTGATACCTAAACCCCTTTGCTAAAATTGGTACTTAGGTCATTTACTCATAATTTAAATATTAGCACTGGAGTCTTTGGGGATACATTTCAGAAAGACTAAAATCCATATGTAAATTTAGATCTCTGCTTAGGTATCTGCATATGTAAAGGCCTATTTTTGTCCCTGCTTTTAAATTACAATTGTTTTATGACCACTGAAGATAACTGATAGAGGAAAAATATTCTTAAATGGAGCATTAAAAAGCTGGTAAAATAATTAGACGGTACAAACCAATCTTAATTTAATGTAATAATTTACTGCTCCCTTTTACATTGCTTCATTTAGTTTCCTCTTAATATGAGCTTTCCTGCAAGGCATGAAGCAAAAAAATTTCTATGTTCAAAGAATTTGAGAACTGTCATACTTGCATACCTCAATGGTTCTCAGCAATGCTTTCAACTCTGCCTTTATATTACACAGAAACTGTTGGCATTTGAATATTTTTTGTTTTGTTTTTTTTTCCTGTCTTGCAGGTTGGAAAGTCAGTAGTAATCGATTCATGTAAGAAGTGTACCTGCAGTTCTGAGAAGGATCCAGAGACTAATGCAAACATTATGCATTGTGAAACCGTTCAGTGTGAGACATCTTGCCCACTGGTGAGTTCAGGTTCTCTAGGCTGCCCAGTCAGCTAGACTAGAATTCTCCATCACCAACTCAACATACTTTCCCTTTCATCTCTTTCCGAGCAGGGTTACCAATACATGGTTGAGGAAGGAGAGTGCTGTGGGAAGTGTATTGAAGTAGCTTGCAAAGTCAAACTCAGTAACAACACTGTTCATGTCCTCAATGTAAGTATTCTTTTCGTCCTCAATGTAAGTACTCTTTTTATTTTCAGATCTATCTGTTAGCCCATACAAGTTAGAACAGCTAAGAGTCAACTCATGTTGCTTACTGGTAAAAATGAAATACTGAAATTACTTCAAAAAACAATGTATCAGCTTTCTGAGTTGAACAATATTTGGTATCAAATTCTTGATTTTTTGTGGCTGCTGGAGCAATGGTTTCTAATTTATGGTCTAAGTGTTCAGAGCCGGGATTTAAACTTTCAAGCTAGATACAGTTTGTAGAATTTCATTTTTGCCAGTTGAAAGAAGTTCAGAAGCATCTGAAAATCTTTGAGGACTGAGAATTTAATTAGCTCAGAGATACTTGATCACAATGAAAAAAACTCCAACTTTTGCTTTTATTATGTAATCTTAGGTTAATGAGATCCTGCCACTCGATCAGTGCAGCAACTACAAGTGTGAAAAAATTGAAGATCAGTTTGTTGCAGTCCAAACGAAAAGAGTATGCCCTGAGTACGACCCCGAAGAGTGTGATCCTGTAAGTTTTTATCAGTCTTTCATTGACTCAATTCAGTTTAAATGAACAAGGAGGGACAAGGAAGAATACAACAAATCACTTCCACTGAAGTTGCAGCAATGCCTTAAGAATGAAACTAGGCTTGCTCTGTGATTAATAATAAGAAAAACAGTATTTTCTTATGAGGCTACAAGTATTGAAGACTCCTGTGGTGAGGACAGTAAGTAATCCATTGTTTCATTCAGGGTTCATCCCAGAGAAGCCTTCTGCCCAGTATCAGTAGTGCTAACTAATATACTTACTCATGATTGTCAACCATGTACTAATACAAATCCTCCTTCTTTTACAAAGGACGAAACAGAGATTACATCTGATGGCTGCTGCAAAATATGTAAACGTAAGTAATGCTGTGTTTATGTGTTCTGCCTGAAGAGCACTCTGTTCAACCTGTAACTATCTTTGAGTGGATGGAAAGAGTCTTCACTCACCCTGTTTTCACATAGTCTATTTAAGAAGATCTTGTGTTTTACTGTTTATTCAAAAGAAAAACTCAATTTTTTTCCTGATACTGAATACCACAAGTCAAACCAGCAATACTCAAGCCTCTGCATTATCTTCCAAAGGCACTTTACAGCCGAAATCAAAGAATAATCTGACAACTCCATATAAATTACACAGTACCCATCCCATCAAATACTGCAGATTCTCAGTAATAAGACATCAAGCACTTTGAAACTGGTTTACAGTTCCCTTAGTTCAGAACTAGAGAACTGAAGTATATTTTCTCTCCTCCCCCTTTTTTATGAAGCTAAAACCTGCAAGCCTCACACCAAGGAAACTGTGATCCGCCATGCTGACTGTGAGTCTTCTGGACCTGTTCAGGTCTCATATTGTGAAGGAACTTGTCCTAGCTCCTCAATGTAAGTTCTTAAAATTCATTTAACATCTCTTTATGTTTATATTTCATTTAATATCTCTTTATACCCATCACGCAAGGGTACTGAGGGAGCTGGAGAAAGTGCTCACAAAGCTACTTTCAATAATTTGTCAACATCTGGTTAACTATGGAGTTCCCAGTTGGCTGCAGGCCAGCAAATGAGATGCTCATGTACAGTAAAGTTTGGAGAGAGGATCCAGGCAAGTACAGGCCTGTCAGCCTGACCTTGGTGCCAGGGAAGGACATAGAGCAGATTATCTTGAGTGCCATCATGGAGTACATACAGGGTAATAAGGGCATCAGGCCCAGCTGGGATGGGTTTGGGAAAGGCAGCTGCTGCTTGACCAACCTGATCTCCTTCTAGGACAGGGTGACCCACATAGGGGATGAGGAAAAGGCTGTGGATATTGTCTACCCAGACTTGTATAAAGTTTTTTACAGCACTTCCCACAGCATTCTCCTGGAGAAGCTGGGAGCTCATAGCTTGGACAGGTGAACTGTTCACTGCATAAAAAATTGTTCATGGCCTGGATGGCCAGGTCCAGAGGGTGATGTTGAGTGGAGTTACCTGCAGCTGGGGGATGGTCACCGGTGGTGTTTCCTGGGGCTCAGTGCTGCAGCTGGTCCTGTTGTATGTCTTTATCAATAATTGTGTGAGGTTCAATGAGGCTTAGTGCTGTGTCCTGCCCTTGGGCCACAACCACCCCAGACAGCTGGGGCAGAGGGGCTAGGAAGCTGCCCAGTGGAAAAGGACCTGGGGATGTTAGTGACAGCAGCTGGACATGAGCCAATGTGTGCTCAGGTGGCCAAGACAACCAAGAACATCCCGGCCTGGATCAGCAACAGTATGGCCAGCAGGACCAGGACAATGTACTTGGCCATAGTGAGGCCACACCTCGAGTCCTGCGTCCCGTTCTTGGTCTCTCACTGAAATAAAGACATTGAGGTACTGAAGCATGTCCAGAGAAGGGCAAAAGAGCTGGGGAAGGGTCTGGAGCCCAAGTCTTGAAGAGCAGCTGAGGGAATTGCAGGTGTAACCTGGAGAAAAGGAGGTGTAACCTGGAGAAAAGGAGGGGAAATGTCACACTCTCTATAACTGCCTGAAAGGAGGGTGTAGTGAGGTGGGGGTTCATCTCTTCTCCCAGGTAACAAGTGAAAGGATGAGAGGAAATGGCTTCAAGTTGCACCAGGAACGGTTTAGATTGGATATTAGGAAATATTTCTTCACTGAAATGGTTGTTAAGCACTGGAACAGATTGCTGAGGGAAGCAGTTCAGTCATCATCCCTTCAAGTATTTAAAAGACATGCAGGTGTGGCACTTTGAGACACAGTTTAGTGGTGGACTGGGTAGTGCTGGGACTCGATCAGAAAGGTCTGTTCCAACCTATATGGTTCTATGATTGCAGAACAGCAACAAAGTTAATGTGTTTATATGATTCCACTGAACTGAATTGGATTCAATATAAGCAAGAACAGTTTTACTATTGAAGACAATGAAAATCACTTTCATAAGTGTGCGTGACAAGGAGGAAAAGAGGATTAAAAAAAAAAAACACCCCAAAAGCAAACCAAACACTCACAAAAATCACTGAGGGGGTTTTCTGAGTGTTTTTAACAAGATGCATTTTTTCGCCTGGCGGAACACAGGTACTCTCTTGAAGCAAACCAGATGGAACACACGTGTGGCTGCTGCCAGGAACTCAGCACCCAAACAAGAGATGTGACCCTGACTTGCCAAAATGGAACCAGCATAAATTATACCTATCTCTACGTGGAAAACTGCCAGTGTGTAAATGCTTGCTCTTCAGAAACCACTGCAGCACCTGACTCCCAGTTCCAACAATCTAGAAAATATGGCTCCCAATTGCAGCAGGCTATATCACTTGGTTCCCAATGGCAACTCAGCTGAGGATATGATCACTGGAAAAAGGGAGACCCTAAAGAAGCTGGAATCATGTCTTCCTGAAAACAAATTGTGCTCCTTCTTTAACATTCCTTTTTCATGACTTACTTGTAAAAATAATTAAAAAAAAGGTCAATTAAATTGCAGTGTTTGGGTTTTTTTTTTTAATGTTACAGTATTGAAGAGTAAAAACAGATGACTGCAAAATACCTCATGTAACTTACAGAAATATGCAAGCACATGCTTTATCACAAAACCTATATTTGAGGTAAAAAAGAATTCAGGAGCCTCTAAAAAATAAAGCAAGAAAACATTGCAGCTACATTGTACTTCTTGATCCTAGTGAAAGCATTATTGCATATTCTTTTTATAGACATATTAGTCCTAACACATCTCAAAAACAGGGACAAAGCTGTTTTATTTGATCACTAAAACTTTAAGTACTTTTCAGTTATTGTGACTGCTCAATACCCATCTTCTTTACCTAAATGACAGTGAGTCCAAGGAATGGCATCAGAAAGTTTTGACTCAGAGGGGTATATTCTCGACCAGTCTTTGGGAATACAGCCCTCTTCCTGAACTAGGTACAATTCCTTCACCAATGTCCAAATAGCTCTTCCCACTGGCATAAAAGATGAAAAAATTTGCTCCTCTTATCTGCTCACTTCCACCTCCTTTAGTTTGTTCCTCATGCTGCATGTACTGTATGCATTTCAAATGTGCTCCAGCATACTCACACATCACGAAGCAGTGTGGAGGATCTTGCTACCATTCCATCGGTCTAACACTGCTGGGTGGCCACCAGGCTTATGTCCAGCAAGCCTGGGTTTAGCCCTTTTCCCCTTCAATCCACTTAAATGCTCTTTCAACAAGCACTGCACCCCCCTGCAAAGATCCTTCTCTCTGTCTGAGACAGGTGTACCCAGCTGCTGCCACCAAGTATCAATCTGCTGGTTCTTCTTGTTTCTTCCCTCACCATTCCCTGCAACTGGAAGGATAAAGAAGAACACTACTCATGCTCCTGATCCCATAGTAACCAGGTGTCCCAAGGCCCCAAAACCTCTTCTGATCGTCCTTGGCCTTCATATTGCAAACTTCATAATTGCCTACATGAGAAAGCAATAATGGATAATAATCCAAGGGCTGTACCAGAGCTGAAAGTTTCCTCATCTCATCTGTAACCCAGGCCGCAGGGAAGCAGATGACTTCCCTATGAAGTGGGGCTTGCCAGGAAATTGGACCTTCTGTTCCCCTCACTGGAGGGTTTCCTGTGCCAGTACCTCATCTTTCTTTCCTTCTGGAAGCAGTTTCAACACAGCGCATAGGGGAACTTCACCTTAGTGAATCTTCCTACAGAGATGAACCATCATCCTCATCCTTTGATTTCCCCTTGCAGAGCCTTGTACCTATTAAACGCGGGCACCTGAGAAGGTGGGGCAGTCACAGAGGAGTATCCTGGCCTACCAGGCAGGAATTTGTAATCATTACCCCCTTTTGTAACTACTTAAAGAATAATTTTTAAAAAAGTTTTAAGCATTTTAAATCAACTTAATACTCCACATTAAACTGATGACTATTACAGAGGTAACAAATTTAAACCAGAAAAACTTTGTCCTGTGAGTGTTAAGTGCATGGTAATCCATAGAGAAACATGGACCGCAGAGACATGGAAAGTGTAATTCACTGGAGTTATTTTACAATTGGAGATTATTTTAAATAAATTTAATTATCCTTCATTCTCTTTCAATGGTAAATACATTAAACTTATAAAAATTCTCAATTTTTTGTACACTGAAATGTTTTAATAACATGTTCTGAGTGAACTCTTTGAATACTTCAAATAGTAGTGCTTTTATAATTCTCTCATCCATGGAAACACATATGTAGCTCAGATAATTTTCAATCTACTTGCTTTCCACAAATTCACTTTTCTCATCTATATGCAAATTTTCCTTCAAAAGTTATGGTATAACCCAAGTATATCTTACGAAATTAATTATGCTTTTTGGCAAGATAGTAAAGAAAATACTTCTAAAATATACTGCTGCATGAAAATAGATTAACTTGAGTTTCTGACTAAGCTTCCTGAGGATCTAGAAGAGAAAGCTCAAGTCTTCAGTAGGCTACAACTCAAAACTGCAGAGAAGATTGCTAATATGGGTTTTCATTTTTCCTTCTTATTCTAAGAAAACACATATTTGCATTTCTCCTAGAGGCCTTGCTCACACTGATGTTCTGAAATTCAAAATACACTGATTTCTCTTTATACCCCCACACATCATCACTGATTAACACTGAAATGAAAAAGCTAATAAAAATACAAAATGCTAAATAGATGCTTCAGCAGCCACAAGAGCACCAACATTTGTTTGAAGTAAACTAATTTTCACCCCTCCTATCTCTCACAGCAAAATGGAGAAATGTGAAAGCAAACTGTAACCTCTGAAGATAAACTGGAATAGAAAGTGATACTCAAGGGTTAGAATAAAGCACAATTTTAACATAGTTTTATTTCATAGTAGGTACTCAATACTTTAAGGAAAAAAAAGAATAATCAGCTGTGAAAGATTCCTCCAAACTATTATTTGTTAAAAAACCCAAACTCTTGATTAGGAGAAAAAAGCACACTATGAATGGACAGTAAATACCAAAATCTTAGCTTGATAATACAGTAATACTTCAAACTAGCAGTTGCTTATTAATCACAATTATCACTGTGCATGGTGATGCTATTAAGTGAGAGAGGGCCCCAGATACCTTTGTCACCACAGTACTAGAAAGAGATGCTATGCAAACCAAATCTTTCAAATTCATTTATCATATATTAGCAGATAAAACCCGCTCTTTTTGTGGCTGGAATAGCACATATGGTCCATTTCATAACTCTTCATTTGGACACCACTCCCATCCAGAGTCCTCAATCCTTCACACTGCAGCATTCCCTCCATACCCACGTGCCATTCTTCCCTCCTCCCCTGCTCTCCAACGCTGTCTTTCAAACAATGCAGCATCACTACTGCCTTCTTCTGTCCTCAATACGCAACACCAGCATATTTCCTTGAGAAAGCAGCCCCTAGACGAGTCAGAAAGAGGCACCTACCTGTAGAAGAATTCTCAAAGTGCTTTTGAGCATTTACTGTTACTGTTCCCATCAGATGGTCACATTAAGAAGTAGTGTAGTTTGCCAACCAATGTTCAACACTGAATAGAAGACAGTAACCAATACTTGAATTTTAAATCAGTAAAGACTCACACTCTGGTGCTCTCCAACAGAGACATTATACACTTTCATTCAGATGGTACATTTATTAAATTAGAATGAAAAAGTTAATGTACTTTAGAGTGCAAGAAACATATTCGGACACTGGAACTCGATACAGAGAAACAATGTCTTCAGAATAATTACAGCAACACAACATCCTCTGTAGGGTATTACATATCAACCAAACAGGCAATAACGTTTATAAGGGGGGAATAAACCCATTCAGTACCATCAGCAGATGCAAAGAGCAGTAGAGAAGTTGCAAGGATCTAGCTAGACAAAAAATGTTCCTACCTTTAGCAAGCTGAGGCTCTTGGCAGGACTCAAACTACACTGAGAGCACTCACTTTTAGCAGATGCCTGTCTTACACAGCTGGCTTTAACTCTAAGCTGCTGGAAGCTGCTGAGCAGAGGAGCAGCATCAAACACAGTATTACCCCATGAGCATTTTCTCAAAAGCTACAATCATGACTGACAATTTGTTTGTTTTAAATAGAAAACCAGACTTTCAGTTCCAATACCTTAATTTCACAGACCCTAAAATAAGTAAACACCTCCTGCCTTTTTTTATCTCTCTCCAATTCAAACCTAACAACAAACAGTTTAACTGGAAGGATATGTAAGCTGAAAAGCTGAGTAGGCTGATCAATTTGTTCTTTTTAACAAGAGAAAGTAGCACATATTGATGTGAGAGTTTCATCTCTAATGCTTAATTTAAAAAAGATAAAAAGATGCACAGAACAATATTTAAGTATAGTGTAAGATAATGAAACCCATCTACTGGCCATACCGCTCCTACACATCCTATTTTCAACTCACATTTGTACCCTGTTTTGCATAACACTTGCCTAGGAAAAAAAAACACACTAAAAATATATCTAAGAACAGGAGTCTCCCTCAGAGGGCCAGAGTCAGTTTATGAATCAACCTGGCTAGCTTAACTTTTGCACTTACCCCTCCTGGCAGTTAGGACTGAAAGATGGTTTTGTTCTGTGCTTGAAATGGATAGGATGCAGTACAATTTACCAGCCATTAAGTTGAACCATGACCACTTGCTTTTATGAAAAGCTGTATTATGAATCCCACCGTTTTAATATAAAATTTTAAATATGTACATTTTCCCTGAATTGTTCTGTCCCTAGCAATTCATGCTATCTACGTAAAAGTTAAGAGCACAGGACTCTTCCTGGAGGTATCTAAGCATTAAATCCCTACCAACATTCATCCTTTTGGGTCATGATGTCACAAAACACTCTGCTTTTATAAAGACCAAATGCCTCTACACCTAATCAATCACAAAATTTACCATGATTGCAGGGAAGGGGCAAGACTAGTTTCTTGAAGAATACCCATTTAACTTCAGAAAACAAAAACGTGGCAATTCTACAACTACAGCACACAAAACTATAGCCTTGAATTTCATTATTCAAAATCCAACTGGAGGATGTTCAAAGACACATGCTTTCAATGGGAAATTTAAGATGTTAAGGGATTCATAACAAAACTTAAAACTGTACATTATGAAAAGACAGCTTTAAAAGGTCAGAAACTGGGATGATTTTTGGTGCTGTATTTTAAAAGTTTCACTATTACTTTTAATGATTAAAAAAAATAAATATTCATGCTCTACTGCCAGCGCTACCTAAAGGCTACTTGAATGTAGGTTGCAGGGGGATAAAACCAGCTTTCCATCAGATAATAAAGAAAATATTTTAAGCATAGGACATAAAATAAAGTGTGGGGAAGAAGAGAATATGGGTCGTCATTTCATGTTCCAACCTGGCTTTAATGTTCTCATGAATCACTCAAGAGCCTAGATTTCAAGTGTACATTCATTTCAACTCTTGAAAATATAAAGGTCTATGGCTATTGTAGAAAATATTTGAAATCAAATATTAAAGAGACAAAACAGCAACATTGCACATCACTGGAAAAATAAATTGGTGCAGACTATTTAAAGTGCATTACTTTACAAAAACAGACACCACAGAAATTCATCTGACAGGTGTAACTGGTGCATAACTCTATGATTCTGCAGCTCCAAAATCAACTCTTACTTGAAAAAATTACACTGACAATAAATACAAACACCTCCTCTGAGGATCAGACTGTAACTCAGATATGTTAAATTGTCTCTCACATAGAATTTTATTTCCATCTGCATCAAATAATAATAAACTGACTACAGCAGCTGTAGTCTAACAAGTCACTGAGCAATTCATAATGCCATTCTAAGACCCTGAAGCTACTTTTTGTGTTTATTTCTTATTACAGGAAAAATACAATCATTTTCCCACAAATGTAAAGCAATAACTTTGCTGAAACATAGGTATAAAGAAAGAAGCTTTATAACCAGATCATAGATATCTGCTTTTTTAATGTAAGACAACATCTTAAATAATTCCTTACGGCTTCAATCACTTTCCAGGTATAAATATCTTTACTTCTGCACTTAACTTTTGAAATAGTCATGGGAATGCAGAAGTAATACTTAGAGTGCAATTAACCGTAGGAGTACATTAGGGCTTAGTTCTATTCTCTGCTACAGCAATACAAACTGTATGAGTTAAAAGTTACCTCCTAAGATTTTACAGATACATAACAATACTATGTGGGAGGACGAAGCCCCAAATGCACACCAGATAATATATTGCTTTGGTGCCCAATGACTAGATTGAATAGTAGATGCCTATTACAAATGCCAACAGTACAACCTAAGAAATTTAGCTTATTAAATTAAAAATCTTCCATCTAAAAGGTGTGAATATATCACAGTAATACCTAAACGCCACAGGATAAGAAAGGGTCTCTCCTTTAATTTCTGGCAAAAACAGGCTGCTTGCAGAAACCTAAATACTTTTAACAAATCAATTGTATTTAAACAGCAAACCTTCCATGGAAAGTTTTTTCCCCCAATCTAACAAACACTAGTAAATCTTGTACTGCATAGAGTTACTTTGTAAGAGCAAGTTTATGAAAAGGGGGAGAGAAAGAAACAAAGCAGCATTATTCCCAATGCCATCAGAATATAGCCACGCAGGGCACAGCTGATAGTAAAGATGCATCACTGCTCTATGGCAGGACATAAGCTAAACAGAGTATGTACAGACTGAGAAAGAAAGAAAGAGAAGAAGATCCAACTGTCCAAGGAGAAAAGGGATACAATCTGTCACACACGATGCACTAACAGAAAGCTGTTGGGAAATTCTTCCTCTAGCTAAATCCCTGGCTTGGCAAGTAAAAATAAGTGGCATCGAGGACAGGGACTATACAGGAAGTGGGCATCTATGATTCTTCAGCCATCTGAAGTAAGGAGTTGATAGCTGCATCCTTGTTCCCCCTTTGAGCTTCTAGCACTGAGCGGATTACTTCCCTGTCCATGTTGGGAAACATGTCCTGGATAGATTTCAGGTCCTCTTCATTACACAGGTGCTGAGGGTTGACAGCAGGAGGTGGTATTGCCACCGGGACCATGCCTGGATTACAGACCGCAGGCATCCCTACAGGTTAAAAACAGAAGAAAGAAAGCCACAAAACACACATGAGTAGAGGAAAAAAAGATAAAAATTAACAAACCCACAACAAAAAAACCCAGTGATTCTGAAGACAAAAGCAGCTCATGACTTGTCCCAACCCACCAACTTCAGCATTTATTTATTTTAACATGCACTCCAGAGGAGGAAGAAGACTGCAGAGATTAAACCTACACTGTTGCAACTGGAAAATACTCTTCTGGAACAGGTTTTCACCCCAAGATTATATTCCAGAAGTTATAAGCTACAGTATGACAACAGGTACTGTTCAAAATTAGGTGCAATGTGCATTAAACAAGTTCACATGTAATTCACTAACCAAACACTAAGCTCATCACAGAAAGGTATGGTTGGTTTTTCCCCATCTCATATTTTAGTTCCCAGTGTATTTATGTTGTGATGAAAAAATGGTTTTACATTAGCAATATACATGGCTGATATTCCAAAAGACAATGAATGCAATTTCCAGCATATTCAAAGGAAAGCCAAGTACCTTGGTCCACTAGAAAACCAGACCACACAAATAAGCAACTTTTAGCAGATGTTGTTCCTGGCTAAAGTTCCATCCAGCCCTCAAAGTCACTACATGGCAAAAGAGCAACCCCTTTAGGGGCACACACTGCGTTGTTCATCTCTCTTCCAAAGGACAAAATTCATCTGACCTGTCATTTTTCGCTAACTCCTGGTACATCCATGTAAAACAAAGCACTGCCAGTTTACAGAGTTTTAGAAAAAGAGTATTCCTATTCCTGTTAAAAGAAATTACTAGGCAAAATCCCTTTTTCATCACATAAGAACTTCTATCACCGAGCACAGAACCGGAACCGTTGGTGAAAACACTACCTTTTGTTTTGTATAAAACTGAAAACAGATAATAATACATATCTATATTTTTTTTTTGTTATCACTTCTGAAAATTGTGTATTTCACTTCTTCTCTATGTAGTTTCAGATCCCTGATTATCTTAGTCCCACTCCTTTATGTGTTAGCTTCTGCAGTTCTCCTCAGAATTTCTAAGGTAGGGCAAGGAGAAGTACCTGAAGCTACAAAGAACCAAGTTCTAGTATCAGTTTTCTATTTGCTTTCAAGCATTTTATGCACTGTTTCAAAGACTATTCTCCTGATATTTTTATAAAATAGTCTACAATAATTCAAAGACCTTCCTATACAGTAATGAGCAAATTGAGAAATTGTCACCAAATAAGTATTAGTTAAGATTATCCCTTGCACATACTTTAACCCCAGATTTAATAAATAATTTTATTTCCCTTTTACTACAATGAGATCTTTCTGCAACCTGTGGCAGTCAGAGAGGCTTAGAAAACTGCTAAGGGTTCTTGTTCCAACAAATTGTCTTAGTCCCCTCACTTTTTTAAGAAATCTGATGCACCTCACCAAAGGAGGCGCACAGATTCAACTCCTTTCATTAGATGAATAATTACCTATATTTATTTGTTCATCAGGTCTTTAAAGTAGATATTAAACCACAAGATTATCTTTATTGTATCAGAATATCATATGATGGAAAGAATGCTTAGGAAATAGCATTTTACAAATGCAGCTGAGAAGGTGGTTTACACAGACCACACTGTTCTTTCTTATGTACTCAAATACTTATGAATTTTAACATACAGGCTTTTCCTACACAACCATGTCACGTCCTCCTAAAGTTTACATAGTTACATTTTTGCTTTAAAGCAGTTCATTCTAGTCTTCCAGGGTTTTAATAATTGTATATAACAGAGAATATGGCTACTTCAAAAATGTTTTTAATTGAAACTTCACTTTGCTATCCTCCAGTCTTCAGAAAGTAAAACTTCCTGAGACTGTTATGGTCTCACATTCCAACTAGGTTTTCATGAGCTACCATACATACTTTTATCTTTATTATTATTTATTACGTACATGATTCTAGGTTTTCTGCTTCTTTAAAAGAAATGATTTCTGCTTCTTTGACACATATGATCTTCAAGAACGTCACACAACCAGTTTAGATTTAACATATAATTTAACACTTTCACATATGCATATATGGGTGATCTACCAATTTTTGTCAGAAACATACTTTACTGCTTTACTTCATACTTCTTAATATTCTCTGACTATTGGCTTTGGGTTTTTTTAATTTGGCACACAATTTCTTTGAACAATTAACTTCTTTTACACAGTTTTTAGTTCATCTGTTTGCCTTCTACATATGACCTTAATTACTTCTCTGTAAGTTAAACAAACGATGAACTATTTGCACCATCATCACTATACATCTTCAAAATAAGATCTCTTTGAGAACTAGCTTTCATTTATTACCCAGGAGTACATCAGAAGCTGCTTCTCTTCTACTGAATTCCGACTAACTGCTCAAAAATTGTACCAACAAAGCACATGTATAACCAAGATAATTTTCAAGAGTGCTTCTTTGCAGCCTCATCTCTCAACATAATGACTGAAGTACATATGTGATTGAAAATATTGAATTACATTATACTACTTTTACTCAGACCTAACATTTAAAAAAAGAGCAAAGAGCAGTTTCAATACTTACCTCATCTCTTCAAGATTTTCTTCAGTCTAACTATTTAGTCAGAAATGTCTATACTCACTTTAACGTGTAAAGATGTTTTAGCATCCCAGTGACTTGTTTCTTCTGTCAGCACAAAAATGCTATATTATGACTCACATTCAAGGCTGGATGAGCTAAATATCAACTCTGGCTGACCAAGTACTCTAAATGAATACAGTTTCACTGCAAGCACTGCACCCAGAATTTCACCTGATATACTCTTTTCTATTTCTTTCCTCAAACTGGACTCCTGTTCTATTTGAAGGGATTCATTACTGATTTCTAAACACCACCCTATTTATCTATGTTCTCTAATTTTGATTTTAAAATTTCCCTTTTAATCATCTTAAGTTTTATTAGAAGAAAAAAAAAATAGGAACGTGGAAGCTTTAAGTCTAACACACAGGCTGTATTTACTCAAAAAGGTTCGTACTGAGTCAGTGTCATAAATTTGTTACCTGCACACTGGAACCATATTTCTGCCCAACCATCTGCATCACACCTCTACCATAGGTATCAGATACCATAGGTATCTGTCCCCTTTTCTGCATCCCCCTAAACCTGGCTCCACAGCTTCTCAAGGCCTTTGGACCATGGTCCCAGGAATTCTGTCTGGCACTATGAGTTTGAACACACAGCCCATTAGACACCCTGGAGGCAAACCACTGTGCAGTCCTCACCAGCACTGCAAATACACTTCACCCAATTACCCAGCAGCATTTTGTAGAGCCTCTTCTAGAGCTTCAACAAACCACAACTCACTCCTCACACTGCCTACAAACAATGTAGACATTTAAAAGGGGCGTAAGATGTGTGGCCTCAAAAAATAAAGTCGCAAAGCACCTGAAAGAACTGAGCAATAGAAGTTATGTTTTACTTCTAACATAAACTTCCCAAGATGTTTTACTAAGCCATCAACACCCTAATATTATCCAACAATCAGCCTGAACAGTGTATGAACTATCAATACAGTTTAAAGCATTAATCCAAATCAAACATGAGGCTCTTTTCTCAAGTACATAGCATCCTACAGCGTACCAACACTGTTTCAGTATCTTATCAGTGCCAAAATAAAATCAAGACTAGAACAGAGTTTTCCTTACTGCTTTCATCAAAAATAGGTAATTATCAAGTCAGACATCTGGACAGGCAGTACTCAAAAAGCATTTCCAATATAAATAATAAATTTAAGACACAAGAAATTTCTTGTCCATATTGGTTCTCACCAAAGATTTTTAAAACCTATTTTCTCAGCTCTTATAATTTTAGCTTATGCTGTCTACAACTAGACTGCATATAAATGGAGTTAGTATCACAGATTTTTAATAAATACCTCCATGATAAATGCTTGCTTTTCATGAAACTCAACAGTCAAGCTATACAACACCAATTTGAGAGTACTTTGGGTTTTTCCGCACTCAGGCTAAAAGCATCCATAATTTCTGATTTACAAAATAGAAAGTAAGACTTAAACAGAAAATTAAAGAACTATGCACTGAAATTTAGCAAACAGACACATATAAGCTGTCATTAGAGAAAGTTATAATAAGCTTCCAAATTATCAATGTTCAGTAAAAAGCTGCTTTAAGCTAAAAAACTTCATATCACTGACAGGTGAAAACTGGAACTAAATAATGTAAGAATCCACTGTCAGTGGAATTGTGAACTCCTGTGTTACTCTCAGATATTAGGTACATATTATAAATCAGAAGAATGGAGCATTGTTTTCCAATTCAGTGAAATGGCAATGGCAAACATGCTTGCATAAGCAGTGGCATTCCAATACATGAAACAATAGCAAGTCAGTTGCTACAAGCAGCAATGAAAGCATCAAAGCAGAATTAACAGGGTAAACTTTTTCCAACTGCATACAAGGCATTACACACTTGTAATTTTATTTTCTTTTTCAGTAAAGTGCCCTATGTTTAATTTCTTAACTCATTATCATCCTGTCCCATCCATAGACTCTTTCAGAGTAAACTCAGGAACCTTCTCAGCATGCATTCTTTCATTTAAATGAAGAAATTGGGAACTCTTTTCTAAAAAAACCAAAATAAGTCTTAATGATATTTGCTCCAGGAAAAATCTCACTACTATGCATACCATCTCATTTTTTAAAATATTGCTTCTATGGGAACTACTAGAAAAATTAAGTGTATGAAACAACAGAAAAATGCTAAAATTTCACTGTTCTGAATAAACCAAATGTGTTTTGACAACCATAAAAATTTTATATACAGCATCTTTCTGAAATTCAGGGCATGAAAAAATGATATAGTATTTTACAAGAAGTAATTCTAAAATTTTCTGAATGTATTTGATTAAAGACCAATGCTTTTATCAGAGATAGTAGTGTCAGAGCAACTTTGCACAATTCAAAATCAAAAGTGTCACAGTAAAGGAAGTCTAAAATGAAGGAAAATTGATTTCCTGTAATATGATTTGCCTTTAGAATTCTAGTCAGATACTTAACTTTACATGGATTTAAAACAGAAGTGCATGAAAAATATGGACTGAGATTAATTAATGAAATAAGGACTAAGGCAATTAGCAGGTTGTCTTCTCAGTGTTATTGCACAACTCAGTTTTTTGCTTTCAAGTTTACCAAAAGTCATGACGTTATCTGCTTCTCCGCTAATGTTGCAGTAGCCAAACAACTGCAAGAATTGTTTCTCTACTAGAAAACCAATACTATCACCTAATATAGCTCACTGACACACAGCAGTTTCAGAACAATATCATAGCATCACATTATATCCATCAACATTGTCATCAGCAATCAGTTTAGCCATTATAGCTCAAAGCTGAGCAAATGCCTTTCCAACAGGTTAGAGGCTTTAATAATTTGCAGAAGATGGATTAAATTGTTCTACTGTGACAAGCAAGTGGCAATACCTTGTTGTACAGTGTGCTGTAACAAATAAAGCTGTTTAGATGAGCTCATGCAAAGACTCTTGTGTCAATGAGGATGGGAGTGAGAAAAGAGCTTGGAAACTTACCCAGAGCAAAGTACTCAAGCCCTAAAGACAGGTGAAAATGAAGGGACAAGGGGAAAGGAATAAGACATGGGAAAGAAATATTAATCTATTTTTAAAAGGATATTAATTATTTACCTTCCAAAGGTGAAAGTAGGATAAAATGAGGCAGTTGGGTAAAACCTAAGCTACCTAACACTAAAAAACTAAATCCTGCTAGGATACAGTCTCTCAGCTAATTTGCTTCAGGGCCCTGAACAAATTTCCTAAATGCGATGTTTATGCAGAAGTAACAATCAGGGGAAATGCTACTGAAATAAGTAAGCCACCAGGTGTTTGCAGCAAGGATTTTACAGACTACAAAGGACAACATACATCCATGGTTCTCTGAACAGATACCAGTAACATCACAAGCTAACCCACGATCCTTCATAAGGACACCTAAAGGAACAATGTACATATACACACAACCTTGCCTCAATAAAAAGTGATATTCTTGACTCTGACAGGACTCAAAACCACACAGGTTTTTAACATATTTTTAACATGGGAGTTTATAAAATAAGTAAAAGCAAGTTTCCTATTTATCCCACAAATATTTAGCTAATAAGAAATACAGCTTGCTTATTGTACTAACATTTTTAGCTCACTATCTCTGGTACTCTTCACTACAAGAAGATACTGCAAGCTCCAGTGTATCAAAATCATCTACAGTTTAAATTAAGTAATCTTTAGAAAAAGAAATAGGAAGAGGTGGTAAATAAACTCAACTTCTATAACAACATGGTTCACAAGTTCAAATTTTTGCATACCCAATGCATAAATACATCACCTATGGCAGCTATAGCTTCTAAGCAACAACTTGTGCTGTTGTCAGAAGTTTTCAATTTAAAAAATTTGGCAATTACCACGGTGCAAGAATATACTATGGCCACTTCCTGTTCTTAAGACAGCTCCATCTACCACCAGATGTGAGGAAATGAGCATTACTTGTGGTCATCTGCTTACCACAGTGACTACCTGCTTGTTTCTACTGTTTACCTCAGCTTGTATGACAGAGTGTGAGAGCAATTAGCTGCTTCAGCATTAATTAGAAGGCTAGTTAATTAGAAAGTTAGTTTTCAAAAGAAGTTTCTGTTACAGAAAAACAGCTTGGCCTTTGTGACACACCTAAATTTGATTAATTATCTCTCTTTAAAGCACAGTTATTTTGGACAGTTAACAAGGAACTGTTAAAACTGTCTGGATAAGCATTTTAGTCCACCCACTCCATTTCCATCATAGATATGGCGCTGATTCTGACAGTCTTCTACAGTAGAATCCTCTTCATTTCAAATATAACAAACTATTCAGTGATGCTCTTCCACTCTTCAGAAGAAAAAACAGAATTAGTTTACTGACTACATTAATTTAGCTGCTCAGGTAAAAAACCTGAACTACAAATATTTCAAGCAGGAGCACATCGATGTCCATTGCCCTTCCTGAAGCAGTCTCAAAAGGAAGAGAGCAAACACTCTACAGTGTTACAAAGGAAATGCGCAAACAGAGTGCGCCCAGAAGACACACACAGTTCAGTAGTGCAAGGAAGGCCAGCATCTTCCATGCACCTTCCTGAAAGAGTTTTGGAATTCAAAAGGAGCACCTAGTTCAATATACAGAAAGTATTTCAAAAAACTCCAAGATGTCTTCTAAGATGCACTAATGCTTCCTTTTATTATTTGATATTACTTTTATTAAGCCATTAAATGTATGAAACAGCAAAAGTATTCTGCAGCCAAGTCACTTTCCTAAACATCCATATAATTATTATGAGTGGGTCATTGATTAGTGAGTAAGTCAAAGCTTTGGAACTCACAGCACTTTGGGAAATTTTGATGATGTCCAGAGAAATTCTAGAATAGCAAACACAAAGCACAGTAATATTTAAAGAGAGTAAAAAATATCAAATGTAGGTAAGAGGTGGCTTGTAAAAAGTCTGGAATTTATGAAGACAAGGAAGTACACTCAAGCTTTCCCAGAACAAAAGAAGAGTTCAAATCCAGGGGTGGAGCTTTGCAATGCTTTAAAAATACAAGTCACAGATGCAGGAAAAATTTTGAACACAGAATAGTATTATAGCAGAACTAGAACAAAAATGCTGGATCTTGGTAGAAGGGCAATGCTCTACATAGAGACCCCAAATTCTTAGCTGCTAAAAGGTAAGACTTACTATCATTTGAAAATTATTATTTATTTCTTCACTTGTCCAAATAGAAAATATTCTCAAGATAAATAATTTACAGAACATCATGATTTGAACATCCAGTACTTGAATAGGAAGTCTGAAGGTCTTCTGTAAGTTTTATCTGTTCAGTTCTATGTCTAATTTCAATTATACAGGAAACTATTCTCTGCTTCATGTCTTCTGTTTATACTCTGGCACGGAAATTTTGAAATATGAATATCCTCATTTTGATCTATTCAAGAAATTTGTTAGCACTTTCTATCAGATCTTTAAACAAGATGACTGTGTTTGAAGTTCACTACAGAAGGCCTGGTTTACCACAACAGAATCACACTTTGGAAAGTGCACTCCAGTTCAAAGCACTTCATTGGCAAGACTTAAAATCTGACAGTTAAGCTGCAGAGATAAAAAAAGACCTAAAATGAACCAAACTGCAAGTTTTCATTAGGGAATAAAGCATGCAGCCCAACTTATCTCTATTTTGTTCTAACTTAACTCTGTAAAAATGAAACGGGAGGTACAATTCCTAGCTTACATACCTAGTCTTCTGTTGATGAGGTTTGTTTTTACAGTGAATGGAATTTTAAATTCAATCATCTCCTAGTCTTAAAGACGAAAAATACAATATATGTACCTTGTTGTGTCATCCCTTAGCACTTTAATTGTGTCTCACGGACACTACCATAAGTTTCGGTTAAATATATGTGAATTTATCTCTTACTTTCCCTGAAAAGCACACATACTACTGAATAGATAGTCATAGAATAAACTGGGAGTTTTAAGAGCTGTAAGTGAGCAGGACAAATTCAAAATTATTTACACACTTTAAGCTTTTCATCTTTGACAGAAAAATTACAAAACAGAAGCTAACACATTTTTCTCTACAAGTCCAAAACTCTCTTTGAATCAACCAAAAGGACTGACAAAACCTGCTGTAGTTAGGTAAATACATAAAAAAGAGCTATCTCAGAGCTCCTTAACATTTCTCATTCACTGAGCTGTGAATACTCTACATGCTGTATAGAGAGTTCCCTTACAGCAAAGCATCTTCAAAGACCACAGAAAAATTAATCCTACAGAAGCTGCAGCTCTGACAGCACAATTCATTTGAGGGACTTTCTGAAGTGCCTCCATCTTCAGACATGGCTTGCCACCATTTAAGTAAGCAAAACTTGAAGTGCAACCTGCTAGACAGCTATTCAGAGACCTGATCGAAGTATAAAATAAATACTCAAAAAGAGAAGCCTTCTCAACTTGACAGACATTTTAACCCATTTAAGCAAACTCATGCAGCTCTATTAAACAGGGTACAAGACTGAAGGCAGACCTGTACTTAATTTGTTCCCTCTCATAAATATATATAATGGGAAAAGTGGTTAAGGGAAAATCATTTATAGATTCCTTTACATTCTGAAAAAAACAGGAGTAATTTGGTATTTACTTCTGCAACACCCTTCACCTGGAAGGTTCATAATCATCAAGTAGAGAAAACATACCTGCTATAGGCACATATCCAACTCCTTGCTGATACACAGTGGGCATCAGGACCACTGGCTGGGGCTGCATCATCATGGCAGCTGGCAAAGACTTGACAGAAAAGGCACAGATTAGAACAACTCCGGAAAGGGTCAAAAAAAGGCAGCAATTAAAAGTGTTTGCAAATAAGTCATCACATTGCAAATCCATGTTCAACAATAAGACTATGCTGAGTGCTAATCTATATTAAGCAAATTTTTGGCAAACTTACTGAACTACCATCTTTCAAATGGCAATTAATTTGCTCATGAATCAATAAACACACATCATATTAAACTTGCCTTTCACAAGTGATGAAATGTTGTTGTCAAAATGCATTATTTTAAAATACAGGTTTAATCAGCTTTCATGCCTTAGTCTTATGAAATGAATATTCATCATAAATATTAGAAAAAATCTGACTATCTAATTTTTATTCTTATTTTTTATTTTTAAAAGCAGTACACTACTCCTGGAAGCAAATTTTGATTTGAAATCAATTATTTTTGAGGTAAACCAGTGCATTAAACAAATATCAAATTAACTCCATTCCCTTTTACTACCACAATAACTTCAGTTATATTTCAGTTCAGTTTGATCCTTGAGAATATTAACTATTATGAACAGTACATTCACAGGGAGACATTTTTTAGGGTTAATTATAAGCTCTTTTCTCCCTGGAGTAATGCAACAACTGTTCAGATCTGGGGCAGAATGTGAATTGTGAGCAGCAGGGAATATCTGTTCCCAGCTGTGCACTGAACAGCAGCTTGGAACTTCTGATGACATACAAGTGCAGTAGGAAGCATTCAGGGCTGCTAGTGCTACACATTATCCAACAGGTAATTGAAACAAAGGTGACAGGTGAGAACACTCCAGGAGCTGCAAACAAACCAGGGGAGGTCTGCAGTTCATGACCAGTAGCACCAAATGAACAAAAAGGTGAAAAACAATGTCATCCCAAAGAGCATTCAAACTACCCAAGAAACACCTAAGATGGAGAAGAGTTTCAATTTTTCTGCTTTTAAACTGACATGAATTTTTAAAGATTTAGGGGGGAAAGTTATTGTTAGATTCCACAAAGTTTTAAAAAAATATTATTAAGTTAGAAATGACAATGGACCATTTAGCTGAGGATTTCTTTTTTACACATATAGTAGCACAGTTCTAAGGAAACTTTCCTGTTTGACCATGTGGGAGCCACTCTGGTACCCACTCCAGTCTGTAACTGCTGAGATCAAGGCCTCTTTGCAGTGGGTGCCTCCAGTGACCCCAGGGGAGCCCCTCTTGGCTCCCTGCATACCCCACACTCACAGTCAGACAGGGTTTCCTTATAAGCTCAGCCCTGGGTTTCCCACAGCAGTGTCTCAGACATCTGGATCCTTAAAATAATTTAACCATGGTGCAGTAATACAGAAACAGCTCAAGCTGGTGCCTCCAGGGACGGACCCCC
This sequence comes from Zonotrichia albicollis, assembly GCF_047830755.1. Lineage (NCBI taxonomy): Eukaryota > Metazoa > Chordata > Aves > Passeriformes > Passerellidae > Zonotrichia > Zonotrichia albicollis. The sequence continues at coordinate 39,369,697 of NC_133824.1, forward strand.
AACAAAGCAAGCCCTGGGTTTTACACCCTCACAGTCTGTGCACCCAGACAGTCTGGGGTCTTCCTGCTGACTCACCAGCTCCTGCTGTGCCCCAGTGTCCAGTCCCCTGGCCAGTGCCACAGGTCCCTGTGCCCTTTGTGCTGTAAAAGGGTCAGCACCGTGTCATGGTCCCTTTCCTGAGGCTCCCACCATGTCCCTCAGCCAGGGCACAACCTGCAGCTCTCACTGCAGCTGCACACCCAGCTACCTGCTCTCAGTGTATTCCTCAACAACAGGAATAAGCTGAATTTTGGTAATTGCAAAACAAGATAAATACCCATTTGCCACCTTATCACGAAGTATTTTTTGTCTTTACAAATATTTTTGACTGCTATTCCCAGAGTTAGGCATAATTATTTTAAATGCCAACACACACAAACACCCAGTATGGTACAACAGATCTACTTCAGTCTAAAATATCTCCCTCCCACTACTTAAGAAGCTTCTCTCCCTTCCCACCCCAAACTCGGCTTACCGTGTATGACATAACCAGATTAATCATTCCTTCCTTGTCATCACCTTGCCTTCCACTCAAGCTATACCATTCATCCTCCACATTTCCTTGTTTCAGAGACTCAGGAATTGTAATGTGTGTCCAAGCAATGCGGTCATCCATTGAAAAGGCTCTCTGAAATATAATTTGAAAAATATTACCAAATTAATTGTCCTGACAGAAACCCCAAACTTAAAATTATCCTTGACTAACACTTCAGTTTTATGCTATTAACTTTGTTCATTTTATTCCCGTTAAAACTACTGAAGTATCAGTAAATATTTTGGCCATCTCCTTTCCAACAAGGATGAAGGACACTTTAAGCAGGATTATAGATTGATTGCAGATATTTAATAGCACGAAACTGAAAACCTGAAGCAGAACTCTAGAAATACAGCATCCTAATATCATCATAGGCTGTGTGAATCTCCTAACATCACATCAGAGGCCATTACATGAACATAAACATCTTCTGTTTACTATGATAGCCTGTGAGCTCCAGCAGATAGAAGTACTGAACTGCCCCCCTGTTGCAGCAATGAACCAATCAGCTAAGCCCTCAAAGCAGCACCCAAAATCCTCACTTGTGTAATGATCACATGGCTGCTGCACTCTCATGCTTCACTACATACAGTGAGAGAGGCAGCAAAAAAACAGGCAAACCATGACTTAAGCCTTAGCTGTAGCCTCTTAGTTTCTCCTAATAAATTCTAGTGACTACACACAGTCTGTAGTTGACAGTTTTATTCTCAGCAATTCCAAGCTTGGGAAAACTACTAAGCTCTTCCTAGGACAGAACAGCACCGAAGAATTTTCAAGTAAAATAGCATTGTACAACAGCTATTTTTAATAGGGACAGTGAAGGACACAAAGCTGCAGGGCATTTTGATAGCCAAAAGGAGCTTAAATAGCACTCAGACATCTTTTGCTTCTCCTCCCCTGCAGGCAAGCCTGCTACTGCCACTTTATCAACTACCAAAGAAAAGTAACAGTTCTGACATTCTTGGGGAAGAGCAAAGACTTGTGAATTGCTGCTTCTGGAATTCTGAAAAAAAATTTATTATCTTCCAGAGAACATGGCTAAGGAACTGTCTGTGCTGACTCATTCCTTTTTTCCAAGGTTTTAACCAAACCACAGTCCAAACCAGAGATGGGGAGGGGTAGAAAAAAATATATAACAGTTCTGACCTCATCAAATATCTCTAGATAAAAGGAGTCCACGCCCGGGGGAACAGTGCACTGAATAACTTTGTTCCAGCGGGGGTTCTTGGCTCCATTATGCGCTGTTGGAGTTTCATACACAGCGTATCCCAGCCGTATTCGGCAATACGGATCCATGCGCGTCATTCCGTAATTCTTTGCCAGTTTGGCCTGAAAAAAGAGAAACCCGGGAAGTGTATAATACTGGCATTAACTTGAGAAGTTAATTACTATTAGTTCACAGTAAGAACCAAACATTGAACAACGAACTAGATTAAATTCTGTGACAGAGAGAAAAGAGTTTAGAAAATAAAGAAAAACATCATTCAGATTAAAACATAAACCAGTAATACCATTAAGTGTCTGGGAGACCTTGAAAAGGGAACATCTTTTTAGTCTGTTTACTGCAGAAAATACACATCTTCACTGTAGCTAAAATAAATTACTTCATACCAAACCACAAAATACATGATTGCAAGGACATTGTAACAAGTTCAATTTTTCCCTGGGTATCTCATCTCCACCATACAATCACAAGTGTAATGCTGCAGGTAGCCTGTGCTCTTTCACTTCAGTTCTTTCAAAGGATGAATTACAGAAATCCAGTACCTTCAAGAATATCACACAATCCAAAAGCACAACCTGCAAAAGCAGTTCAATTGAGGTAAACTAGTCATAGTAGATCATAGGTTTCAAAGTGATTACACACTTATCTCAGCATGTGAATTTAATAGTAGTTAATTCAGTGGACAACTTAAGGCCTAACATCACTATAAAAACAGATGCTGTATAGAATCAGAACAGATCCAACATTCTTTTGCTGTAACATCAGAAGACTAGAACAAAACAAGTTGATGACAGTCCTGAACACAACACTGAGTACTGCAGCACAGCTGTGCTCAAGCAGAAGTTGGGCTTTTTGCATGTGCTGCTTCTCTGACCTATACTAAGCAGCCCATGGTTCTTTTTATAGTAAGACAAATGACAAAACATGGTGCCCCAGGGCATCTCACCTAGAAGATGTTTACAGAACTCACATCAGTTGAGGCTGTGCACTGTGTAACATTTATCACAAAGGCTGCACTTCAGGCTTGGAAAGCCCTTTTCTCCTTCAGGGAACATGCTGGTTCATCAATTCATACATTAGAGCTGGCAAGAAAGGTCTCAAACTGTTTATTGTAAACGCGGACTTAAAAATAAAAGAAGAAAGCTGGCATCCAAATGAAGCACCATCTATACTCTTGCTTTGTGGGATTAGACAGATTATCAAACCTTCATCAAAAAAAGGTGATAATCAGCTGTGCTTAGACAAACTCACCACCACCCTTAAATATCTGCAAGGAAACAAAAAGCAGCAAATTACCCCCCCAGAAACTTTTTCTGATCTTCCATCAGTTTATTAGTAAAAGAATTAAGGCATGCTGTTTGTTATACTTTATCAACACATTTAAATACAGTACACTTCAACCAGATTTTCATCTTCTACAGATTAACTATATCACAGCAAGTATCATATCCAGAATGCGACGTGTCTCAATTTGCAGCCAAGATTCCATAGCATTCCTGCATAAATTCCTAGACAAATAGAGAAGAGTATTTCTTGTCTGTTGTACTGCCGTCCAGAAGGACCTTGACAGGCCAAGAGAAGTGTGCAGACAGGAATCTCAAAGTTCAGCAAAGGAAAAACAATATATGTGACAATAAGACTTTGGAACAACTAGCTGGAGAACAGTTTTGAGGAGAAGGATGTGGAACAACACATAAGGGAACTGCAATTCCCTACAATATCCTCAGAATTACTAATATCTTCCAATATTAAGTGCAGGAACTGCAGGAAGCCTCTGAATAGAAATTTTCAGAGAAACCTCTTCACTGCAAAAATCCTCATGAGTTCATTTGATTATGTGCTATAACAGCAAGGTTTACAGGAAATTGCTGCATCAGGCAGCAATGAAACATGAAACTGGACAAAATGCTGATGTACAGAAAAATGAAGTTACAACACCTTTAAGAATTACTACCCATTTACATGTAACTTAGTAACTCAAATTCCAACACAAAATCTTTTTGTATCCACCAATTTTAAAAATTGCATTAATTATTTAAAATTACGTAATTGCACAAAGATGACATAATTTTTACCTGTACTACAGTAATACTGAGTCTTCCTACTGTACCCATTGCTCCTCCATACTGCAGCTGCTGAGCTGCCTGGGCATCCAGCTGGATTTGCTGTTGCTGCTGGGTTGGGGTAATGCGAAGAAAGTCTTGAGGAAGCTCACCAACAAATACCTTAAAAAAGAATGAGGGAAAAAAAAAGAAGACTTTAAACTTTTATAATAGGAAAGAGATGAAGAGATGAATATAAGTCAAAGTGTAACAAATTAAGGAGAATTTAGTCTTGTTTTGACAGCATGAACAAAGAACTAATTAAATGACAAAACTGCCAACTCATGTAGCAAATGTTCTTTTCAGAAACAGTAATTTCCAAAACAAGCCCCTGAAAAAAAGTAGGACAGAGAGCCAAAGCTGCTCTGCTACTAAACATTTAAGCAGTCCATACAAAAGTCAGAACCACCAAGTTTTACAACATATTCATATACGATATCTGATGGCATCCAGTTCTTTCAATTATTCACTACCCACGTTGTGTCCAATTGCTCCTGTTCCAAGACACAGCACAGTGCTTTCATCTGAAAGGTCCCTTGCACAATCACCTTCAAGACAGACTGTAAAACAGGATTTCCTATGGACCAAATCCTGCAACGCAATAAAGATGTCCTAACCCTTTTCCAGTGTTAAACACAGCCAGCCTGCAACTAACCTTGGTGACAAAATTCCACCACATTCAAAAGAACAATGTGGGAATTAAAAATCTAGTTTATCATGAAAATGAGCCAGGGACAAAAAGTAGTAGTAAGGATCTTTTGTTACATGAGTCAATATGAATCAGCAGTCCCCGTGGATTTTCTGTTAGCTTTACAGTATAGAGGGAAAGTTTCTACCCATCACTTGTCAATTCAACAACTCAGGTTGTTTCTAGGTTTCAAACGCTCAGAGAACATTATAAATTCAAATACACGTAGAGAGATTTTCATTTTAAAATAAAAAATAGCTATAATAAAATTTTAAAATGGAAAAAGTGTCATAGAAAATTTATAATTAAGCTGTATTCATTTCTGCTGTCTACAGAGTGGATGACATATTTAATATAGAACTGTCTACCTGATGAAGACAAAAGACAACACAATTCTCATGTTGCAATCCCGAACAGGATTACTCAATCACGTATCTGGCAGAAGCATGCCTACAGAACATAATTTAAGAAGTGAACAGGCCTTGAGGACACAGCTTTTCAAGATCACACAGCATTTGCATGTCAACATTGCATCTTGGAGACAGAAATTGCAGCTCTTGCCAAATCACACGTATGACTATTTTGTAAGATTATCTGAGAGCCTCAGGATCCTGGCAACAGTAGGTGACACATGCCAGAAAGGAAGTTTATCTGAAAAGTTCAGGAGGAAGCACTGAATGCCTGCTGCTTGGCTATTGGGAAGTAGAAAAAAAAGGGAACCAGTTTTGCTTACAAACATCTTTAAATTTTCTTATTAAAAACCTAAGCAGTTGAAGTTTTAAGTAATAGAAAGAAAAAATGGGCTGGAAGTTATGAAAGAAACTTTATTTAAGTTTGGCTGGCAATGAGACATGGTGTTATAACAGCTTTCTCACTAGAATACCTATCACATTAAAATAAAACACAATCTATTTAGGCAAGACATGAAATGGCCCCAGAATTAGCAAGGAAATGGGATTTACAATTCAGCAGGTCCCCCTCCAGCCCTGGTCCTTAGGAAGTTTCCAATCTGGTACTGTCAGCACCTCTAGGAATAGACATCATAAACATTTCCCACAGTCAGAAGTGACGGCTGCATCCCTGAAGTCCCATTTCCATATTATGCAAGCTCCCTCTGTTAAACTCCCAGAAAACAGGATAGCCTCTTTTGTCTCCACCTTCACCTGGATATTGGAAAGCTGTAGTCATTCACAACAGAAATCTAATAATAGTTTTGACTTTTGAAATTTTATTTCATAAAAATTAACCAATATCTGTTCTAGAATAAAATACACAAACAAGTCCAAAGGGGAGAAAAAAGTCCATGAAGGAGACCATAGTTTCTTACAGCAGCTAAGCCGATTCTAGGTTATTCAGTTACCTCACACAAAGCCACACTCTTATCCTAGAACTGCAGAGCTGACACACCAGAAACTAAAACCATCTAGTGTTAACTAAGTTAGCGAAAGATCCGAGTGGTAAACCCCTCCAAAAGAGAAGAGTGGCGAAGAGGAGATGCACACACTCATATATTCACTTCTGACTAAGATTTGGTTCATAGATGCTTACTGAAGGAAATACATTACTCAGTATGTTCTTATACTAATTATCAGCTGATACCATATTGATGGAGACAAATCAGTATCATGCAATCATTTATCTGTAAAGAAAACAGGCCAATTTACATCTTCCTCAAAGCATTTAAAAGCAGGCACATAACTGCCGCCTCCCAACCTGAATTAAAAATACAAAGTTACGTAACCAGAATTCAACCACAGTTTTATTTTCAAAAGCAAGGAAAACATATATGACAAGTTTGTGCCACTGATCCGACTCCACAACTACTTTGAAACAAAAGGACTTCCCTCTAATGGCACTTCAAAAAGAATGTGAAATTCAAGTGTGTTCTGTCACTAGCTGCAGAACAAAAAGTTAATTCCATTTAGCAACAGGACAGGGATGGGACTACAATTCAGACCACAAATTAAAAATAAGCCTGCCTTATAATCACTTTCTAATAAACTTTACTGACAGCATTGCATGTTAAAAGTATGGATTATCTAGAAATAGAATAACATTGCCCCTCCCATCTGCTACAATCACTTAAGAGATAGCTTTGTGGATCTTCACAGTAGAATGCTGCAGGTATAAAAACTGCATCTCAACTTTTTCAAACTGAACATGGCGTGATATTCTACAGCTATTTGATGTAACTGAGGATGGGGCTGTCTCAGTCTCACCTTCCTACTTCTTATGCAACATGAAATGGTGCCAGAGAGTTGCAAAGTGGGTCAGTGTAAAAGCCTGACCAGAAGAAACAAGGGCTGGAGGTAAAGGCAATGGGAGCTAAGCTGTCAGAACCTTCAACTCACTGATTGTGCAAGTACTGGTTGGCACCTGTGTAAGCGAGGGAAAGGGACACAGAGCCAAACACAGTCACAAAAGCCCCGTGTTACAGAAACATTTCCCCAGACACAATACACTCAGGGAACCATAATTAAGGTTTCCACACTAGCAATTACCAAGGAAGTCTAACATGAAACTTCTTCAAAATATCAAAGAGTTTTAAACATCTACTATTCAAAAATTTCTGATCATTCTCCTTTAAATGACTTTACTGTTTTTAAGAAAGAAAAAGCTAATGACAGAATTTTCAACTATTATTCTATGCTTTGCACACTGAATAAAAAATTGCTACAAGATAGGAAGCATCCAGACGTCCTGAAAGAGCTGATATTTGTTCAAGGCTGCTCTTTAACATCTTTGAAAGGCCATGGAGATTAGAGAAACTCCCCTGGATCAGGAGAAAGACAAATCTCATACCCAGCATTCCAAAGGGCAAGAAGGATGACCTGAGGAAGCACAAGCAGGTCAGCTTCACCTCAGTCACTCAGAAATGCACCGAGCAAGTGCTTCTGGAAGGCATTCCTTGACATATGAAGGGGAAAAAGCCAAACACGGATTAGGAAAAGCCTTGGTAAAGGCTGGCTATAGAAGAATAAAAAGCTGACGAGTCATCTGCCTTCTCAAAAACAAGAATAACTGACTAAGGAAAAGAGCAGAAGGTATCAAAGCAGGATCATTACAATCCGATTGGGTGGACTACTGGATGGATGAAAAGCTGACTGAAGCACTGAGCTCAGAAGCTGAAGTTCAGTGGTCAATGACACGGGAAGTTGGTTAAAAGTGAAGCAGTTCAGAGGTCTGTACAGAAACTAACTTATGTGTCTAATATTTTTCCTCAGCAACAAAACATGAAAAGGCATCCTTATCAGTTTTGACGATGACACTAAATTTTGGGAGAAATTATTTGTATACTTGAGGACAGGACCAACCAGAGAGATGGAAGAATTCACTGGCAGGAATTGCATGTAATTCAGCAAGGGCAAAGACCTGGACTTTGACCAGAAAAATCTGTGGCACTGATACAGACTGGAGAACAACTGTCAGGACTGCCTGCACCTCTACAGAGGTGGAGAGCAAGCAAAACATGGATGAGCAGAGGACACTTGCAGCAATGAATCCTACAAGAAAACTGCAGTGAATCAACAAGAACCCAGCCAGTGAGCTGAGGAAAGGAAACAACTGCTGGACCACACCTGGAACACTGTGACTGTTTGGGGCCCAGCAGAACATGAAAAACAATGAACTTCAGGGACACCAGCAAAGATGCACCAAGAAGGCCCATGAAAAGGGCTGGAGCACTTGTGAGGCCAGGCTGAGGATTTGGTTAGAATAGAAGAAAGTTAGAATGCACCTTGTAGCAGCTTTCTGGTATCGGCAAAGAGGTCATTGAGAAAACAGACCTAGGTTGTCTTCTGAGATGCAACAGAAAGAGAAAGGAGATCTCAATCATTAAACTGAAATGAGGCAGATTTCACATGAAAAAAGGAGGGGGTAAAAAGCACATGCAAAGTATGGCAGGAACTATGGTATACAAGCATGAGTTAAAAATAAAAGGCAGAATGAGTGTCCATATGACATCTGTGTCTATGCCTGGAGAAGTGAAGGTGCCACCAGGGAGACCACAGAGCACCTTCTGGTCCTGAAGGTGCCTACAAGAAAGCTGGAAAGGGACTTTTGACAAGGGCTTGTAAAAGTTTTGAAGAGTCTCAAGAAAAAAACTCACCAGAGTCACTAGTCATCAGAATAGGGACCATTAGGGAAATTAGGAGCAGAAGCCTATGCAGTCTCAGGTTGGTACTTAATCTAATTTGGAAGGACCTCATATATTTGCCAGAATGGTGGATAATCATGGAGAATAACCATGAAAAGTAATTTTGGATATGACTGGCTAGATAAGGAATCACAAATATAATGTTTTGGTGCCTCAGTCTTAATCTTAAGCCTGGTCAAATTATTTATTAATACTCCTACTTGTAAAAGGTATCACTTAGCAGTCCTTACATATTCAGCTAGAGTTTAGATTTAAAAAACTGTTTTGTTCGTACAAGATTACAAAAGTGAAAATATTCTAATTCCACAACATCCTGAAAAGGGTCAGAGATATCTATATTCTAGCAGAGTATTTGAAGTAACAGACAGGATGAATTCTGTTTCATCTAAAAAACTAAACAGCAATAAGAAATTCTAATTACACACCAAGCAAGCAGCATCACAAACTAGAGAGTGCAGGAATAAGACTGGCAACAGCCCACTTTAGTTTCTTACCCACATGAAATAACCTTGAATATTTTCTTGCTTGTTCAAACAGAAAGACTGAACTGCTCTCTCCAGCAGTAAGGTAAAAAGTGGTTCCCAATCCTTTAGCACCATTTAGTGGCTATTCATTTGTAATGCAGTTGCGTATATAGAAACTAGTAGAATTTTATCATCTTCTTCTCTGAAAAGAATTAAGAAAGGCTGGAATGTACCATATCGATACCCCCAGCTGTGAATGCCTGGTTAATACTGAATAATTTATTCATTCATTTGAAAACATTCAAATCTCTAAAGTGGGTAAGGAAGAAAAACATGTACAATGTCAGCAACACATTAAAAAAACCCTCAAAACTTGAAGCACAGAAAGCCAAAGCTGCATGAGATAAATTATCATATGCCTTTTGTCAGGCTTCAGCCAAGTTTAGGAAACAAAAGATTCCCAAGAGATTATACAGGAGTACCTGGGAAATTCTAGAACAAGACATGTAGAAGAGTAACATTCAAGAAAGATCCGGCAGTTATGATAAATAAAACAAATAAGGCACTCTAAAGAATGAAATTGACAACCATATCATATTACTGTAATAAGAGAAGTGCCAGCAGTGCAGTTTTTCAAGATTGGCAGTAATTCACCTCACTGTTCTTTCTACAAGGTTGCATTAATTTTCTTTTCAAATGTAGCTGTATCTACATAATAAAATACAGCAGTGTAAAGTTACTGCTTTTTAAAAACTCCTCATTTCACCATAAGCAGCATCATGCTGTCAATGACTACCAGATCCTTTCAGACAGGAGGAACAGACAGGAATAGCACATCTGTCGAAAGCTGATGTTGTAACATCTCATATGTAGAGCATCCCGGTGTGAGGTATGATTATCCCTGGGCAAAACCAGACAGTAACATATTCCCAATAAACTGTCAGCAGCACCTCCCAGAAGGCTGGTATATTGGTTTTACGAGGGCTCAGCTCCCGTCCAACACGCCCGCCTACATCCTCCGCGGGATGCGCCGTTCCAGCGCTCAGGCGGCAGCTCCAGGGACAGCGGCCCGACCGTGCCGCGCCGAGCCGCGAGCACAGCGAGCTGCGCTCCGCTTCCAAGGGAAAGCCCTTCAGCTCCGGTTCAGTGGAAGCATTTCCCTCCTTGGAAAGGCCTTTGGACAAAGAACGGCCAGGAGAGCCGCATCAAGGACTCGGCGCAGTTAGGAGGGACTTCCCCTCCTCTTTCCCAAAGCCTCTTCGCAGGCGGGGAACCGGGAGACAAGGCAGACTTCCCTCCCCCGCATCCCAGCAGCCCGGAGAAGATGAGAGGGCTTTTCCTCTCCCCTCTCCGGCGCGGACGGAGCCGGGGCAGGGTGAGAGTCACGGAGCCTCCCTCGCACAGCGGCGCCGGCGGAAGCCGGCCGGGCCCATCGGGGTCTCCCAGCCGGGCCTCGCCCGCCCGGCGCGGCGAGCGGTGGCAGGAGACAGCTCTGAGCGGGCCCCGCGGCGGCGCCGCGCCCGCAGCACTCACCGGGCCCCGCTGGGTGGTGACGGTGGTCGCCATGGCGCCTCGCCGGGGCCGCGGCCGAGACCCTTCCTCCTCCTCCTCCTCCCGCCCCGCCAGGCCGCCGATGCCGCTCGCAGCCCCTTGCCCGGACCCGCCGCCCGTCACTCAGCGCCAGCCCCGCGTCACCTGACGCGCCCGGCTCCGCCTCCGGGGCAGCGCAGCGGCGCCCTCTTGCGCACGCGCCTCCGCACGCACCGGGAGGGGCGGGGAGCCGTCCTGCGCGTGCGCTGTCCCGCGCTGCGGCCGCCGCAGCGGAGCGCGCCGCTGCGGGCGCGCCGCGGCCGGTAGGGGGCGCCGCGGCGCTGCGGCGGAGGCGGGGCGGGCTCGGCGCCTCAGGCCGCCATCTTGTGCCAGGGGCGCCGCTCCCGCACGCCCGGGGCGCCCCGCGGGCAGTGCGGGGTGTGCGGGGCGGCGGGGCGCTCTCCGGCCTCCTCTGTCTGCCGTGGGGGCCGTGTGGGACAGGGAACGGCTCACTGCCTGGCCTCGTCCCAGAGCTTGCTGATCGAGCGCAGCCCTTTCCAGGAGAACAAAAGCAGCTTTAATATTCATCCAAGTGCTGCTTCGGGAGATAAAATCTGATTATTTCAAAGCCAATTTAAATACATAACTGTTTCCCGTTGTTAGGGCTGTTTCCTGTTGTCAGGATCTGCTGTACAATTTTAGCCCTTAATTAAAATTCTAGCACGGATTTTGGCATCTGGAAATAGAACAGTGCAATTAGGAATGCTCCAAATATAGCACTAGCTTTTCTTTTTCCTTTTTTTTCCCCCTCCACTCTCCACTACCATTTTCTTGCAGTGGGAACAGCCTCATTTTTTTATTTCGTAGAATCATAGAATGTTGGGTTGAAATGAGCCTTAAAGATCATGCGGTTCCACCCCTCCTAGCATAGCAGGGACTCCCACTAGACCAGGTTGCTCAGAGCTCCATCCAACCTGGCCTTGAACACTGCCAGGGATGGGACATCCACAGCTCTGGGCAACCTGTTCCAATGCCTCACCATGCCTATGGTAAAGAATTTCTTAATGATATCTAGGGTAAATTTCTACTCTTCCAATTTGTAGCCATTACTCCTTGTCCTGTCACTACAGCTCCTTACAAGGTGTGCCTCTCCACCTTCCCTGTGGGCCCTCTTCAGATACCAGAATCTTGCTGTTAGGTCTCACAACATTTTCTTCCCAGGCGGAACAGCCTCCACTTTCTCAACTTGTCTTTGTAGGGCAGGTGCTTCAGTCCCCTTATAATTTCTTGACCGTTCTTTTGACTTGCTCCAACAGTTCCATGTCCTCCTTATGCTGGGAGCACCAGAAGTGTGTGCAGTACTCCAGGTGGGGTCTCACAAGAGTGGAGTAAAGGGTGAAAATCAATTCCTCACCCTCTTGGTTACACTCCTTTTGATGTGGCCCAGGACACAGTTGGCTTTGCACACACTGCTGGCTCACGGTCAGTTTGTCTTCAACCATCACCCCAAGTCTTCCTCTGTGGGTACAAAGTCTTGACATTTTGTGACATTACAGTCTTGACATCATAAGGGCAGGATGGAAGGAAAAGAGTGTTAACAAGCTTCATTGGTATTCTTACACCTATAACTACACAAGCTATGAAATTAGTTTTTGGTGAGTCATGAGCAGTTACAGTTTTACTCACCACGGATTTCATTCCAAGAGAATCAGACAGAAGACATTATTACCTCTATGAAATTTGTATCAACAGAAAAAAATAGCAACATCAACTCAGAAATTCTTGAGATTTGTTTTCCCCATACAGAGATGCGCAGTGACTAAAGTAAGCATTGTCCCTTCCTGACGGCGCTGCCACTTTCTAACTTCATTTTTTATTTTCCCGTTTTATTGTTGCTCTCAGAAAACCCGGATAGAATCTAATAATTTACCTTTATTCGCCATTTTAAGCATTTTTTGAAGGACTTCTTGTTAAACAAAGCTTCCCCCGATCCTTGAATGGATGCCTGGAGGTAGCCGGGACGCGGCGCGGCAGTGGCGGCACCGCCACCTGGCGCTCGTCTCCGGAACGACAGGCGGCCTCCGACCGGGCCCGCGGGGCGCCTTCCCCGGCCACAGCCGCCAACGGGCGGGCAAACACCGGCGGCAGCGCGGCTGGGGTCGGCGTCGTCATTAAAGCGGGAATGTAAGCCCTGGGAAAGGTGAGAGAACAAAAGTCATAAAACCCTCTTATTCGCAACATATGGGCGTCGTTAAGAAAAGGTTGAAAGGTAATCAAAGAAGCTGTAATGACAATAAATTGCGTTTATCTTGTAATAAACATTTAGACATCAGTTTCTCCTGTATCATTTTTTCATTCTCATTTCGAGTCTCTTCTCTGTTGTTCCCAGTTCTTCATCTACACTTCAGATTTGTGATAGGCCCATTTGCCTCTTTTTATGAATTTTTAATGGCTTTGTATCTCTGAAGACATTAGGTAAAAATTGATTAAAACCAGACAGCCGGTTGTAGATGTGTTGGGACAAACAAATATGCATCACATAGTGGGATTGCTTGAAAGTTATCAAATAGACATTTCTCCCTAGGCTGGCTCCAGAATGTGAAAGTGTAGATAGCGCCTAAGCTTTTCTTCATAAAATCAGAAACCACTGTCTCAAGGTGGCAGAGGAGAGGAGTGATGCACATGATGCTGCCCTCACTGAGGAACAGTTGCAGCAGAATTCCTGCCACATTAATTCTTGTTCAGAAATCCAGGAGGGACTCTTCAAAGGCTGAGGAGAGTCTGATGCTACGGGGAAAGTGATGGAATACAAAGCTCAGGTGGATAATGTCCATCTTTCATTACGTGTTTATTTAGCACTCAGCATTGGGGCGACACCTGAAACCTGTCAGATGTCACTTCAAACATGTAAATGGCAGCAGTTAGTGTGGTGAGAGAACTACAGTTGTACCTCTGTGAAAATAGTGCACTCTTCAGAAGGTCAGGCCTCCCAGTGTTTTGGGTAAGGCCCCTATTGGAACCCTTCAGTTAGGAAGTAAACTTCAAACTCCTTGTTACTTTCTCTTTTCCCCAGGGAAAGCTCACAATTGTGTTGAGTGGTTACGTTTTATGCCATTTTGAGTATCTGTCTTGATACTGGGGGAGTTTCCACAGTCATTTAACCCGATTGGTTTATTGTGAATTACAAAAACAGTGAAGTCACAAGAAGGTTTTAAATTATACTCTTAGCTGTGTTGGTGCATAAAAGCAGAGTAATAAATCAGAGTTGGGATTTGTCTGTTTCAGAGATAATCACCTGGCCCTGCAGAGGATCTCACAGTGAGCTGGTAAGGCAGGTTTTGGGTTAAGTTTTGTAGGTGTTATGAACATACAGGAATACTGTGGGATGGTCTGGGTCACTTCCACTGCTGGCTTGGATACTTTGGCAGTATCAGCCCTTTTTTGCCATGTCCCTATAGGACTTCAGATGCCATGCAAAGGGGCGCTTCTGTTTCATGGGAAAAAACATCTTTTGTGAGATGCAGAGCCCAATTCCACCATCATTTCATACACAGTCTTGCCAAGCTGACTTGAAGTTAATTGTGGGCAGAGATGACAGTGGAAAAGGTTAAAGGGATCCACTGCTTTGTGGATCCAACCCACACCAGACTGCAAGTGCAGGAAAAGGAAAGGGATGTCTCAGGTTTGCAGCTGTAGAAAGCCCCTTGGAGTCCTGGTGTGCTGAGCACAGCTTTTTGGGATGTATGCAGACTTACACGGGGGCTGGACACAGCACCAAACACAGAACTAGAGATTGAAACGCTAATGTTTTGTTCATGGTGCCAGATCAAGCTTGGTAATGTACAAGTGAGCTGAAACAGGAACATGGAAATCCCAGATGGTGTTCGGACTGGCTGTTACAAACAATAATTTCCACGTCAGTGGTATACAAGGTACTCACAGCGCATTGCAAACTTTAATTAATCCTCACAGTCCAGTTGAGATGCAGAAGAATTACATCCCCCATCATAGAGGAAAGATAGTTCCAGCATGAAACATGGCAACACTGGAGCAGCACACAACAACATTAGCCAGGAATTTCAGTCAGGATAGTGCAGGATCTATCCTGCGCTGAGACTAGAAGAGAATAAATTGAAGAGAGAAACAAATACAAACTGAAGATCAAAATCAGTGCTGCCTCCCTCCTGACACCGCACCATGAGGCAGAGCTGTTAAACAGCAGGCAGCTTACCACCCTCACACGCACTGCAGAATTTCATACTCCAGCGTTAGAGCTGCTGATTGAGCCAGACGAGTATTGGCAAAAGCGTTGTTGGAGCAATTGTGGGGGATTCTAGCAGCAAAGCCGAGAGCACTGCTGGGCAGCTAATAAGTGGCTATTCTTCAGTCATGCTGCACTCAAAATAGCTTTCCAGCAGAGGAAAAGCAAATTCTATTGGCTTCAACACCTGGTTGAGCAACTTAATAAGGACAAAATTGAAAGTTAGAGCTGAATCATTATTTATTTTATAACTACATCTTCATCATACAGTTCATTCCAAAATGGGAGTTATTTCATTTCAAATCAGGTTTGTGCAAGGTTTTTCCGTAGATTCATTCAGCACAGAGGTGAGAGAAGGTTCTTTGAAAACAATTTCAGACACCAGCTGCTTCAGAGGAAGAGAGAAATATACAATTATATGAAGACTTTCTCCTTTTTTCTCCAGTTCTGCCATACTTTTCCCAAATTGTATTTTTTAAATGTACTTTTAATGTACCAGGGAAATTGTAGCAGTGCAAAACTGTATTTAGTGTTATTTTGGTAACAGGTCCATTTCCAGACAGCACTTCAAAAGATATGAGCAAACAGTTAGATGAGCAAAATATTGCTGTCCTATGCACAGCAGACACAGAAAACCACTTGTTCATATTATTGAAATTACCTTTTATATATTTGAAAGCTGCTATTGTTTTACCTCTTAGATTTCTTCTCTCTGAAGTTCAGCTATTCAGAGGAATGTCAGATTAAACCTATCCTAGTTCCTTCAGCCTTTTCTAACAGATATACCTTTCTGAAGCCTGATAATTATTGTTGTATTCCTCTGGTTTTTTTCCCAGTAGGACCATACCTTCCATGAAGTGTCCAAAATTGGCCATGTCTCATCCCAGCTCAGATGTCCAGCTCTCTACAGACTGCTTCAAGGAGAGCTGAAGAATTGCTAAATGTTTTGTAGATTAGAACATGGACTATAAATTGCAATAAGGGTTTGCCTTTTTTGCAGCACAATAATATTGTAAACATCCAAATCTCTTTCTGACATGCAATTATTTAGCTTGTTCCTCCTCATCTTATGTTTCTTCAGTTCATTATTCTTGTCTAGGTGTGATGACCTGTTTGTTTTTATTGAGTTGCGTCCTCTCAACTACTGTTGTTGTTATACAATGTATACCTGTTATGTTTGATTGGCAAAAATACCTACCCACAGTAACTGTCAATAAATCAATGTGTTTGTTGGTTTGTTTAAAAACAAGCTGCTCTCTTATCTAGAGATAAGTCTAGCAAATGAAATTTTCACATCTTTTTTTTTAAATCAGATTATCCTTTTTAAATCTAGATTATTTTTCAAAGTGGAGGATTCTCTGCTGCCTCATTTTAAAAAATACAGATCTTAGAAGTCATTATTTGAAAAAAAAAAGACTAAAGCAATGTAAATTTGATCATTCTAGTCTCACTATAGTAGGACTTGCAGCATTCCCAGTTATGATATCCTTATTTGTACCTAGTACCATGCCAGGCCGTGAATAGATGTCATAAGCATCCTGTTCGTATGTGGTACACATTTCCATGTATTTATTTTGCTTATTTTGTTTTCCTCTGAGAAAATAAAATGAATGCATAGAAAAATGAAAGGATTGATTTTGTCTGCTCACCAAATTTCTCCTCACCAAAATATAAGTTAGGTCATAGAAGGGAAGAAACAATGAAAAATAAGAGGAAATGACAGGAGAAGTGACAACTTCCTTCAAATGGTAAGAATGTTGTTTTAGAATAAATCTAACAAGCCAAATTTTTTCAGATGCCTTCCAAATCATAGCAAATTTTGTTCATATGTTTCCCATTTGATCTAATATTTTGTGTAGGCACAAATTTCTTTATTCTTAAGTAGTGAATTTCCAGGCAGGATTTCTTTCATTCCCACTCTATCCCCAGGCAAGCAAACATTGTTTTTCTGCTTAGATGAGTTTATAGAAACTAAGAAATATCAGTATAGAAATATTTACTCGGATTTCCAGCAAAGTATAGTTTTTCTCCTTTGTCATTTAACTGCTTTGTTGATTCTCCATGATCTCATCATATGCATGCAGATCAATGTGCTTTTTCCTCTTTCCAACTGATATTTTTTACAGAAGAGGCACCAATTTTCTGTGTGTAAAAGGATTTTTGCATGGTAAATGGCATACTTTCTCCTAGTGGATATTTCAGTTTTATGGATACTAGTTTTTATAATTAACAGTGAATATTATGAGGACTCTTTGGTGCCTAACTGCCTGAAAGAAAATAATTATTTTCTGTTAGATGTTTAATCACAAACCTTGCAAGGAAATCTGCTGTTTTCCAAACAATGCAGAACTAACTTTTTTACCATACTGACATGATAGAAACATTTCCCAGCCCTAAAGTCCCATCTTCTTAAAAGTCTGTAGCCAATATTCCCTCTGGAAAAGATTATCTTCAAATGATTAAATAGTCTAATTTACTATTTCCATCTTTCCTTCAGAGTATTTCTTGCTGAATGTGACAGGTTTTGGGGGACAGGGTAAGTTGTACAGAAGTACCCTTGGTGCCCTCAGTGAGATTTTTATATGTACTGGCTCTGGTTACTCTGTGATCAGATCCTCAGCCTCCCCTGAAGCCAGCACACATGTACAAAGAGGGTCTGGAGCTCTGTCCAGGGAGGATCAGCAGTTTTGCTTCTCTGTAGAGCTGCCTTAGTTCTGGCTCAGAGGAGTCAATAGGAGCTGCTGGAGTGCAGTACCTCTGAAAATGCAGCACATTCAGCAGCTTTTTACCTTGTTTCTTTCCAAAAACTTCAAAGTTGTTATGAGTGCTGAGTTAAGCAATTAGATACTGAGTCAGCTTGAGCATTCTCAAACATCAGGACTGGACCAGTCGACTTCTGTAGCTAAATATTCCAAGCATTTCCTAACTCCTTCTTCTGTTCACTGATTATTAGGTGTCACCATAAAAAGTGTCACCTTAGTGTTCACTCATGTAAGTACGTGACTGAAGATGAAATTAATTTCTCCTGCAAGGGAGACTTCTAATGAGGTATTTGTCTTTTTGTTTAAAGCTAATTGCTTTAAACTCAAGAGAAATAGGCATCTTCTTAGACTTGCTGAAGATCTAAGTTCGGTTTCTATAGGCTCTATGATCTCAATAAATGGTTTGATCTCTCCACACTACCTCTCCCCTCCCAAACAAGGCAGCACTAAGGCACCTGTTGAGTGTTACAGTTCTGCATGCTCAAGGGCAGAGTCATCTGTGGCCATGGACAGTGTTTAGGACAAAAGGTCCTTTTGGTCATGGTCTTCAGCACTTACTGCAACATGTAATATGCATACTGTATATGCAATGAATTGCTGCTCTAAGTGTGGCTTTAACCAAAGTTCTAATAAACTGTAAAGAAGGCAAAAGTTTGTGAGACACACAGATATAACAGATCAGTGTAACACATATGCTCACGTACCTGTTTCAAGTCACTTTTCAAGGCTTCCCTTCTGCTGCTTATAGCATCGTGTAGCACTTCCTGGCACTTATTGGTTCCTTCAACACAAAGGTGGTGTCACCTGACTGTAATTAGAGACATTTCCCCTGCAGAAATCCAGCCCTACAGCTATATTCAGAACACAAAAAATGTATGAATTAAAAATACAACTTTGCTTTTTTATGTGATAACCAAGCACATAATTTCCTTTCCTTTAGTTTATTTCCTAAAATAAAGATAGGGAAGACAGAAAGACAGAAACATCATAGGATTATCTGAGACTTTATACATCATTCATAAAGACTGCCAGTTGTAGAAAGAACTGCATATGTAGAAAGTGCTGCATATGTGATTTTTCTTCATTCTTGTTCTTTATCCATAGTTTACCAGAAAAAAACCTTATTTTACTATGACCTGTAAGTACTGCTATTGAAATAGTTTATCAAAATCAGAGAAAGATTTGTTTTCTCTCTCTGCAGAATTCACCAAACATTTACACATTATGTGAAGTAGCAACTTTATGCTGTATAATACGTTTGTAAGCTCTAATACTTCTCTTGGCTCCTACAGAAGCCTCTGAAATTTTATGTAAGCCACCCTCAGGTTTCATGTGTATTATGGATACATGACAGCAGATGAAGCTAGTTGGGAAGGTCTGTTGAAAAATGAAGGTGACAAAGCTATCTACCCCACTGCAGAGTAATCTTCTGTGACTCTTCTCACTGTGTATTTCTGGAACCCCTTCTTTGTGACCATTTCTCCTTTTTAACTTTGACCTTGCTGAACCTTTGTTTTTCTTGTAGCTTTCCCTGTGGCACTGGGCAACAAGAATTAGGTACCATGAGTCTGGTGTTGCACAGGTGCAATTGTCAATAAGTACCAGGTAGTACAGTTCAGACTACCTTGGCACTAATGCCTGTGCACAGGCAGTTCATATCTCAGTATTCCTATTACCTGATAACAATAGTACTTAAAGTCTCTATTTAGATTGGGTTCTAATTATACCAGGCATTTTCTCTGATTAAACCATTTTTACATGTACATAAACTGTTCTGACTGATGTTGTTGATCCAGAGTAAGAGATTCCTACCTTTAGCCTTTTCCACAACTGCCCCTCCACTTTGTTCTTTCAACATTTACCTTATCATTCCCTCCTTCAGTTCTGTAATATTTTACTAGTTTAATGCAAACAAACAAACAAATGCTCTCAAGTATGAAAATAAAAACACCATTTAATATTACTGCCTCATTATTCAGTTGGGGGACTAAGATATAGGGAGATAAGTGACTTGCCAGAGGAAAGGGAAGAAGGATGCAGAAAGAAAATTTAGCTCCACTGAGTCGCAGTTCAGCATCTTAAATTCTTTGTTCTGACTTCATCTTACCTCTGAGTGTTGCCCAATCTCTTTATGCTCAAACTTCAGTCATCTAAACTGTATCTCTTCTGATTTCAAAGGGTGGCTTGTCACACAGGACAGGCACAGAAGAGATTAAGGGGTTGTTCTAGGCTTTTCATCTCCAGATTTTTTCTCCACTGCCACTGCTACAAGCTAAAGTGAAAATGATGCACTGGAATCACAATTTTCCCTTCACCATCATCTCAGATTTTTTTCCCTCTATCATATTTGTTCTGTGCACTGTTTGTTTGCCAGCTTCTGCCTGGCAAGCATGCTCTACCTGCTATGTGCACAAATGTCAGGAATAACTCGAAGGTTCAGCATGATTATCAGTTGGCCAGCTGATACATTGGTCTTTAGGATTAAACTTTTCATTCACAGAAATGACATGTTTTTATTTATTTCTATTTTAAAAGTTCTATTGGCTATTGTCTCTAGATACACAAACAAAAAAAGCTTTTAGCCAAGTGGAATTATGCACTGCCTGAATTAATGTCCACTAATGAAAACCCTTCTTGACCAGCCTAAACTAACATATCTTCCCACATCTTTAAGATTCTCCATGCTCTTTCTCAAAGTCTGGAGAAAATATATCCTCTGCAATCTGCAGTGTGAGCTGTAAGTGAAAAACATAGAAGCTGACAATCTAGTAGGGAAGTGGATTCCAGGATTCTGGATGAAGCACTGAACATTGCCCACTTTCAGTCAAATTAGAACAAACTGCATTTTTTTTCCTCCTTTGCCTGAAGCAGTGAGTTCTCTTTTGGGTTTTTACTACATGCAGCTATCTACTATAAAATATATTCACACTTAACAATCTAATTGAAAAAAACCCCAAACCTATGCTCAGAACCTAAAGTTAACTTGATTTCTAAAACCAGCCTACATGAACTCATGTATTAATGCAAAGAAGGGATGGTGTAGTTTCACTGTGCTAGGCCGCTGAGCACCACTCAGCTGCTTGTTCTTTTCTGCCCTAGTAAGAGTAGAATCAGAAGGGTAGAAGTGGGAAGACTTGTGCCTTGAGATAAAGGGCATTTAATTTTTTTTTTTGTTTAAGGGGATGGGGTGGGGGAAGAAGCACAGACAACAAAAAGAGGGGGAAAAAAGCCCACAGCAAACAAAACGGAGTAAAAAATGTGATGCAGAAAAAAAACACTTGCTCACCGGCAACTGATGCCCAGCCCTGAGAAATGGCAGCTCATGCTTCCATCCCTCACTCCCAGTTTTATTGCTGAGCATGGCCTCATGAGGTGTGAGATATCCCTTGCATCAGTTAGGGTCAGCTATTAAGCTGTGCCCCTTCCCAGTTTCTTGTGCACCCCCAGCCTTTTTGCTGGTGAGGAAGTGTGAGAGGCAGAAAAGGCCTTGACACTGTGTAAACACTGCTCAGTGATAATGAAAACATCCCTGTTTTAATTGAACATCTGAAATGTAACATCACACAACCTAGTTAAAAAATTTAACTCTATCATAGTCAAAACCTGTGCAAGGGAAAATTACTACATGTGGACAACTTTGCAGAGGCTTTATTCCTAAAATGGTAATAGTTGATTTTTTAAAGCTGAAGTATGGGTAAGGGTTTGCACCAGTATATCAAATATATTGCCACTAAACATACTGGAATATTGTTACTAATAAAATAGTATCAGGAAAATCCAAAGTAAACTGTTACTGTCAGCAAAACCTTTGAGATATTCCAAATGTAATGGAAGATACTTCATGTTTTAACTAAAGAGAGAGTCTCCAGAAGCTTGGCTTCAGTGTGCTTATGCAATAAGGGGGCAAATGCCCAGGATCTGTTCTTATCACTACGGCCAAAACTGCAGCTTTCTCAGCTAATTCTTATAGTGGTCCTTTCACTTGCAGAATCCAATTCCTCTGTACTTCCCTGAGTTTATAAAGTTCTTCTAATATGTTCCTTAACTGGCGGGCTCTGAGTTTTTCTTGCTCATGTACTTTCTCTTTCAATCCCAGTGTGATTTGCAAGCATTCCAAAGGTCTCAAATTTTCAAACCTATTTCTTGCTTCTAATATATTGATCTTTTGCTACATTTTATTGTCTTAGCATGGAAAAATATGGCAGGAGATTTCCATGATCTCTGCCTTCAGCCATTCATTGATTTAATCCAAATTTTTACTCTGCAGTTCTAATGTTTGATTTGTTTTCTTTGTTTTTCAATGTGTCCCTGGAATTCTCCACTTCCCTGTGTAGGTGTTCTACTGATGTCCTCAAACAGTTTGCACTGACCTGCAGTCACCCAAACTCATCCTTCAAATCTTCACTTTCTTTCAGTGAGTTCCAATTTCAAATATCCAGCTCTGCTACTGTTTCTCTGAGGTGCCATATTTTATTTTGCAAGTTTTCAGTTTTGAAAGACAATTTGTTAACCAGAGAGGTTTTTATGTTAGGGGAAGAAAGCATGGTCAAGGTTGCAGAACACTGCTGTGCTCTGATAGCCTCCACCCTGTCCAAGTGTGACATAGTATGGATGTCACTATTCCATGGTTCCAAACACCTGCTCCTGCTGGGTGGCTGTTGCTTGCAAGATGTTGTGGAAAAAATTATCAAACGGTGTTTCAATAAAATTAAGAGCTATGGGGTAAAATTACTTCATTAGAAATCAGTTGAGAGTTAAACAGTGCACAGAAGTATAACATTTTTCAAAACAGGAAAGCGTTTAATGGGGTGGTAAAAGGCACCAGGTAGGACTGATGCTTTTGGTATGTTTACTGAATGAATATTCGGAGAGCTGTTACCAACAGTGAAGTGACCCCAGTTTTAGATGACATAGCATTCTGCATGTTAGAGCAATTCCAGCTGAATTGTACATGAGATTCTTAGATAACAGTAGCCATTTAGGAGACAAACGTGAAAATCATGGTGCATAGATCGATAAAACAGCAATCCCCATAACATTAGCAGCAGCAAGGAGAATTCATACTGCATTAAAAAAATGGTAGAATGAACAAACACCTAGTGGGGTATCATTGCAGCAGAGCTCCTCTAGTGCTGTCTCCTTGGTTCTCCCATTCATCTCCTGCTGTTATCCGTGGAAATTCTTGTCCTTGGTTTTTCTCCAGCCTGAGCCTGTGGTTGTGTACCCTAGGTTGGCAGCCATTTTTTCCATGGCTCTGCTGTGGGTTTTCTCAAGGTAAGAAGCAGCCTAGAATTCTATCATGATGCCTTTCACCAGTCTGTGATAAATACTTCCCTCTTTTAAAAGTGATATATTTTTGTGCACTGATTAACTCTCAGGTAATGTCTAATGAAGTAATGTAACCCTAATGTATAATATCTGTATACAGCACTGTCATTGCTATTCTCACACTAGTCCCACCATCACATGCTACAATACCAAGACAAGCAGAGCAGGCTGCATAGGGCTGTCTATCCTATTTTCCAGTGGAACTCTGTGGCACCTTTAGAGCATCCCTGTGTTGGAACAATTAATGAGGTTTTCAAGTCCAGCTTATCAATCTTCAAAGTTTCTTCAGTGTGTCTGTCAGCAATTCTTTTGCTTTGCTAATCGGTGTCCTTTCTGGGGCAGAGTCCACAGCTTCCATTAGACCATCACAGTCCCACACCAAATCCTCACTGTGAGGTGTTGTGACTCTCCCAGCACTCAAATTCCCGCTTCAGTTTGGTGTGACTTGTAACAGGCTGAGCTCATCGCACACCAAATGTCTCACTCCCCTTTCTCAATGTCTGGAGTACATACCTTGTCCATAGAAGCAAAGGCAGACATTCATTAAGTGGAGCCTGGGTGGTAGAGGAGGATTTTATTCAGTTGCAATATATACCTGTTTGTCAGAATGAATGTAGTTGAGCTGTATTAATACAAAGCTTTTTTTTCCCCCTCTCTTTTCTTCTGCTTTTTGGCAGTGTGTCTCCCCATCGTTTGAAACCAATTAGCAGGTGGATGGCACTGCAGAACCAGCAACTTTCCAGAGGATCTTCCCTGTCTCTGCTCATTCTCCTTCACTACTGTTACATAATCCTCTCCTTCTGGATGAGTTATTCTTCCATTTTCTGCTGTTCTAGCATGAAATTACAAAGCTCCATACTGCAAATTAGATTTCAGTAGGGATATCAAGTGTATCAAGAATGGCAATTCCAAGTGGCCTCAAAAAATACCCTTTTTAAATGTCTCTTGAATGGAAGCATCCACTAATGTTGTAGGAAAAACAGAGAGAAAAGGCAACAGAAGCAATAAAGTTTATGATATATTTTGCTTTGTAAAGCTGGGCTTGTTAGCATCATTTTCAGTGTGCAAAGTCCTTTTTGACATGCTGCAGCTCTGCATATGGAGTGACTCACTTTTAGTGAAATATCTCTGAACAATACCTCTGAAATATCTCTTTAAACCACGATTCTCTAAGAAGCAAAAAGGACGGGGGAAGAAGGAAGGAGACTCGTAAATGTGCCATGAATTTCTAGAGAAGGGAAGCCTTGTTAGGAGACATCAGATTATGGTCCAGCTTTTAAGCCATCCAGAGTTCATTCATCATAGCTGCCCTTCAATGCAGCAGCACTCCACCAGCTGCACAAAACAAAAGAGAGACTAAGGAGAGTGATAATTACTGGAAAACTCTGCTGATGGATTTCCATCCTCCCTGGCTTCTTGAGGACTCCAGGTGGCAGGTTCAGAAGTGCAGCCTCCCTGCCTGGGAGGCTGTGTATTGGTGCAGGAGAGAAAGACAAACTCCCGCAGACAATAGTGGGGAAATATTACAATGTGAGGAGGAAAAGTTCAGCCTTCAAAACTGAAAGAAGGTGCTCATTGGACCACTGTTCTTTGTCATAAAACTGGAGAAGAAACATATACATTCAACATCATTTAATCTATTTGTATTATTAGAAAATAAGTCCAAAATTCTAATTTTGTATTTGAAAGGAAGTTGGAAAGCCAGAGAGTTACACCACAGCTAAACTGGACCTGCTGTATTTAAGGAAGTATTCAGGAGGTTTGGAGAGAGGATAAATAAAAGGTAGCAAAGAAAAATGCCATGTAGAATAACATGAAAATACTCTATAACAGCAGAAATCAGAAAGTTATAATGTATTTTAAACTCAGTCCTTATTCAATAGAATGATTGTTTATATCAAAAGGAAGTTGTCAAAGGAAGGAAATAAAAATTTGGCTTCAACTTAATTTCATGCTCCCCTTGCTTTGGACTGATAAGCACCAAATTAACTTTGTGCCAATCAAGAGGTTACAAAACATTATAGAGATGGATGATTTCTGCTGATTACTATAAAAATATTTTGTCTGCACATTTAGACAATACAGCAATGCATTTCTCCTAAAATAATTAGTTTTACAGTATTTAAAACTTTTCACGCACAAAAGTGGAGAGCCTTGAGAAGCTTTTTTTCTCTTCTCTCTTCAGACCCCATCTTCCCTATTCATCTGTTCAGTGCTTCTCCACTTCCATTCACAGAACAGCAGAAGAGAGAATCAAACAGAAAATTATGTTGTTCTGCTTTCCCTTTTATCATATTCCATACTTGACCCAAGAAACTGGGAAGCAGTTAAATGCTTCTGTTTCAACTGCCCACTCTGTTCAAATTCTTCCTCTCATTTTGTTTGCGTGAAACTTTGCTTTTTTAACAGCTTGCCATTGTGATTGAATATGTGTGTGTACTTACAGACATTTCTGTGCCCTTGTTCTTTCAGTCAAGTGATATTACAAAATGTCTTTTCATTTCTAATAGGGTTCAATCATTTCTATAATAAACATGTCCTTCAACAAAATTCTCAGCCTTAATGCTGCTCAAATGTCTCTAACGATTTCTAATTTACTGACATTTTCCCCAAGCCCCTCATCAATTTAACTATTCAAATTGCTAACATTGTTAACAATTCCTCAGTCTCCAGCAGACCCACTGCAGACCTTGAAATCCCTCTGCTGCCTCTGCAGACAAGAACACATCTGGATGTGCATCCATACCATGCCGGATCAGAGTATTTATTAGCCTGGCAGCAGAGTCTCATCACCATGCAGTATAATGATTAACAGCTTCATTCTCACCATTGCTATCCAGAAGGGCCTCTCATGGGGTCATTTCCTGCCCTTGCTTCTGTCTTACAGTTGGGTAATTTCACTTCAGTGAATGTGGAGTGGCAGAAGCACAAAGGTCTGTACTGCTAAGGGTTTGTGGGGAAGATTTTGAGAAACATTTGGAGCTGCATACAAAATTGCCTTCCAAATTTTCTTTGAAAAAGTCCCGATGTCTGTACTTTGGGAAAGATTTGAAGGGGAAGCAGATGCAGGCTGATCTATATTTAGACATGAGCCCAAATTTTCAGAATGACCTGACATACGCTGCACTGAGACATTTGAGCTGAAGATACTGAGATAAGATAGCCATGACCTTGCTGCACACCACACTGAACTGCTCCTACCCTGTGCTATACGAAAGCATTTGGAAATGGCTCATCTGTAGGATGCAGTTCAGGCCTTGGAGTGTTTTGACTTCTAACTTAAGCTCCCATGCAGTGGCAGCTTGTTAAGGGGCTCACCACAAAATTTCCTGGACAGAAGTGCTCCTATCTGTGGTGGTACACATGCAGCTAGCAAAGTCACATGTGACAGGTCCCTAAAAGAGACCTTCCTGCTTGCACATGCAGAACCAAGAGATGAGTTGCCTCAGCTGACGCTGCCACAGTCAATGAAAATAA
This sequence comes from Zonotrichia albicollis, assembly GCF_047830755.1. Classification (NCBI taxonomy): domain Eukaryota; kingdom Metazoa; phylum Chordata; class Aves; order Passeriformes; family Passerellidae; genus Zonotrichia; species Zonotrichia albicollis. The sequence continues at coordinate 39,396,264 of NC_133824.1, forward strand.
CCAAAATTTGGACAGGAGACAAATGGTCTGCAGTAGATAGTCAGGAGAGCGGTTGTAAAGGAACAGTGCTTCAAGGGGCAATCCCTGCAGAAGCACAGCCCACTACTTAGAGCATGGTAATTAGAGCATAAATCTTTACCTGGTAAAGATTTTCAGAGCCAATGTCTTTAACCACAAATTTCTTGCTAACCAAGCTACTTAAACCTCTGCATCTCAGTTTTCTTGTTTGTGAATTTACAGGTGAGATAACCATCCCTGGGCAATGCAATTAGCTTGTGTTTACAAAATGCTTTGTGGTACTGTGAGGAACGTTACTGGCTGCACGCAGGAAGTGATTTTTCCATGGCATAGCATATGTGTGTTTATCAACCTGTCTTGACAACTGTGTGTTCCATGACACTGGGGTATTAAAAATTTCTGAGCAGCTTGAATGATGGTCTCAATGCCTTTGGAATTATGGATAACCGTGAAAAGTTGTCCACTGAAAACAGAAGTCTGCCTCTCTGAATTGTATTTGCTTCTTGAAAAACAATTTTGCTTCCATGAAAAACAAGGTTAGAAATGAATCTAGGAAAATAGTGGCAGAATGAAGTGCCAGTTCTCCACACAAGTAGCATCTTGAGAAAAATAAAAAGTATTATTTTGTAGCTCTGATGACTTCCTATGAGGACTACAAAGTTCATAGAATCATAGAATATGCTGAGTTGGAAGGGATCCATCAGGATCATCGAGTTCAACTCCTGGCCCTGCTCAGAACATCCCAACAGTCACACCACAGGCCTGAGAGCATTGTCCAAACTGTTCTTGAACTCTGTCAGATGGGTGCTGTGACCACTTCCCTGGGGAGCCTGTTTTAGTACCCAAACATGCTCTGGGTGAAAAACAGTATAAGGAAGCAGTCAATGTAAGAGATGAACATGCATTAGAAAACATAAGATCAGGGTTTAAAGCTCTTGATGTTGCCATTCCATTAGCAGAAAATCTTTATTTGTAACCCTCACTCTGCCAATAGAAAGGAGAAAAGAAAAAGTCACATTCCCTGCAGCTCCATATTGACCATAATCAGATTGTTTCTCAAAGACATGAAGGAACAAAATCACAGAATTATTTGGGTTGGAAAAGACACTTGAAATTATCAATTTCACACATAATCCTAACACTGTCAAGTTCACCACTATACTGTGTCCCTACACTCCACAAATCCGCATCTTTTACATACCTCCAGGGATGGTGACTCCACCACTTTGCTGGGCAGCCTGTTCCAATGCCTGGTCACTCTTCCAGTGAAGAAATTTTTCCTGACGTCCAATCTGAACCTTCCCTAACACAACCTGAGGACAGTTTCTCTTGTCCTATCACTTGATAGTAGTTGCTTCCTATCACTTGGGACCAACCTCATTAGAGTCCCCTTTAAGGCAGTTGTAGAGAGCAGTAAGGTCCTCCCTGAGCCTCCTTTTCTCCAGGTTAAACAGCCTCAGCTGCCTCAGCTCCCTCAGCCGCTCCTCACAGGACTTGTGCTCCAGACCCTATCTCCTTGTTCTCTGTTGTCCTTCTCCAGACATGCTCCAACACCTCAATGACTTTCTTGAAGTGAGGAGCCCAGCATTGGACACAGGTTCTGAGCTGCCACCTCAGCAGTGCCCAATACAGGGGGACAATCTCTGACCTTCCCTGGCACCAAGGTTTGGCTGACAGGCCTGTAGATCTGTGGATTCTTCTTCTGGCCCCTTTTGTAGATGGGCATCACATTTGCTAACCTTCAGTGAACTGGGATCTCCCCAGTTAGCCAGGACAGCTGACAAATGATTGAAAGTGGATTAGGGCCCTCCTACCAGCTCCCTCAGTACAACAGATTTGTGTGTGTCTAAGTGGTGTAGCGAGTCACTGACCATTTCCACTTGGATTATTGGGTCTTCATTCTGTTCCCTGTCTTCCAGCTCAGAGTGCTAGATACTCCAAGAACAAATTAAGTTCTAGTTGGGCACTGGACCATCTAATTTTTTTCCTATATAAGCTTACAGTATCCTTGTAGTCATCCTGAGTTGCCCACCCCTTCTTATGAAGTTGATACACCTCTTTTTTTTCCTGTGTTCCAGCCCAGCTCATCTTTGGGTACAGGGGGACAGCCTGCTCCTCTATCTTTAGAATTTTATTCTTTGAAAATGTTCACTTTTCCTCACTCCTTTGCCCTTCAGTGTCCTAAGGTACTGTTAAGTACCTCAACAGGCCAAAGTCTGCCCTCCAGAAATCCAAAGTTGCAGTTCTGCTGATCCCATTCCTTACTTCTCTGGCAATCACAAATTCCCTCATTTTATGGTCGTTTTGGCCAAGATAGGCTCAAACAATCACACCACCCACCAGTTCCTCTCTGTTCATGAACAATATGAGGCACTATAGTATGTAAGTTACTCCTTGAAAGGGACAGAGCAGCTTACTCCTCTAAGAAACAATGAGGAGATTATCTGGTGTTCAGAAATTGGCCATGATGCATAAAGGCATTTAGGTGATCAAGTTGAGTGGGTTGCCCAAATGAATCTTAGTGTATGTATGTTGATAGATTATAGATAGATGGATGATAGATCAATCCAAATGCATAACTGGGCTAGGTGGATTTTTAAGAATCAGGAAGAGAAGGAAAGAGGGGCTCTTATGACTACATGCAGCCCTATTCTGAAACCAGGGGACAAACTACCCTGTCAAATGGTAGTAAAAGGAAATGGGGACATTAGGTTACTGCCTCCCAGCCACTCGAGGCATATTGGAAGAGTGGACTTCTGCCTTCCTTTTTCTGGCAGCTATTCCTTGCAAATGCGGGGGAAGTACTCATTAATCTTCCTCTGTTTGATTTCTGTATTTCTGAGGAATTTTAAATAGACAAGTGGGGCCAGTTCACTTTCTCTTGCAAGGTAATTTCTCAATTGCTTTTTACCTTTGAGACCTTGTGCACTCAAGCTCGTTGCAATGTCTGCTTTAGAGCTCAAATCCTGACTCAGGAGCCCACGTTTTAAAGCACAGTCCTCAATATTATGACTGGAAGCAGGAATTACCTATGACTTTTTAATTCTGCCTCTGGTCTATGTATGAAGCTGTTTCTTGTTCTCATTCTCTTCATATCCCTTAAAATAACCTCGTCTTTTGTGGCTGTAAAAGAAGAACTACTAAGAACAACTTCAAAAAGTAGACTCAGCCTTGGCATTAATAATTAGAAGGGTCTTTGTAATGATTAAGCATTCTGAGCTATAAACATGCTATCTGCATGTGCCATAGAAATAACTAAAAAATTCAGTGTAAGATTCTGTACAATTTCTCTCCCTAAGAAACCACTTTGATGGTGTGAAACATTCTTGTGTAAACTGTAATGGAAAGAGAGAGCACTGGTTCTGTTGCATATGACAGAACTGACAATAGCGACTTCAAGTTTAACAAGACCAGTATATATAGGAAACTGAAGTAATTCTAGATTAACATAACTAATTAGTAGCCTGAGATAACTTAATTGCTATACAGAACTTCCCAGTTTCAGTTAGCATTCTCTATTAACTACCATGTAATTATTAAGGCACCAAACTCAGCACCAGCAACTTAATTATCATTAGTATTGCTCCAGTCTCAAGCTTGAATGCCAATGATTAATAAAACACAATTATTTACATTGTAATTGTGGTATTTTAATTAAACTAAAAATGCACTTCATTTGCTTTTTGTCAGAGAGTTAATTTTTTAAATTAAGGTCAAATCTTTTTGTCAAGCTTTTTTTTTTAATCCCTAATTGCAAGTTAGATAGACTGATTTCTTGCCATCTTAAGGAAAACATTGTGACTGTTGATAACAAATGAGTCTGAGTAATAAAACAGCCTCAGTGCTCTGGAGTTAGGTAATCCCAGCGCTAATAAACAATACCTTGATAGGTGTTTTCCATGGTTCTTAAGTAACTTCAGTGTATATAAGTCCCACTTAATTTTCTCATTCTAATTAGTCTTTGTAAGGGTCAGTTTGTTACATTGTGACAATATTTTGAAGGTCCTGTTAAGACCAAAGAATTTACAGCTGTACAAGGCCAAGGGTGAGAGACGAAGTGTTGGCTGACAAAAGTGAAATGATCTGCTCATTGTCACTTAATATGTTACTGTCAGAGCCAGAGATAGAGTCAAGGCCTCCCAACTCTTATTTCTGTGCTCTGATGCTAGATCACATTGCTCCTCCTGTTAGCAAGTTTAGAAATGTCAATTTTGAGGAGAGGAAGAGGCTTAGTCTGTATTTTCACAAAAGTGCTTCTGGCCTTAGTAATAAAGATTTTTTAATGCATTTTTGTAACTCTTCTGATTTCAAGGGGTTTCTTTCTGATTTACATTAGTGTTAGATGGGTCAGGTCCAGAATTAATAGCTTTCCTCAGAATGTCTAAACACAGTAAGATTTGCTTTTACAGAGGAAGAGTGATTTCCCTGCCATTACCCAGAGAAATTTACTTTTTATTGCTGCAAGTTCTGCCCCAGTTTTTGCCCTCTGAGAGACTCTCAGCATTAGCCATTAGAAACTTTATAGGTAAGCTTCAGTTTCTTTTTATATAGCCAGAATTTAACTTAACTCAAAATGTCAATGTGTTTGCCTTGGGGGAGAATAGGAAGGAGAATTACCCAGTCTATTTCAGAGATCAGTGTTACTTGTGCTTGCTTTATTGCTATATCTTCCAAGTTACAGGACTGCAAGCCCAGAGGTGAAATGGCTGAACACTGGATCAAAAGCCAGGGTTTTGGGAGCAGAGTGAGAGAGGATTTGTCAGGCAGACTGACTGAAAGCCATGATAGACAGAAAATGAAGACTGGAAAAGGTCCAGAGGGGAAAAAATACCTGTCTATTTAGAAAAGAAGCAGTTTATGGAAAGGAAGATGCTTTTAGCTGGGCTGCTATTTTCTTGCTTCTGTTTTTAGCAGACTTTGGAAGCAGAAGACTGTATATGAAGCAAACCTGGAAGGTGAGAAGGAGAAGTTATAATTGCGGTGCCATTTAAATGTGATCTAATCTCTGGCCTGGGTAAATCCTGGGCAGACCTGCTCAGCACAGCAATGAAATGAGTGATTGCCAAGAAAGGGGAAATCAATGGTCTGTCTATAGTGATAATGGAGATATCGCTGGAGCTGTGCATGAAGCACTTGATGAAACTTACGCTGGTAAAGATACCCTCAGTCTGTAGGGAGGAAAAGTCCATGTCTGCTATGGAGATTTATAAATATGTGCCCATAATTTCTAGTATTTAGAAAAGTCTAGTAAAAAGCCCTGCCACAAAAAGTCTTTCCCCCTTATGGGATAAAAATAGGTAACTAAGGCATAAAAAAGAACCACACAAAAACTGATGCAGAAGCAGATCAACAGCTAACATGAAGAAGCCTTTTGTAAGAAAACTCATGCAAGCCTTTCCATCCACTTTAAATTTCCCTTTTACATTGGAAAATCCTCATTTTTAAAGATGTAATTAGCAATAATTGTAGGGCTTTGTGCTCTTGTCATTTGATTCTTCTGCTGCTATAGCTTCTGTGAAGCTACTGTGGTCTTGTATAAGCAAAAGAAGATACAAAGCCCCTACTCTAGGGATCACTTGCTTATTGTTTTTGCTGCAGATCTCTTAATATCTGGAGATTATTTTTCAGTTACTTAAGCAATTCTGTCTGAATTTTGAGACATTGTAATAATGAACAGGGTGAGGACAGGGGATTTCTAGGCATTAAGAGGAGTATTTTCATTTTGTCCTGAAGCAGACATATAAAGTTAGGGATGGCAGCTTGATCGCTGAAGCTATTGGAGGCTTTGGGAATGACAGTACTTGCCAATTTAGTGAGGAGATAACTGAGCTGATTTACTACAGCTGAAGACTGGGCTCCATTCTCTGGTGCTGTACAGCCGCCACAGAAGTGTCCTCTATGACGGCCTCATTAGCTTGGAAAGATCTTAGCTGAATTCTGCTGCTTAGATAAAACAGAAGAATGCTAAAGCTTTGCTCAGATTTATTATCAACATTCTCATCTGTATCTGGTAAGGAGAGTGACTTCTCTTCCAGAGGTAATCCTTGCCAGAGTAATCCCTACTCCTATCACTTCAAGATTACTTGGCTGCATTGCACTTTATCTCAATGCCCCCGGGAAACTCAAGCTGAGAAACAATTCTATGACCAACTTTCAAAGCAGCATCATGACAAAATTATTATTACACCAATATTCCTGCATCTGTAGCAGCTGCTGCTAGGTTTCTAAATGGAGTTTAAAATGCTAGGATCAACCTGTAAATCCCTAAATTTATGGGGTATAGTTACCACGGGGACTGTCTCTTGATTCCTTTGAAAGTGTTCTGGCTGAGATTTCTGGAAACACTTCAGTGGGAATTCTCTGACTACAAATCAAAAGGGTCACAGTCAGAATGCTTTTCACAGGGATGGGTTAAGGGCAGTAGATACTTGGGATGAAATATGTATTTGGTAAAAGTGAAAGGAATAGGTTTTTGCAATTTTACTATGAATTTTGTGTATTTGCATTTCAGAGAGTAGGAGTGAAAAGCAGGATATGAGTCCCCTTTGCACAGGGACTTTTATGAACTTACATCCATTTAATTACTCCTCTGTACTTCGTGCTTTTGGGGCTAGAGACTGAGTAATGATCTGATGCAAAGCACTGTCACCTGAGAAATTCCTATTTGGATTCAGTGGCTCTAGAGACTTATTAAAAGGAACAGTCGTAGCAAAAGCACTTGCAAGAAATCCAGGCTAGTTAAATGTTCTGTATAGAACAATAATATTTTCATAAAGCAAAGGCATAAAACTGTGATTTCCATGCAACAAATTAGAAAAATTTTGAATGCTTTGCATGATTTTTCAATATGTTGTATTAATTTCATTTAAAGAGCCCTTTGTTATGACTATTTGCACTTCCAAATGTTGTCTTTCATATGATGTTTGGTATGTAATATACTTCTGATTTTTAAAAATGAAAGAAAAAAAATTACTTAAAGCCAGAGCAAATTGTTCCCTTATGTGGGTGAACATATTCACCTACCACTTCAGGAAGTTTTTTCAGAAGATGAGCACTGCAAAGATAACAAGATCTGTATTTCATTAAACAAGTAAATACAAAGACAGTCATATTAAAAATGCATGGAAAAGTAAGGCACATCCCACTTCAATATAAACAACATTTTTTTTTTTATGTAAACCATGACCATTCAGTGAAGTATACACAGTCCCATGGTTTTTATGACCGCTTGCTTTTGCCACAGTTTCTTTCTTCATAAATTTTTTTTTTGTGATTTCACGGGGAAGGTAGAAAACAAGCAGTGCCCACCCCTCCGCTATTATAGTATTTGCTTATGGGTTTTTTTAATTGGGTTAAGTTTATATTTATTTTAGTTAGATCTTTTCTAGATAGACCTAGATAGATTTTCTTTTAGGTAGGATATGAAGTGATTGGGGACTTAAGGAGTCTGTCTGTTTTTAAAATTTTAATAAGTAGTCCCTCTGGGCCTTTTACAGCTAACCACCAATTTTCCCTTTCTCTTTGTGTATGCCAGTTTGAATTCCACGTCTGTTTCTTAGTTCCACATGATGTTTCCCCCTCATTGCCAAGGCTGATAGGTGAGTAGCAAAGGGAGCTCTGGAAGTTCAGAGCAGGACAGGATGGGCTCATGCTTAAGGTAGTCATTTATACCCTGGGAAACTATATTTGTTCCTTGCCACTGTGATAGTGTTCAGAAAACATGCTGCAAGGGAAGAAGCCACATATTTTACATGCATTCATTAATTGCTTCCTACGCCTTAAGTATCTGATCAGATGAGCTAAGAATTTGCAGCTAAAATTATCATCAGTGAGAACTATTTCATTTATAATGCCCAATGCAAAGTGAAGAAACAATTTGCTCTCAATCACTCTGTCTCCATTTCCATCTGGAAAATGTGAACAAAAATAATTAAATTAACAAATTAACAAGACTGTTGTGGGGAAAGAAAGTGTGAAGCACTGGCATACTATAGTGAATGACTGCCATGGGAAAACCCACAGGGAAATTAAAAATAATCTCTTTTTAAGGATTTGATCCATATTTAGCAAATAAGTAAGATCTGCTAAGTAAAGAGCAATGATACTGAAATTATTTTTATTGCTGGCTAATATTCATCCCTTTTTCACTGAAAGCAGTGTGGTCATCTGAAAAAAAATCCTGGCATGAGGTTGTATTGCATTACAACAGTTTAAACTCAGAAACTTCTCAACTTTAAAGCTGTCTGGCCTTTTAACCTTAGTGATGAAGCTAGTGTTATTCATATGATAAACAGCAAACCCATGGCAGAATGCAAGTCCAAAAAATTGATTTTTAAATAAACAAATTAAGGACACAGCTTCTGTGTAGCATGTAAATGCTCCATGGATCATCCCCAAATGTACAGCATATAAGCTGTGAGTGAATTTTCTGATAACTTACAAGTAAATCCATTAAGTAGATTAAGTTAAATTAATTAAAACCAGTGTCCTACCAGAGATCTGTCATCTGTGACACATTTGATTTTGACAAGAGAGACCTTCCTGACAACATAGATACAGCCAACTTTTCAGATAGCAAAAAACTACCATAAATCCCCTCTTTGAAGACATTCAAGAGGTTAGCAATTGTTATAATTATTTAGGTTAGCGACAAGCCTGAGTCAAGTTAGCATGTGTCAGCATTTGTGGAGATCAAGCAGAGAAAAATTAAATAGGGGTCTGAATGTCTTAGTCTGATCAGGGAAAAGCAACTCTAAAACTGTTAGCTGGCATAAAGACTCAGGAGAGTAATGAACTGGCAGTTTAAATGATGATTAAGCTGAATAGTGTCTGCCAGGAGGACACAAAAGCTCTGTCACTAGGGAAGAAAACCAAAACCACAGCCTAAGAGACTGACAGCTCCTCATCCCAATATCCTCATATTCCTTTTTCTATATCCCCAGAAGATTTGGGAGGAATGCAGGCTTCCTCAGAGCACAGTGAAGTGGGAAAAACCTAACTTACATACTGTGTCTGAATTGAATGTCCCAAGAGTGACATCTAAATAGTGTTTGTGTCTGGAAATTGCTCTAGGTAAGCACTCTGACTACTTAATCCTAAGCTTACACTTACATGTGTGACTGAACTTGTGCCTGTGATTCCCTGGATCCTGAGCACTTTCTCATCCTGAAAAATTGTCTAATTTTGCCCTTCTCAGTGGTTGCTCCTTAAGCTGCCTTTAGACAAAAACACAGTGAAGATGACATTCTTTCTGGAAAGACCAAGGGGCTCTAGTTTGATTTATATATTCTCTTCTTTGTCTTCTCTCTGTCCATGGTGCATCCTGTAAGTCTTTGGGAAGCTCGTGCCCTTGTGCCTAAGGTGCTGTGTGGAGCAGAGAGGTGGACAGTGCCTCAGTGGTCTCTGCAGGGACACACCAGCTCATTGCCAAATCTCAGATGCGGTAGAAAAAGTGGTTTTTTCACATGCTGGGGGTCCCAAATAGCACTTTCATTATTTAGGGTTTTGGAGAGGTTTTTATGCATAACGTGAGCTCATAGATAACCATATATTGACATTATATACATATTGACATATATGGTTATGGTACATTTAATAATATAACATATTATTGACAGCTTGGTGTGGTTTAACTCTCCAGCCAGTAACCAAGCCCCAAGCAGTCATTCACTCATTCTCCCAGCAACTGGGGACAGAATTGGAAGGGTAAAAGCTGCAAAATTTGTGGGTTGAGATAAAGGCAGTGTGATAGTGAAAGAAAAAGCAGCGTACACAGGCAAAGTAAAGCAAGGAATTAATTCACTGCTACCCACGTTCAGCAGGTGGTCAGCCATCTCCAAGAGAGCAGGGCCCCATCATGTGTAGCCATTACTTGGTAAGGCAAACACCTCAACTCCAAAAGTCCTCCCTCTCTTCCTTTTCCACCCCATCATTTGCTGATCATGATATCATATGGTGTGGAATATTCCTTTTGTCAGCTGGGGTGAGCTATCCTGGCTGCATCTCCTCCCAAAGTTCCCATGCACCTCCAGCTCCCTTGCCAGTGTGGTAGGATGGGAAGCAAAAAAGGCCTTGGCTCTGTGCAACCCTGCTCAGCAACAAGAAAAACTTCTCTATATTATCCATATGGTTTTCAGCACAAAGTCAAAACACAGCCCCATACCAGCCACTCTAAATGAACTTCACCCCAGCCAAAAGCAGCACACAGCTGCAGGGAAGTGGGGTCTATTCCTTCAGCCATCACTGGTTTGTTGGCAGCAAATCTGTCCGTAAGGGATGGTGGAATCTGAGAGCTTTGCTACAGGAGCTACATTGAAGAGAATTACAATATCCCTGTGTGTCCCTCAGTTTGACTCTCCATAAGGAAGTCACTTTGGTAGCAGACTGGAGCTGAAAGTATCATTTTTTTCATGCAGGAAAAACAGAGGCCTGAGGGAAATCAGTGGGAAGACAGAGCTAGACCTGAGAACAAGTTACAAATGAAGTGAGACAGATATTTTTACAGAAAAGTTCTAATCCACAATATAAATTAAAATTCCTGTAAATGGGAACAGTGGATGCATTGGTTCATAGAGGTGTACAGATTATTTCCCTGATTTGTATGTGAACACTAAATCAATGGGATTCCTGTGTATGCAAAACTTTATCAAGTGGATTATTTCTATTGGGTGGTAGAATCTGCCTGCAAGACAAATTGCACCAACATTTACTGAAACCAAAACCAAGGCTACTGTGAAATGTACTTTGAAATCTAATACAACATATAATTGAAGAATGAGTTTACATTAAAAAAAAGGCAGAATGACAAAACCAGTTTTCAGTAAGCACTGTATTGATAATCTCTCCCATTATTTGTCTGGCATTTGTGCACCTCTTGCATTGCTATTCTACATCTGTTCCTAAATGATGGCAAAATGTAAGACTTCTATGCTTATTCATATTTCTAAAAAGTGTTGTGTGAGCAAATGAGGATGAAGGAAAGTTGACTACTATCAGGCAACTGGAGGTAACGGGTTTGTTAGCTACCCCAATTTACCTCTGCTTGTGTCCTTTCAAGTAGTCCATCCTCGCTGAACTTAAACTCCCATAAAGCAACACCACCACCTACAGCTCAAACATCAAACTCTTCACCATATGCTAATTGCACCTCTCTCTGTCCTGAGCTAAAAGCTTTATCAGATCTAAGAGTAGCAGTTTACTTCTTCTGTAATGCAGTATCACTTTAATTTTTATTATCCAAAGTAGAGTTTGGTTTGGGGAAAAAAAAAAAGTAGCAAAAGAAACAAACACCTCAATGCAACTCCACAATGCATCTTGTTTAAAAGAATGTTCCTTCTCTATCTCTTCATCCTGCATTTTGACTTCTGCATTCCGGGAATCACCATGAAATGCCTCTCTGCCTTGTAAGCAGAACATTTTCGTTCCAGAGCAATCCAAGTTCCTCAGAAAATGGTGCTTCTGTGCTCTCTGTGAAAAAATATATCTTTGTCAGCAATGGGAACTCATGAGGTGTACACTACAGAGACTTCTTTTCCTGCTACTAAAAATGGATACCTCAGTATAAAAATAATTTTCCTCCAGTCATTTTTCAGTAATCATTTCTTACTTTGTTTTTTGTCTGATGCTGTCAAACATGTCTTGGACAGGCTAAAAGGGATACTTCCCCCTTGGTTTCACAAAGGTGGGTGCAAGGCTGCATTGTACACTTGAGAGAACCATAGTCTCCGTGGTGACAGTGACAGAGAAAGCTAAAGTCTTGGTACTTGCAGATAATAGAAGTTGGAGGGAAATAAGAGAGCCCACAGATTATATGCTGTCCTATGGTCTTTATCCATTCCTCCCCAAAGTAGTAAAGCCAATTTGTAAGTGGCTTTTGACTCCTTGCCTGCCCTGGAAAGCTGTGTTAGTGGTTTTTGTACTAGCATAGTCTGGGTCTTAGAGAGAACCACAAAAGCTTCAACACTGAAAAGGACAGTGATTACCTGAATTTATTTTGTGTAACCCTACCTGTGCCTGTTTATGCACCATGTTTTCTATTGCCACCAGATGTACAATTATGCAGAAGAATGCATACAAATTGTTCTTAAGATGCAATCCTAAGCCACTCACGTAGCTGTTTATAGCTTTCAGCACCAAGATATTGGTTTATAGCTTTGGCATTAGTCCAGTCAAGAAAGCTCTGTTCAAGTCTTTTGTACTGTGTTTTCACATGATTAACCAATTCATGTTCAAAAGAGGCTTAAATGTGTTGTTTAAGTATTTCAGGGAGCTGTGGGTAGCAGTCATCAAAATTTAAAAAATTAAGAAATGAGTGTGTGTCAATTTACTGGCAGCTTTGTTTAAATAGAAAGCCAAAAGTTCATTGCAGAGGGAAATTTCTTTGAGGGAAAAGGTGCAGAAAGCTTGATAAGATTTCACTTCAAATTTCACAATCCATGGGGTCCATGGTACTGATAGTAATTTCCACTAGCTGAAGTTCTGAGTGTCTCTTTTTCTATTTTCAGACCGTTACAGTATTCATGACATGCTATATATTATAGTAATACTTACAGGAGTTAGACCTGATAGTAGAAAATGACTGCTGCCTATGCTGAAAAGTGATTGACAGTGATTTATTGTTAGCTACTTCCATAGGGATCTGCTGTGCAAACACCTAAGCAGCCAACAGAGCAGACCAAGAAGAATTTTGAAAATGCTATTCACAGGTGCTCCATTCTCTGAGGGGCCACAGATGTAAGCAAAGTGCATCATCTGTGGCCTGGTTTAGCATTAGAGCTATTATTTATTACCTGTAACTCCATGGTTCCCAACCCACTCCAGCTGGTCAGGGGTACCCACATGAGTGTAATGGATCTGTTCCTATGACAGGATTCAATTCTGTCAGGAAAATGCGTTTTTGGGATGGATCTCGGCAGTATTAGCTGTGACACCTGTCTGCCACCTGACTTGAGGACCCGCTGCCCCAGGGGGGTCTCAGTAGAGGGACTTTAACCTTTGCCGCCCACGAGAGGGCACTGATGCATATTTGCACTCGGTGCCTTTGGCGCGGGAGGCTGGAAAAGGTGAGCACCCCAGGAAGGGAATCTCCTGTCCGGGAAGGAGGTGACAGACCCTGCCAGTGGAAGTGTGTTGTGCGCTCCATACAGCTGTCACTGTGCAGGCAATCATTCACTCCTGCGAAGAGGGCAGATCAAGGATTATTGGCCAGCTAGGAGAGGCACCTATGGAATCCCATGTTTGAAATCAGTCATTTGTTTTGCCTTGGACGATAGAGAGCACAAAGGTAACATGCTACATTATCTGCCACAGTTGTATGGGTTCTGGGAATAGCTCAAATGCAATGTAGTGTCACTAATGCTGGCAGAGCTACCAGCATGATTTCTGCCTGACAGGGCAAGGCAGTTTTGACTTGTAATTATCCAAATCATTACAGGTGAGGTTGAGATTTTTTAGAGTGTTCTTGATACTCAAACATCTGACTCAGGCAGACACAGAGCTGACTTACTGTGAAAAAACTAGCCAGATGTCTGCCACTTATAAACAAGTATATTTTGCAGAAGGACCTCGTAAACAGTAGGATTCAGTGCAATTTGTCCATAAACCTAAATCTTCTCCTGTCTTTATATATCTTATTCTCATCTATCTTACTCTGCATGTCCCTGTTGCTGTTATTCCCCCTTGAGCTCTATCCAGGGCACCCATGAGTAACAAGCATCTTCAACTTGTGTCACCGATAGCACAATTCTTGCTATAGCAGGAAGTATCTTGACCCTTTTGGTTTTCAACTCTTTGTGATTCTGTTTTTCAAGCAAAACTCTTTCTGCTTGTCTCCTTTGACATAGCTTGATTTCATGTCATCAATAATCATGATGGATCTCATGACATATATTAAGTAGCTCAACTTTAGAATAAAGTATTTAGGTTGAGGGTTTGGATTTTTTTACTTTTGAGTGTCCAAAGATTCCATGGCTTTTGGCAAGAAATAGAGACAAAAAATGCTGTATAGCAGCTGCTGAAAAATCTGTTTCTGTTAACTGTTTTTAACCCTGTTTAATTGTAGACCTCTCAAATGATGCCAGGTAAATTATTTTATCTCTCTGTACCAGGTCTGTCTTGGTTACCTGGGGAGAGTCATCACTGGGAGAGCAATTTTTTTGTCACATTGCCACATTCTTATGTATGACAAGCACTTTGTAAGAGACAGTTTTTACCCAGGTTTGGGCTGCTACATGAAATTGTAACATTTAATTTAATAATCTGTAAATGCTGACGTGAACAACATATGTGCAGCATATTCCCCTTCTAAAAAATGTGTTTTCTCTTGTAAAATTGTCTACCAGAATGGAAACAGCATTAAGGCTAGGTTTTGATTTCGCTACCACTCATGTTTGCTTACTTAGTACATTTTTAAAAATTCTACTTATACTTGCTCAGAGTCTGTTCTTTGTACTTTTGAGAGAAACCCATCACTGTTCTCATCTAAATTCATTACATGTATTTTTGCCTACTTCTACTATTCCACATCAGGCCTATTTCACAAGTGTTTTTTCCATGTGAGTTGTGTGTTCTTCATTTTAGGTGTATTTTGTTTTTCTAAATAGCAAGTGAGATCAATTGAAAACACAATGAAGTATCTCTCCTATGGCCTCTCTTATCCTGTGCCTTGCAAGTTCTGGGATTGCTAATGTCAGTTTCTGTGATTTATCTCTTGGGGTGAAGTTGTTCTGACCTGCAGTAACAAAGTACATCATTGTTGGCTTGCATGTTATAAAAATGATGCACAATACTCACATCTAAAAGTCAGAATAAACCTTTAACACAGGTCTTTGTCAGTTCTACAAACGGTTGTAGTTAATCGATGCCATAAAACTTTCCTTCAGGCACTGGTATTCAGCATTCACACTGGGAAATGCAGTTTGAGTCTGACATTTTAAATACTGGTGATATTTTCTAATGAAATAATTCAAGATTTGAAAATTTACATCAGTAAAAAAGCAAAGTAAAAAACCACTGTTAAGCATTTAAAAATATCTTTTGGAACAGTGGGAGAAAAGACGTTGTACAGACACTATTGTTCTGCTACTCTTTTCCTGCAGACTTTGAACTTTTAACACTTTTAACTTGGCCAGAGATCCACTGGCTCATCAGTGCATCCAGGTAATCATCATCAACATTAATGGGATCCATGTGCATAAGCCCACAAGGGCATACATTGAAGTCAAAATTATTTTCCTTTATCAACATGTGTCATGCAAGTCCTGTCATGAGAGAAGCCCTCTATCTTGCTCTAACAAACATTGTAGATGCAGCAAACAAGATTTCAGGGTTTCCACAATATAATTTTTCATTTTGAATTTTACCCATTTGCCATTCCAAGGAAAAAAAGAAAAGTTGCCCAGATGATGACAAACTGTGGAAATTCCATAGGCTTTTATCTGATATTTTAATAATGAATCACTAGATAGACATTTTCTTACATTTGGGTGTATAAAGAGTAAAGATGGCATTTGGAGTTTTTCTCTTGTAAGGCCCTCAATGAAACAATGTGATATCTACTGAGGCCATTTTCTTAGGATTTCCTCAAATTCTGGACACTCAAAAAAAATGATGGCATCGAGGAAATGTAAAAATATCATGGTGGAAGAGGCAGAGGAAAAAGAAAAGCATTCTGTGACTCTTCTTATAGAATGTGCTGTACTGTATTCAGGCAACCCCATGCCTAGAGGCCACAATCTATCCTGAAGTGTTCGTGACCTACTAACCACAGCGAAAAACAAGAACAGGTGATCTGATTCACTGCTGTTCTCAGGGAATAACTTTTGCCTTGCTAGGGGAAAATTGAAGGAGTTTCTCATGCTAATGTGTGCTGCTCCCATGGGGTTCACAGACCATTCCTCAGAGCAGTGGTGTCCTAGCTTTTCAGAATAACTGGTGAAAAGGTCAGTGCAAATATTCATTCATACATCCAAAACAAGACAGTCCTTCAGTCCTGTTGTTGGAGTATTTGTTTTTCTCATTTCTAGGCAGGTGGAAGAAATACTAATGTGCAAAGAATACATTTCTGATACAATTTTTTCAAGAATTCTCCTCAAGGATCACCAAGTGTATCATAACGAGCAGATGAGGTGGAAATATTTTCTAAAGAGAACGGAAACAAAGAAAAGGAAACTCAGGGCAACAATGGGATCTTAGACACATCAACTTTGGACTGCCTGCTTTTAGCTAATCTTAATAAGATCTATGTTTAGGAGGGTGAGAATTTACCCTTTTTTGTGACTGGGACTCTGCCAGTGAAGTGGCAAATACCTGTGACACATAAAGTCTGGTATCAGCTGGTTCAGCAGCTCTCAGAGTGATTTCCCCAGTCCATGCAGTAAATCAGAAGCAAAACCCAAATAGCAGGACAGCACCCTGTTTTCCAAAGTTTGTTTATTCAACCAGTTTGTAACACTTTCTCCCTCTTCCAGCTGAATAATTTCATCATTACAATGCTGGAATTTGTTTAACCTTTTCCATTGTCAGCAGGAGGGGATTTAGAAAGCACTTTGCTGCTCACCTTTTGGCCATCCTTGTAACTTTCATCTGCATATTGTTTTATTTTGCCAGAGGCTTTCCCAACAGACAGGCGTTTTATCTGAAAAGCTGCATCACCTATGGAGTTAGGAACTGTGACCTTCTGGTGCTTGAGTGGTTCTATGGAAACTTCAGAATAGCTTTTACTTTTTCTTTAAAAGGAAGAGTCATTAAAATAGAGGTTTCAGAGAGTCTGAAATATGCTCCTACAATTCTTTGCTCTTTGGGGAGGCAGGGAAAGTGCTTCAGACTCCAGTATTCTGGACTGCCCTATTAAATACCTTGCGGACTATGGAGCTGTTTTATTCAGTTTTTGATGAATAGGAATTGCACTTTTATCTTAGCAGCATTAGCACAGCTCAATTGTCTAAATACTGTTCTAGTATCTAGTAACATTTTCTAATATCTAACAACTGTTGCATACAGTACCCAGTCCTCGCAGTCTGAATGTGTTTTGGCCCATGTGAAAGGCTCTGAAGAAAATCAGGGATGTATTTTAGTGTATGGCTTTTGTTACTTTTGTTGGGGTTTTTTTGTTGGTTTTGGTGCTGTTCTTTGGAGTTTTTGTTTTGGGTTGGTTTATTTCTTGGGGTTTTGTTTTGGGGGGGATTTTTTTTTTTTCAATGAACAAATTATTGGTGCAGTTAAGAAATACATTTTAAGGGAAATTATTTTGATTTTCCTTTGTGATATTAAATCAGTATTTTGCCCAGTATAAGCAACCATTTTCAGCAGTTCTGAGACCTCAGCATGTAAATCTTTCAAACGGCCTCTGTGTTCTTGCCTGTGCAAGTGGCAGAGGAAAAATCCTGTAGTTTCTTTTCTTTTGACGAACAATATCCTTTGGCCCCTTAAATTGTTCTTCACTTCTTCACTTTCTTTCATCAGATAAAACCCTTCCTAGTGCTTTATCCTTGGTTCTGCTGTCAGGAATGTTGGCTGTTGCTAACCTACACCTGCCTTGCAGCCTTCGTTCCAACTCCTGTCCTAAGTTAGCAACAACCTCATGTGATCTATCTTCCTTAAAAGCTTATCTTTTGCACTTGCCACTGTTATATGTAGCAATTTGATGAATGGATCAGTTCTGTTCACTGGTGCATAGTGGCCTCAGGTTCTTGGCTCCTTTGTTCTATTTGCCTACTGCTTATCTTGGCACTCTTTTTGATTGTTTTCAAGTAATGCCTTTTGTTTACTGCGAGACTGATGTGAATGCAAAGAACAAAGTCCTACTTTTTCACCTCATCAATCTCTTTGCTCATCTTTTACCAATAAGCTGGGATAGTGTGTTTTTATGGAGCAAGGGATCTTTTACCATTCTGCCATTACCATCATTGCTGGCCTGTCTTTAACTTTTCCTTCCAGCATTTTGTGTGACCTTAGGGCAGGATGTCCTCTTCTTAAATTCCCAGTGGAAGCTAAATCACTACAAATCTGTGAACTTTATTTCCCACTGTGTGTCAAATGCCAGGTATGCCTTATCTTCCAAGGGACACAGCACAACTCCAGATGGCCATTCCTGTCTGAGGGTCATGTCTATAATTCTCCCTGCACAAGGAATGGCAGGCTGTTGCAACCAAGAAACCAAGTTCTTCATGTTAGATGACTTGGATACAAGTTATCCAACAGCATGCCATACAAAATATCACATGACAAGATCCCATGAAGGAGATCAGAGGGGCAATAAGAGGAGTGAGGTGCCTGAATAAGACCCTGCTGCTCTATCCCCAGGCCAGGGGCCACCAGTGGATCTGGGTGAGCACAGGGGCACAAGGGCTGGCAGGAACACAAGAAAAATCACTCTCTAGTCAGCTTTCAGACTCAGGGGCTCACTGCTGAGGAGTGGGACACATTATGGGATGTAAGGGAAGAGCAGTTCCAGATTGAACAGGGCTAATTATGGGATGCTAATGGGTGGAGCCAAATGGGGGAAAAGTGGGTAGGTTAGGTGACTTGGGGAGGGACAGGAGTGAGAAAGCAGAGAGATAAGCAAAGAATAAGGTGAGTTACCACACTTGGCTAGTCAAAATACCTGTCTGGTTATGCTCTGTGCCTGATCAGTGCAGTCTGACCTGTGTTCTTACTAAACTATTTTCTAATTCTTTGCTGGGTGAGGGGTGCCTGTGCACATGTGCAGGGGGGTGTGAACCCAGGAGCTGGAGGCAAGGCAGAGGCTGGAGGGCCTGTGTGTCTGTGGTGCAGGGACTGATCAAGTGTGGGTGTGTGAGTGGGTGTGATCCCTTGCACAGATCAACCAAACCAGATGGTGAGCAGGGAAGTGATCTGGGAGCAAGTGGGGTGAGGGGGTCTCTAAGGGCCAGCCCCAGGTGTGAGAGCACCCCTGAATCTCTACCAACAGGAGCACAAAGGGAGGCACTGGGGAGCGGGGGTGGTCAGACTCACTGGCTTGTGTGAGCAGGTGCCAGCAACTGTGAGATTTGGGACTTGGCTGCCAGCTACTGGGCAGACTGACTCTGTGGTCTAGACAAGGAATATTTTTCCTTGCTCATCCTGATCAATACTTTTAACCTACTTGAAATCACAGCAGAGAAATATGGGAATATTCTAGGATGTTGACTGAATATTTCACTAAACCACCTGTGGTAAAATGTACGCAATTGGCTTGTTCAGTGTATTTGACATCATACAACTTCGGTGCATGCTGTTAAAGTGCCCATAAAACATCCATGACAGCTGCTAATATGTACTTCACAGTCACTTCTGTACGATATCATCATAAAGATCATCAGTCACTGATCAGAGTGCACATGCATTTTGTGGCAAAAACTGAATGGGTGGAATTGTTCTAACACCAAAAGAAACACAGGCAGAAATCATATTTCTGTTTTCTCATACCTGTTTTCTACATCTTAAACACCAACTGCTCTGAACTCTCAGCTCTACTGTTTCTGGGCTTCCTGAGCAGCTGGAATTGCTCCATACAGCTGCTGGATCTCAAGAATTGTGCCTCACACATAATTTTCTTTCTTTCCTTTTTGGGGTTCTTGAGCATTGATCAATGGATGTTACTTGTCTCAAGGATTCACTCTCTTCTGAGAAGCATGCACATAATCTGAAGAGATATCTGGCCATCTGTCATGGTGTCAAGATTTTAAGGGAAGACAAAAACAAGCTCGGGGGGAAAAAAAAATCTGTTGAGGCACACACAGAAACAACATCTGGCTCAGAAAGTCCCTGAGCTGAAAACAATGGGATCCTGAGAGAGTACTGCAGGCAAGAATCACATGCACTTGCCTTGGACGTTTTCTTCCTTCTGTTTGTACTTATGGGCACCACTGGAGGTACAGTATTGGGGAGGTGGAGACTTGCTCTGACAACGGCAGGCAGACATTCTTTTGGTCTCTTGTACCTCAAAGATAGGTCAGTTACCACAGACCCATCCTCATGCTAAAGTGTCTCATTGCTTTCATGTTTGATTTCTGTCAAGACCCAGTCACAGCTCTACTTAGTGAACTAAGTGAATGTGCCTGCATATTCATATCATTAGGAAACACAAAGCTCAGTTTAAGGAAAAAAAAAAAAAACTTCATACAGAGGTTTTCATATTGCTATATTAAGCTGGAAATAGCTTTTTGTTTCTTAATAGTTTATAAATTCTGTGAGGCACAGGTAATGACAACAGTAGGCTTGAGAAAGTGACAGTAATATTTCCGAAGGAGTAAAGAGAGTCCATGGTCCAGAGGAAATGATACTGTGAAAGCAGTTATCTATTTTGTTATTAAACATTTTACAAGCCTTTACCTTAATTCAGCTTGAAACAATGATGATATGTAGATAATAAGCTAACAGTTCATTTTTTTCTGGTAAGTATTAAAAATTATGTACAAGAGTATGTAAAACACCAAGAATCTGAATAATACTAGCTAAATTATTATTAACAATAGTCATAATGGCAACAACAGTAAAATCTCCAGATTCTGCCTAACTACTGTCATGGTACAGCTTTGCTGAGCAATACAGACCAGTTTTTAGGAGCTGCCAGAGTGGGGGTCTGTGTGGAAGCACTGCCTTCCAGCAACTGATGTTAACTAATTAAGTTCCTCAACATATGCTACAGTAAGAAAAGCGTCTGAAGTCTGAGTGTGTTCTAAGAATTCGAAACACCACCCACTTACTGAAATCCAATCCTTTCATTTCTTGCAGTCTTCCTTGGCGTCTTACAAAGGCATAGTTACTTAATGCTAAGGAGAAAAATTTTCAATTTTAGACTGTTAACATCTGTTTGAAGATGTTGCAAATTGATATAATTATCCTAAATAAACATATTATCAGTTTGTCAACAGTATTGATGACTAAATGTCCCTCAAACACCTGGATGAGTTTCTTATGAGATATCTATACAATGAGATTAATTCTGAAAATATCTAAATCCCTACACTACTTATCAAAGGTGTGTAATGCGTCCATATGTATGTGGATGGAATACACAATTCAGGATGTGATAATGGATCCTGACATTGAAAATGCTGAATGTTTTTATCCTCTTTATTATGTTTTTATCATAACCATTAGCTACTAAGTTATTCTAATTGGAGACAAAGTCCTAGCTTAAATTTTTCTTACCATGAGAAGACTATTGATTTATTATTCCATGCTAATTGCACAACTTTATTGGTGACTTTTCTTGAAGCATTACGCTTCCTTTTTTTCAGTACTAACTTCAAACATATATTCAACTGAACAAGTGAAAAACATTGAAAAAAAACTTCCTCATGGAAGTTTTTTGGACTTGTTTTTTCCTGTAGCTTTTTTTCATCATCTCATGATCCATCCTGACCCTTAAGATTTTTATGGGAATAAGAGGAAAGGCAATGACAAGCATCTAAGAAAACAAATGATAATAAAGACTTTCATTAGACACAAGCTAGTGTCAATGGGAGTGGGTAAAAAATACCAAAAAAAAAGTGCCAATCCTTTGCTCACCTTTTTCCCCAGAAGTATGATAAAACAGCAAAATTCCAAATAATTTATTTTTTGTTCACTCCATACTCCAGCAAAATTTTTTCTGGGATCATTGTTGAGTCTTTCCTGAGAAAAATTTAGTCCTTAAATGAGAATAACAAAAGAAAAATAATGGAGAAAAGAGTACAAGAACCTAAGATTGTGCCAATATGCCAACTATACACTTAAGTTTACACTTCTTGTTCATTTAGGCACAAGATTATACAGAATAAGGTCAGGGGAAATCATCCCATATGCATCCCCAAAGATATCTGATATATCCAATGACAGCAGAGTCCTGTTTATTCAAAATACTTTTGGAACATCAAAACATTTGGATAAACAGGGCTTCAAATAATTGAGGGAGTTATTGTATAAGTAATTCACACCAGGGGGACATAACCTAGATTCAAAGGACTGAGTTTCAGATCAAAGGGGTACAGATAAATGGGATTTGGCTCCATATGAACAAATACATAAAATTAAAAAAAAAGAAAAAAAAAAACCCAAACCATTTGATTATTCAGTAATCAAGAAATGTCCAAGCATTTTTTTCAAAAAGAGTTTAGGACAAAAGGTTGAAATTGTTGCAATAGGCTATACAGCAGGACATTCCAACAGAATCAAAATAACGTAATAACTTAACTAAACAAGACCAAAAGGATATGGGAGGTTTTTTGGGGGGGTTGTGCACAGATGTTTTGTGTTTGTTTGTGTTGTTTTATCCTCCAGTCAGGATCATGTGAACTTCACTAAGTTTCTGACCTTATTCCAGCCATGAAACTGACACGTGTTTTGTGGCAGAAGGTGGGTATTTGTAACATCCGTGTCTCTTAGCCCACTTTCCTGAATGCCCAATAGAAACAAATATGAAATATACAAGTTTGGACTTGGATGGACAACATTGTCTGATTTCTTGTCATTCTATTAACAACATGACCCACATATGGTTCATCTACATGCAGACATCATCATCGTGTATTAAATACCTTTTAAGATACAAATCCTGGAATTAAAAAAGATTTTGATCTATGCTGATACTCACCCACTGCATTATTAACATGGTGGATACCTAATTTATACAAATGAACAATATTTTTGTTTTTCTGCAAGCTATGCACACATCACCACAGTTCAGCAATGTCACTTACTGTCTGTTGGGACTTTTTGACAGTATGGGAGGGCAGGTATTTAGAGAGGAGTAAAACATCAGAAACCATGATACATTTCAGTTGCCCCCAGCATTTGATTTCTGTAGGCAAGAGCCCATCAGGGAGAGTGCTTCTCCCACCATGGTGCCTCTCCTGGAATGGTCCCATCATGGCTCGTAAGCCAGAGGGAAAGGAGATCTTCTGAGGGATGTGGGAGAACAAGGAGAGGTCTGGGGAGCTTGGAGAAATGGCAGTTTGGAGTTGAGTTGAGTAGTAAGGGCAAAGGAAACACCTGGAGGGTTGGAGGGGATAGAGGTTGCCATTGGAAATTCACAGAAGCAGTGCTTGGCTGGGAAGGAATGTGTGGTCACACAGGGTGCCTGTGGAGGGGGAAGCTGAGGAATGGGGATGGTGTTTGGGACTTTGCTTACAGGTTGCTGCACTGACACAGTCTAGAAGTGAGTAAAGGGGAACAGTAAAGGGCAAAGCAGGGTTGTTTTAGAATTGCTTAAGCCTGATTTCCTCCTTCCTCCTCTTACTAACTCCTCTGCACCTTGATGGATAGTCATGTTGTCTGTGGTACAGGTAGACAGCCAATTTCTAGTTTTATTCCAATTTACAAGGGCATCTGTTGTTTCTGGATATAGGTATTTTAAAAAAGGTCAATTTCTCTCTTAAGAAAAATGGGTTTAAATAACAAACCTGAAGTAGTCTTTTTCCAGAGAGCAACAGATAATGATAAGGCTTGTAAAAGTTTTCCTCTCTCTTTACAGGCTTGTCAAGGCTACCTTCCCTGACTCAAGAATTCTTGCTCTGTGTCTCAGTTGGAATTTGAATAGCAATATCTTGACCAGTTTTCTGTCTGAAGTAGGGAAAAGAGGGTAAAAATGGAACCTGTGTGTGTGGGAACCGCTTCAGCTGGATATCCCTGGAGACTGGCTGAAACTGTTGTACAGTCCTGAATCCAGAAAGTACATAGGTTTCTGCTGAACTTGAAGTATCTGCAGAATCCCTTCTTTTGTCCAGCTCCCTAATGTCTGAAGGTTAAACACAGCCATACTTGGACAAAAACAGCGAAAGTTTTCTTACACTGCTAGTACAGTGCCTGTGGATCAGACAATCTGCTCCTATTACCATCTAATCCCTGGATTTTCAGTTGCAATTTTAATTAAGAGAGTGGCCATTCAGTTTTTGATCTGTTCACTAAGGACCCAAAGATTTTTTTTCCCTATCTAATTCAAAAGCAGGTCTGTCACTGAGTTCAGTGCTTACAGAATTGTGCCTGTTATTCTTCTCTTCTCCCCCACAACCCCCCTCTTTCCCCAAGGTTTTCTTTAAAGGGTAAAACCCCCAGGAGACAGAGGTCTGCCAGAATCAAATAGAATCAAATAATTTCCCAGGCTCGTTTTCAGAAGTAGCTTTTTCCCCCCTTTCCTATTTCATACCACAATCTTGCCTTTTCTTTAATAATCTGCAGCTGCATAGTGGAATAGAATTCAGAGGATTAAAAAAAAAAAAAAAAAAAAAAAGGAAAAAAAAGAGAAGTGTATGTTTGGGTCTTAAATTAATATACACATTAAATTATATTTAATTGTGCCTTATCAATAGGCTGCTGAACTTAGGTGTTTGCTGCTGCCATTGGTCACGATGCTCTGTGGCAGGCAGAGGCAGCAACTGCTGCTGATGGAAAAGAAAAGGTAGTGAAGGAGGAGGGGAGAAGGAGGTGGGAGGCGAGGGGATTGGCTGCTCTCGGTGCCATTCACAGCTGCGGCCCCGGCTCTTCCGCTGCTCCAGCTCTGGCTCTCCCTTGAACAGCTCCTGGAGAGAACAAGGCGTGCGGAGCTCGGATCACCAGCATCATGCTCCTCGGGCTTGGATCGCAGATCCCCCTCTTTGAACACTGAAACAACTCCTTCGTCTTTCGGCGTCCCGAGCAGACCCAGCGAGAAAACAAGCACGTGAGAGAGAGAGGAAAGAAAGAGGAGGAAGACGAAAATCTGCAACCAAGGGGACTAAAGCAAAGAAAAAAAAAGAGTGCTTTGCTTGCACAGCTGCAAAGTGGGAATTTAAAGAGCTGCAGAGAGAGAGATTCCAGCTCATCAGCACATACACATTGCAGAATTACAGATCCAGGTAGAAATGACATCAACAGGGAAAGAAGGCAGCGGAGCTCAACATGCACAATATGTTGGACCCTATCGTTTGGAGAAAACCCTAGGAAAAGGACAGACAGGTTGGTTCCTTTGCAGCAGCACCGCTGCTAGAGGGAAGGTGCTGTAGCAGCCGGCGAGGTGTCGGGGATGGGGTGTTCGAGGGTTCAGCTTTTCCTATTTGCTGTTTCAGTGAAGATAATATTCATAGGGGATTTTGGCCTTTATTTATTTTTAGTTTTCATTTTAATTCCTTCTTTTCTTCCTTTTTTTCTTTTATCCTTTTTTTCTTAAAAAAAAAGAAAAAAAGCCCAGGATGCTTTATGTTCATTACTCCTGCTAATGGGTGTTGTTCTGATGACAGCCAGAGTGCATGCAGAGGAAAAAATAGATGATCTGCTGGTAGTGAATTCTCACATCCGTTTTTTCACTGCCCTACTTAGGAGCATTTTTCTTTTTAATCAAATTATATTGAAATTAAAGGTTCACAGCCTGTAGTACCGAGGAGGTGGTGGTGGTGGTAGTGGGGGAGTCACCAGCAGTATTTCATGACATCATGATTGAAAAGGGTGTAGTCCTTAAGGTGCAGTTGGGGGGGGTTGGTGGAAATATGTACAGTATGTCTCTGGCACTGACTGCTGTGGGTATTTAGCAAATATGGATGGATGGGCTGGTGGTTTTTGTGGGTAGGGTCTGGAATAAAAGAAAAATAGAGGATCGGTAGCAGAATTCATTCTGGTTATGCTGTGTTTTTGTAGGAGGGGTTGGGAGGGGGGAAGGGAGGTTATTTAATTATTTTTCTTAAGGCTTGTTTATGAAACTTGCCCCCAGCAGATTTTCCTGAATGGAACAATGGTAAGAAATATTAAAAAGAGGAAAGCGAGTGGAGGGAATTAGCAGAGAGCAGGTGCTTCTGCCCTACATGACATAATTAGATCCCCTAAATGCGTTCAAGATCTGGACTTAGTGTTGCTTGCTTGGGTAGCATATTCACTTCAAGGGCAGGGGAGTATTAATTGGAAGAAAAACCCTTAAAAAGAAGCCCAAATGTCTTCCTTCTTAAAATATTTTATTTTTAGTAACAGGTGCAATAAGCAATGACATCTGGCAAATTCATTGAGTTGGGATCACCCCAAAAGTGGATTGAGACTTGAGGTTATAATTTAGGGAAGGGGTAAGATCAGCCATAGGGGGGCTTCTTTGGGCATGTGGGTGTTAAGTGTTGTTCATTATGGTGGGACAATAAAACATGATGCATTGTGGTGTATTTTTTTTTTATAACCCAGCCGAGCTTTGCCCATCTGTTGTCTAAAGGATTTAATAGGCGTTTCCATCCCCAGCTGCTGCCTCTGCTCTGCCTGCTTCCTCACTGCCCTGCGTGGCAGCAGCTCTGCAGTCCGCAATTTTCTTAGGGACACAGTCAAAATCCAGATCTTTCTCTGTAAGAAGCAATGCTCTTCTGAGATGATTGATTATAACCTCCCCCCCATCCTTCCCCTCCTCTTCACAACCCCATAGCAACCGTTCAGAGACATGGATGAAGATGACATTGTCTTCTAGTGGAAGTGACTTTTATTTATATTTCTTTTTTTTTTTCCCAAATCTCTTCAGTATATCAGGTGCTATAGGTAGTTCTCTGTTACTGTTTTGGTTACCACCTTTATCCTTTGCATAGCTCAGTGGGTCTCCTGCAGCTGTGTTCTTACTAAAATCTGTTTTGATGATGGTAATGAAAATATCCTACAAGAAAAATTATGATATAATGTTAATTAAACTGCCCTATTTCTGCTGATAATCCTTTCCTGAATACTCCAGGTGATCAAAGAGCCAGCTGTAGATGACAAATTCATTTTTGTCTTCATCACCATTTCCTTTTTTCTCTCTCTCTCACCTTCTCAGTACCCCTCCCTCCCCTTTAAATGCAATTGTGCTTGAGATTCCTGAAAATACAGCTGCATTAACCTTTTGCTCCATGTTCTTATAGCCTGACGTTGTGGTCCTAAAGGGTTATCTGCAGCTTTGGTTATGTTTTTTTTTTCCTCTCTGCTAATCTTCCTATCTTCCTCCTAAGTGATTAGAGACGTGGGGGTGGAGAGAGAAGAACAGGATGTATTTAGAGGCTTGCTGCTGTTGGCCTCTGCAGTTATTCAGCCAGCTGGACAAGGGTGAAAGTTTCCTTTTGCAGTTTTACCGTATAACTGATCTTTATAGATAAGTCTCTGCTGTTTGCACACATGAATGCACATGAAATGCACAATACATGGTGTCATAGAAGCTGGAGGTGGGGGAAAGAGGAAGAGAGATCTTGAAAGTAGCTGATGTCAGTCTGTGTCTCTGTTTTTATACCCACCCTTGATTAATGGAATAATGCACTGAGGTGAAATCTAACTCACTATTAAACATAGATGGCTAAATATGGAAAGATGCCTTTGTGTCTTCTCGCATTTTCTGTGCTAATCACATTTGGGAGCATGCAGAATGGCATAACCAGTGTGTGCCATGTATCTCATCCTCATCCTGCTTGTTTTGGTGGGTAAGCTGGCAACCTGCAGCATTTCAGGGAGAGGACAAGCAGTGCAGTAAGAGGGCCTGATTCACCATAGTGTCTTGGGTATCTTGGCATTCGGGTTGCAGTGGCTTACAGATGAAGGAAGTTGTGATTGTATTAATTCATTTAGCGCTTGACTTTGAAGCTTGGAAGATTAGGAGGTAATGTTTTGGAATTTTTTTTTTCCAATGGGATGAGGAAGAGCGAGGAGAAAAATCTGACAAAATGTAATGATTAATAGAAAGAAGTGTAAGTTTTTTTGCAAAGTCCTGTCCATTTTGCAGTGATCTTCATATCCATCACTTTTATTTAGAATAAAAAATTATTGACTCCATTAAGTTATTTTACATAGGCAGGTCAAGCTTTGCTCCCAGATACATGAGCGTTATACAAATGTATTAATCACTCTTACCTGCTTACTGACTGTTCCAATAACTGGCATCAGAAGAAGGGGTTTTGGGGAGGAGTGAGGGTTCATTCATAGTTCAGAGCAGACTTAGGATTCCATGGAGGGGGAACTTAATGGTAGGTAAAACTCTCTTTGGCTTTTTCTCTGTGAAGTTCATGCTGATTGCCACATTAAAAGCTGAAAAAATGTATTTACCAGCAACCTACTGGTCCCTGCAGAGAGGTCCGGTTGTGATATCTGGCACGTTAGTGGGACCTGGTGACATCTGGCTGTGAGTGGGCAAAACTGACAGGGAAAAGCCTTCTGTTCACATTGGTGGGTAACAACTGAAAGTGTTGATTGATCAGATATGCAAAACTTGTCCCGAGCAGCATTCTGGGCTGGTGCGTCACGCCTGCCGAGGGCGGCCGATGCCACAAAGAGAGGATTAGGGCCTCTCAGGCACAGAACTTGGGAGGGGGCTGCACAGGGCAGTGCTGAAAAATGGTTGGCCTTAGGTCTTTGCCCCTAGTGGGAATGAGAGAGGGGTAAAAATTCTTTTTAATAATGACACATATGAATCTAACATCTTGTTTGAGTACTGTAGCAAGATGGTTTGCTTTTGTAATAGGTTGAATTTAGAGCACCTCTTCCTGACGTCATCTGCCGGAATAGCTTATGGAATCTCTATGTAAATGATCTTGCAAGAATATGAGATGCATCAGAATCTTTATTGTTTTACTGAAAAAATTATTTTGCAGAATTGCCAGAGTAAAAAAATCACTGCTATGTATATATATGGATGTGTGGGGAAAGGTTGTTTTATCTCAGTTCCATTGGTGCATTCTTTTACAGGTAATTATAGGAGGTTTTCATTGTAATTAACAGTAGTGAGCAATGGGTGTGTGTCCTGTTACAGTAACACACATGGAAACAGTGTGCCTTGAGAAGCCCCAGTCACACCTGATCATGAACCATTGTTATAGCTTTAGGTACAGGTTTTCTTCATTTGCCACTAATTTTACATGAAAACAGCTTCCTGGGTATTCCTTGGTCTATTTTTTTAAAAATTCCACAGTTACCTCTGTTCTTGTATTTCTTTTGGCCTCATTAACACCTGTTTCACCTTTGAAACTCTTAACAGTAATTCAAATTGTCTGTAGTGAATATTTATTAATGAGTGCAAAGATGAGGAACTGAAGTATTTCTTGTGAAGGTCTTTAGCATTTTGGAGGGTTTTCTTGTGTTTTCATTTGACAGTCACTGTATAGGCTTTGGCATCATTGTTTGCTGTAGCACCAATTCAGTGCCTAGTGGAAATTTCTAAAATGCTGATTTGTCTACAGGCAATAAGGCATTAGTTCTAAGTGGGAGTTACTCTATTCACATTGAGATAAACTTCATGGGAAGTTTAATGTTGCTTATTCATTTTCTTATGTTCCTTTTATTTTGTTTTTAGCCTGGTACAGAGAGTCGTGCTTGAAACTCACGGCACTTTGACCTTCACAAAAGTGTAGGGGTTCCCTTTCCTGCATTGCATCCCTTATAGCTTACAGTTATTTTGGTGTATAACATGTTCATTATATATGAGCCGTGAGCGAGGTGTTCAGCACTGTGCTGTTGGGTTATGTAAGAACAGAAATAATTAAATTTGGGTCTTAGAGAATTTAATAGCCTTTTATTCAGTGAGAGCTTAAACAGGTCATTTCTTTACAGCCTTACCCATCTGTTTCCATGACGCTGGCAGAAATTGAAATTTGTTAATTTTTTTATTTGTCTCTGTCAAATTTGGTTGAAAACTTCAGCTCTGTTCAAGGAATGTTGGGTAGTCAATGTGGTCTCAGAAGCCTGGTTTTCTTAGGTAAGTAGGCTAAACAAAGTATGTCCTCTTCATTCATACTGCTATAATTTTTTTTGTAACACTGTGTTGGATCTAGAGATAATCTAAGGAGTACAGCTTTCTTCCATTTAGCTGTCTAGATGGATATATCATTGTAAGAGGTGTAAATCATTGCAGTTTTCCTCATGGCCTTTTTAAACAAACAAGCAAACAACAAACCAGTATATATCCTAATAATATTTTCATACATATACTTTGCTTTCCTTATGAAAGTTTCTTTCAAAGCAGTGTGAACCCATACTCTTCCTCATTATAGTCTGTGAAGACTTAAATGTTGAATTTGTGATCACAGAAATAAATACTGCAAGCAGTACTGGAAGTAGTAGAGGTCTTAATAATGAAATTTTCCCAAGGAAGGTTATGTCATAGTGACTCACGTGTAATGGATTATCAAGTAAAAGTTATGAGTTTTGAGCGATTTGGTCTTTCTTAACTTTATATACCTTTCACTTTTCAGAAGTACTGCTTTGCCCGCTTTACTGACTGAAATAAACTAGTATTACCCTGCTACTTGTCTGAACTGGAAAGTTCAGCTATCCTGTTTATGATTTTCACTCTTTTTAGTTGTTTTGTTTTGTTTATTGTTTGAATTAGCAAATTCCTGTTTGCTAAATGCAGTGAAAATGAATTTTGACTTCTGTCCTTCTGAAAACTTTGTAGGGGCATGCCATTAGTCTTTTACTTCATTGTCAGTGGCACAATTATTATGAACTTGTGGAAATGGCAGCAGGCTCTGGATTATTGTTTTTCTTTGTGAAGCGCAGTAAGCTTTCTCACCCAAGAGTTGGTAAAATTTGGATACTGTCAAATGAGTACAATTCTATGACTATATACTTACATTCCAGATGCCAGCAGGAACTGTGGAACCACTGGTTTCACAAATAGGGTTCTTGCCCTGTTCGAGCACTTCTCTGCTTTTTGTTGTTGTTCTAATACCATTTTGTTCTGCCCCAGCAAGGAGGACTGCATTAGGATGAGGAGAGGTTGAAGAAAGGAAAAAATCTTCTTGTTAAAATTTACCTCTTGAGAGGAATTCTTTTGATCTCTAGAAAATCTGTGATTCTGAGAAGAGCCAAGAGTAGTGTTTTAGGTAGGTTCTTACAATTCCTTTTGTAAACTGAGTGGAGCAGCCAGTGAATGCTTTGGACTCTCCAGCATTGCAACGTTTTTCAGTATACCATAAGTTTACTCCATACATTACATTTTGGGAAGTCTTTAATATTAATGTGCTTTAGAGAGTTAAACCGTAATTGCAATGGCAATAATAAATGTGATACACACCAAAAAATTAGCAGGTGCTTAATGTAGAACAAATGGTGGTGGTGGAAAAATTCCAGCTTTCAGAAAAAATAGAAAGGAAATGAGAAGTTTGGAAGTAATACCTTTTGAGGTAAAAGACATTGCATGAGGACTGTGCTATGCACATAGGAGAGCTGTCACAATAAGACAAGGTGGAAGCCTGGATGTAGATTTCCATGGAGGTGCAGTAAAGGCAGAGATATAAATGAATGCTCAAGTAGTGGTCCTCCTCAAATGCTAAGATACTGCAATTTGCCCTTGTGAAGTCAGTCCATATTTGAAGTTGAGCTCAATTCAGTAGAAGGATCATCAAGTCTGGGATAAAATGGATGAGGGTGGATTTTTTTTTTTTTTTTTTTTTTGTTGTTGTTGTTTGTTGTGGATGGTCCTATTAAGAAATATCCCAAAGAAATTTTCTGGTTTTTTTGTTGTTTTTTTTTTTTTTTTTAACAAGCACAAGATGTTTAGCAATGCTAGTCAATAATGCTGTTCATTCTGCTTATGGAATATGAGGAGATTGTTCCATTTCCAGTTCATGCATAAACATTATGTTTTTCTACAAAACAGCCATAATGATCTGTAGAATAACATGAATAATTTGTTGTAAATAGTGTTCTTAATGAACTTGAACCATCTTCATCTGCAGTGTCTGTAAATGCAGAGTGATTTCCTTTAAATCCTTATTTGTTTCAGATTTTCTGGCAAACAGCTATTTTTATCTCTTTTCCCCAACTGTCTTTACTTCACTTATGGATTCTTTGCACTTATGCAGTATTCAAAGATTTGAATTGTACTCTTGAATGTAGTCTGTTGTGTAGATTGCATAAGAGAATTTAGTTCTGCTTAGATCATTGTGGAAGCACTTCCAATGCAGATGTTTGCAAGTTCAAATCAAAGATTCAGTTTTTCTGGACAGTTTGGACACTATTCCTATGAGCATCCATGCTTGGTAGATGTGAGTTTGCCAGAAAGTCTTTTAAAAAGGCACAAAAGTGTGACCTGATTAAATTTGATATAAAATTGCTACTTTTAGATCATATTAATATTGTTCATCCACTTTCATTTTACTTATTCTACATTTAATTTTGAATAGGAATATAAAATTTTTATGAATTAATATATTTACAGACTAGAAACATTACTAATAAAAATATGTTAAAAACCACACTAAAAAAATTACCCAGAAGATTTTTTTTCCATTGCTTCATAGCTTTTGAAAGTTGGGTTTGAGTGGAGTTCAGGTAGAACAGCAGAATTTGTTTTGGTTCCTTTCACAGAAGTGCAGTACTGGCTATTGATGTAGCTGCAAGCATTTGTTCTTGCATGTGTCTCTTGTGGCAGAGATGCCTATGAGGGTGCAGTTGTCCTGTGCACTGTATAAACAGGATTGCACTCTTTTTTTTTTTGCAACGACCTTGGGATAAACTTTTTAAAGGCTATTAAATGCAAGTGTGTCATGAAGCTAAGGACAGAAAGCAGCATGGACAAAGGTGGCGAATGGTGGGGTGTGTTTGGGCAAACCCAGGCACATTCTCTTGCAGGGGGTGCTGTTGCCTTCCTGGAGGGCAGAGTCACCTTCAGGCTGGTGCAGGTGGCTGATGGATGCTCAGTGCTGGAGGTGGTGGAGTAGGAGGCTTTCCTTGAATTGTTAGTGCTCTTGGTGTTATTTGAGGAAATGATTTTATTATTTCCTGAAGGCCACAAGACGTATCAGGACAGCTGATATAAAGTAGCCCTAAAGCTGCCCTAAATAACTCTTTCATGGAGTTCTAATGGACAGGCTTGCTGTTCTGCGCCCCATGGCTGTGCTAAGCAATTTCTGGCTTTTAGACTGTAGTTGTACCTACTTTGGGGAATGCTTTTAAAATTTATGGTTTTTTCACATAAACGTTGTTAATTTGAGATGGGATAAGGTTAGACTGGAAGGGACTGTTCTTTGTGTAGCTCACCGCAGGTAACAGGCTGCTTTTCTGTTTTTTATTTAATAATCCATCTATTGATAATCAGTGATTTTTAAAGATAATTAAGGTATAATTAAGGAGTTTGGAAGAAAGTAGAAAAGTTGCCAGCCACTGACAAAAGGAGATTATTGCTGGTGAAAACTTTGCACTGTGATCTGTGAATTAGCTGACAGCAAATGGGTTAGTGCAGTGTGCAGGGGGATATTGAGGAGAGAAATCATGGTCAGGTGGCTTAGGGTGGGGTGCAAGTACTATCTATTTTTCTTTCTCATTTCAATGTTCTAACACTATGAGGGAATTATAGACGTGATAATATTTCCAGTGAAGTACTTACCTTTAATTTTTCTAAAAAGGAAAAGTGTTTTCAGGCATCCATTTAGTAAGTGCTCTTCTGGCTCTCTGCTTCTACTTACAAAACAACATGCTGTCTTTATATCCTGAGGCTTTAGCAATTTTGATTTGCTGTCTTTTGCACTATATGCTTAATGGGGGAGAAAACAAATCAGCGTGGTAATGTATGTATTTTTTAAGAATGTCTACATTACCTATGTATTAACACACTGTTTTTGCAGTGTCATTGCTCTGTGTGTTCAGCTTTAAATGCCATAAACTGACTCCCCTTGTATTTTACCTATCAAAAGCACTATTGACTGCAACAGCAGTAATGGAGGAGCTGGTTTCTGGAAGAAGCAAACTGGACTTGACAAAAAATATGTTAATTTTTTTACTGTTTGTCTAAAGCCTACTCTTAAAACTATTAAGTGTCAGTCTATCAAAGTGGAACAGCAGCTGCAAATGAGAATGTGCCAGGTCCTCAAACTGATCCAGCAGGGAATGATGATGAAATTGCTTAGCTCTTTATCTTCTTTCGTTCTTTCTCTTAATTATTTTTAATTTAGAAAATTTTTTCTTAATTTACTTTCAATAATATCTTAAATATTATTTCATTATTTTATGCATGGCCAGCAGTGCAGACACTAGATTTTTACACAGATACTCCAATTGGAAAAGTGGTTGTCTTGTTGCTTTGGTCCAGGATGAGGCACACCAAAGCCCAGGTTCATAGTGATGGCTCTTCTGCCTTACAGGAATATAATTTATGAAGAAGAGGGACCTTCAAGAACATATTTGCAGCCAAACAGGAGCTGGAGATGTACAATTTCATTTTCAAAAATTATATTAAAAAATAAAATAAATCTCCCTCTCTGATGAAGTCTGCGCTCATCTAGTGTAAGACTTTGATAAGACTAATGTTTTGTTGCATTTGCATTAAAGCACAAATTTAAGTGGGAAAATAAAACTTCATATCCCAAATCTTTGTGGTGTGAAATGTACTGTGTGGGATGCTAAAATTTTTATGATGTCTTTTGCTGATTGTTTGCCAGCAGAGGATTGGGTTACTTATCATGCCTGCCATTTGCCCTGGGTGAGTTTCATTGAGTGATTGTGTGAATGCCTTTTAATGAGTGTGACCTGTCCCTAAGATTAAGGAATGGATTTGACTGTTTTAAGATTTTCACCATACTGGAATCCCTGAATCTCACCCAGTATTCTATTACAAAACTCTCACCATATTTTCAGATTCTGAATGATGGGTAGCTTGGCTGTTGAGAAAACCTGCTGGCAGCAGGTACAGGTTTGGGCTATGGTTTTCTTTTCTTTTTGAAGTCCTCATCATCCATTTTTTTGTCTGCATTTTTGTGGGGTTTTTGGTTGGTCGGTTTTTATTTTGGTTGCTTTTGGGGTTTTGTTTATCTTTGTTTAAGTGTTTGGCATTACCTTGCCTCTTCAAAATGGAAACTGATCCAAAGATTGTCATCCTAATCTAGAGGCTAATAGACAGATATTTGGTTCTTTCTACTGCTGTAATCTCTTAGAGAAAATTAATTAAGATGCTAGGAAGGTATCTTCAGAAAATTTCTGGGGATGTTACAGTTCCAAGGCTGAGACCCTTAATTGTTCAGGCTCTATTTAAATAGGTTCATGTTTACTGCTTGAAGGGCTGGTAGAAATACTCAAGGACATAGCCCATGTCTAAGTAAGCAAATGTTAATGTCAGATTTTTTTTCTTAACTGTATGGGCATGGTAGACTAAAAAACAAGGTATTTTTATGGTTGTCTCCTACTTAGGCAAGATGCTTTGTCTTTGGGAAATGAATACTGATGCACCATGTGTCTTTGAAGAATTATTTTCTCTTAGGTGTATATTTTTTCTTCCACATTTCATGTGTCTTGCTAGCTTGTGAACTGAGGGGAAGGATAATTTGTGTTACATTATCTGCATGTAATCCCATTCATGCTAAGGCACTAATCCTAGTCAGGTCTTTGTGTGTGAATAGGAAGTTCCATTTAAATATAGGAAGAAGCTCCTTCACTGTGAGAGTGGGTTGCACCTGGCACTGGTTGCCAAGAGATGTCTCCTTCCTTGCATCTGTTCAAATCCAGATAAGGATTAGACAAAGCCTTGAGCAGCCACTCTGGTTGGCTGTGCTTTGACCAAGGGTGTTGATCCAGGTGATCTCCAGAGATCACTTCCAGCCTCAACTCTTCTGACGTTCTCTGTTATCCCGTGCAGCTAAACCATAACTTGCTCAGTGAACTGTAAAACCAAGGAACTCTGTATTCTCCAGTTTTGTACCCTAT
Source organism: Zonotrichia albicollis (assembly GCF_047830755.1). Taxonomy (NCBI): domain Eukaryota; kingdom Metazoa; phylum Chordata; class Aves; order Passeriformes; family Passerellidae; genus Zonotrichia; species Zonotrichia albicollis. The sequence continues at coordinate 39,431,853 of NC_133824.1, forward strand.
AGATCCCTGCTGCTCCTGCTCTTTCTCTGTCCCTTGTCTCTTGAACTAGGTGAGGACAATGTTTGTGACTCATTTGGAGCTGTATCTGCTGCTTGTCCATCTTTTTTCTTTCTCTTGAAATACATTAAGAATAAATCACAAGTGAGCTTTCTGTAGTGGGAGTGATAGTTTTAGTTTTAGTTTTTTTCCACAGACGTTCAGCACTCTCCATTGAATTTGTAGAATCTTAGGGGCTTCCCTTTCCTTCCCTGCTCTTTCAGACTTGATAATGGGTTCTGATGTTATGGGGGAATTGCAGACAGACAGCCTGACTATTTAAATTTTATTTCCTTTAAAATATCAGGTTAACAGAAAGCTGTCCTAAACAGCACAGCTTCTGTAATCTTCACTTGGTTTTAAGGGCCATGAGATGCTGCTGTGGCAGATCGAGATTGCTGCAATACAGCTGCTCTTCAGATATTGCCCTCACCTTGGCTAAGATTCTTAACCAAAGTTAGAAGGACATGGTGTTGCTAACAGCACATTATGATTCCCTAATGCTGGGGGAATCCCCACACAGCTTGGCAGTCTGGATTGCTGCCTGCTCGCTGCTGCTGGAGCCGTGCAAAGCAAGGGCAATGGAGGCTTGAACTTGGGCATTTCTGTTGGCAGAAAGCTGAGCTCAGTGCTCGGGGAGTGTGGGAAGAAGGGAGCTCTCTCTGCATTTCCTCCATGTATCCATTTTGGTACAGTGGCAGTATTTGAAGTAGTCCTTTCCTGCAGAAAGCTGAGAGGAAGACTGAGAGCCGTTTGTGTGTTTGCAATGCCTGTCTGTAGAGAATCGTCACCAAAGACAAAGCCAAGTATTATATTAGCACTTGGCAGTGGCGCAGGCACTATCGCCTCATTAAACGCAAGCAGTTGGTTTTTTGTAAAGGCACGGCTATGAGTGGCACAGCTTTTAAGATTCCTTACACTTTGTGAGCTCCAGCCTTCAAGTTTGTCATTAGCCTCTGAAGCTAATTAAATCTACCCTTTTCCCCCCAAACTTCCCACTCCTGTAAATCAGTAAAGCTTGATTAAAATCAGTAATCATCGTCGATAAAGAACGATCTGTCCTGGGTTTTGTCCCATGCTGCTTTTCTTGGGGTCTGTGGTTTATTTCATTGCTCATATTTATGAAATTACATCTCTTTTACTTCTGGTTGTTTCCTGATTGTGATGAAGGCATTACTTAGGCAAATTCCCCACTCAGTTACATTTGTGCAGTCTCAGTGACTTCGAGGCCTTTCTCACGTTTATCTGAGAGGGGAGTTTGGCTCATGAGCAAGCTTCTCATTGATGGCAGCAGAGGCAGACCTCTGGCAGTGTTCTAGTTAAGAGCAGCCTAGGAATACATCTCTGCAGTGAATATTCAAGCAACTTAGAGCACTAAGTGGAATGATACTGTAAGCAAATTCAATTCAAACTGAAAGTACAGGCCCAGCATTTTACAAATGACTATATTTCATCATTAAAGCAGAAGTCTGTCTGCTCAGCTAACACACAAATTAAAGCAAGCACATGTTTTAATACTTCTAGTAGTAATTCTTCTCTAGTATTCCATACATACCTGTACTGAAATTACCCACCCAGTCTGCATTAAGTTTCAGGATGGAGAAGATGTCCTCATATTTGTCATTACTTCATCTTTGCTAGGAAAAGGAGCAATCAGACTACTAGCATGATTGGGACAGTTGCCATCTTTATTACCAGGTGCCTTGTCCTGCTCAGACAAAATGCTGCAAAAATAGGCAGTGTTTCTAGATCTGTATCCTTAATGCTGTCATCAACATTTCTCTTATAACCACTGAATTAGATGAGTTATGGCTGCAAAGCCTCCCTAGCTCCACCAATTCTTATTTATCCTCAGTGCTTTGGTGCCTGTGGCTCTGTGGAACCAGGTGGGCTGAGGACTGCTTCACAAGAATTCATAGCAACCTTGATTAGAATAGCAAAATTAACATCATATTTACTGTTCAAGTGTCTGCTCTACTGCAAATTTCTGAAGAGTTCATCAGAGGGGAGAAATTCGTGTGCTCTAGGTCTTTTTCTTCTCACTGAAATGGTGGGGATTGAACACATGGCAAGGCCAAGGATCTGGATCAAAGGCCATGTGTAACTTGCAGTCACAGGTGGAATTCTAGCCCTGGTGGGTAGTGCTGTTCTCTTCTGGCACAAAGAGCAATGAGCAGAGGGCAGTGAAGGTTGGAGAAGTGAACCAGAGCGCCAAAGAACATTGCCCTGTGTAGAAGTCCTGTCTTCCCCATTGTTTACCTTATTACTTACTTGTAGCAGTTGTGCCTTTGTTTGGGTCTGTGATAAACTCTGCATCAGCTGCAGATCAGTTTGATGTGTCAGATGTGGATAATCTGAGCATTTTTATACATAATGCATTGCACACTTTGTGTATGGGAGACTTCATTTCAGGGTTGGTTTGGGTTTTGTGTGTGTACACAGAATGCCAACCTTCTGCTTGGTCCTGTAGAGTTCTAATTCTCTGGTGCAAAATTATTCTGTACTCTCAAGGCTCCTTGGATTAAAGGCACTGAACTTCTCAAAGGGTTGGGTCACTGTTTGTACTCTTGTGATCTCTAAAATCCTACGGAATCTTAGCTGGGACATTTCTTGGCTTCAAGAGTAGTAGAGATGTGTACAATACAGGGTCTGTTCGTGTCATTGTGCAGTTGTAAGGCAGATGATTCAGAAACAATAACTATGTAGTCTTCACTGGCCTTAACAGGCTTAGTCACTGACTCGGGGTGGAGCCTTTGACTGGTAAAAAAAATATATTTTTTTTCTGATGCCCTGGTGTAAAACTAAGATAATCCTTGACTTCCCTTTTGGGACTGAGAGGGTTAGCCAGCTAGCATAGATAATTTTATCACAAATAAAAAGCATCATGAAAAGAGCTGGGATAACCCTACTATTTAGGTTTAGTGATTTTTTTTAAATTATTTTTTAACCTCCTGAGGATGGACTGGAGACCATACAGCTTGGTCTGCCAGGTGATGAGATCTGTTTATGCTTTATTTATCTTCCATAGCTTGTCCTTTTGATTATTGAAATACTGATATATAAATGCTGAAATTTCTGTGGCTGCATTTAAAAAGTTGTTCTAACTATCTAAAAAAATGGAGAAATTGCTTTGATATTCCCATTTTGACAATATGTGGCTATGCTGACTTTTGTCGCTTCTTTCCTTAGGGGCATTTGTCCCTGATCTCTCAAACAAAATGTCAGTGAGTAAAACTATGTATGATGCTGTGTGTTCCAGTTACAAAAGATTTATAACTTGGTCACTTTTATTTATGCCTCCGTGGAGCTGGTGGAATTCTACTGCAGTGTTAAAATGCAGCAGTTTCATTTTCCTGCAGGCAGCAGCCCTCTGGTGGTGTGTGCTTTTTTTCCTTCTTTTTTTTTTTTTCCCTTTTAAGTCGCTTTTTGGAGATTCAGATAGACTGATAGGGAAGCCTTTAAAAGTGCCTCAAATTAAACTGCCACATAGCCTCATATCTCCTCTCTTTTCCTTTCTAGTCCTCACCTCATCACCACCCCCACCTAAATTTGCAAGTGGGATGTAAAAGACAAAGAAAGGTTACAAAATTAACCCCGTGGATAATACCAGCAGTCTTATTTGGCAAGCTGATATTTACAAAATACTATCTCTGTAAGTTTCAGCTCCCAGAACTGCTGCCTGGAAAGGGTATAGGTCGGTGTGAAGTGGGTGGCTCAGCTCCCGGGTTATTCTGAAGACTAGACTGTCAGGAATGCAGGCATTTCTGAGGAGGCTGCTGATGAACTTGAAAATTGAAATATCAAAGAATTTTTTTAAGGTATGACCTTAGGAGTCTGTTACATGGGCGTTAAAGATAGTCACATTGTAAGTTACTGTCTGGAAAAAATATTTTGGCTAATGGGGAAGGAGAATCTTCTCATCAGTGCCCTAGGAGTAAAATTTACCCTTTTGCTAGCAGGAGATTTAGCTATAACTTGATTGCCACTTAAGACCTATTTTGAAGTACTTAGTTATGTTCTGGGAGGTAAAAATGGGAGTTCAGAAATCAGATAAAATAAAATATTGCTCCTTACTGTTTTTGAGATAATAAGCCAGAGTTTTGTGCAAATGGATTTTGAAATTATTAAAGCTGTGCCAGGGATGCATTTGGCTTGTTTCCTTTCCAGGACTACAGTAAATGTCAAAATCATGCTGTATCTGTGGCTGTGCTACTGCGTACATGCTCTGCAGGGAGACGTGCAGTTTCATTAACAATTGAATGCTGAAGGGTTTAGGGCAAATAATTCCAGTTAAGATTAGTGGTTTTAAAATGTATTGATTTTTGACTGTGATGTTTGAAACCTACTGAGTGTCTGTAAAGTGAAACCAAAGTTACTGCTTAGGTTTCTCTGTTGTTTTGGGGGGGGTTTTGTTCATTTTAAAGAAGAAAGGGATCAGTAAATAAAAAGCATTAATATAGAGAATAACTTCTGTTCTTTTTAGTGATGGACAGTGGTTGTGGCTTCTGAGCCCTTGGCAGTATTTGGTTGAACTTGATACTGTGGACAGCAGATAATACAAATTTGAGGCCTTACTTGGTAATACTTTAGGTCACTTGTGCTATAATTGCTGAAAATCATCAAAAGACATTTGTGCCAGCTAAGATATGCGACACAAAAGTGTTGTTTCACCCATGATGCTCTTGGGTGTGGAAGGCTTGGCTCTTTTTGCTGGGTTTGCCCAGTCAGGAAGCAAAGGCCCAGCCTAGTGCACGGTTTGGGGATAGATCTGGCCCTGGCAAAGAACTCTCAGTGCACATAGATTATATATTAGAGGGGCAGTGACCTTTAATGCTTGCAGTTAGCATGGGAGAAAGGCATCACTCATTCTTGCCTAACCCACAATCTCCAAAACATGGTTTTATTTTTGCTTATTGAGATTCCTCTAAGTGATTTAAAACACAGCACTGTAACACATGCTGCAGTAGATTATTGTTCATTTTTTGGAGGCAGAATAAAAATTGGTGCCCAATCAGGCATGTTTAAAAAAAAGAAGAGAAAAAAAAAGACCTTGAGTCCTTCATTTTTTTTCTTCAGCGTGCCTGTCAATTTGGCAGTGAGAGGACTAAAGTGAACAGCTTTCTGCCATCCAGTGGAGAGGGATACAAGTTTTTAAACTAAATCCACCAAAGGATAACAATTCAAAAGCTTCAGTAAGGAAATGAACTTTTAAAAAAACCTGAATTTTCCCTGTTTTGCCACAAGTTTATGGTAATTCAAAGGTTAAAATGTAAAAAAAACCCAACTAATTGCTAGGCTATGGATGAGGCAGAAGTGCATCATATTTCAATTCAAAAGGTGAAGTTGTCCTTCTCCACTGATGCCTGAAGAGGCTGCCTAGAAAAAGCTAAAACTTAAGGCATCACCACCCCCATTGGTTATTCTAAATACGTTTTTTTCTAATGAAAATCTGAAAATATGTTTGCTTCCAGTTTAAAAATTAATTCAATTGGTTTATGGCCATTGCTGCAGGTAGGGTAATGAACTTGATAAGACTTTTGTGTTGGTCCTAACACAGGTGTACATGCATCCTAGGAGAAATTAAATCACCAAGACTTATTCCTTAACCTTAACAGAAAACCAAGTGTGATTATAGTGTTGGTAGGCTCTATATGTGCAGTTTCTTTGCTTGCCTATTGTCTCTTTACTTGTAAAAATACTGAGATTTGAAAGGAAATGGTTTAAAACTCATTTGCCCTCTTACTGGTTCTGGTTTTGTGACTGGGTACACCTGGTACTGTGACCTTTGCAGTGCAATTCTTGGCATTCAGTATTTTCTTGCTGAGATCTTGCATAGATTTGCTGTTTCTCCACATTTTGGAAGTTATGTAAAGCAAGGCAATTCATATGCAAAATAGTATTTAAATATCAACTTAAACCAACATTGTCTGTAGTTTTGGGGTTCTCATTATAACAGGCTGTTTTATATGTGAGTCTAAAATTCTCCCTGGTGATCAGATTTGTACCATTTGTATTTTGTTCAGAGATTGTGTTTTACATGAAAACTATCACATAATGATGGGTCAAATTTATGCTCTTGCTATGCTTTTTGTTTGTTTTTTTCTTGTTGCAACTCTGGTGCTTCATTGGACATTTCTTTGGATTTACAGCAATTTGACACAGCAGAGCAGTACAATATCCTACCATGGACCTTGTTGTCCTCCATGTGTCCTTAGAGGAGTCACCATACTGAAGTCAGCAAATGGGTGCTACTGGAAAGCTGCTTCAAGTGAGGATATTTTGTAGTTGCTCTCCTGAAACAACTTCAGCAAATACTAGGCCATAAGCAGTAAAAGGTATAGATAGAAATATTAGTCAAATATGATTTCATTATAAGCTATACCAGGAAAAACCACCCCATGATACTTTTTCTTGTTACCTGTGAAGCTTATTTAAAATGATATATACTGCTGAAGAGAAACATTTAGTAATTGAAATGTAAGTGGGTGACAAAGAAACAATACTTATGCAGCAGCTTTCTTTTTTTTTTTTCCTCCAGTTTTGTGTTTCCATCTCTGTCATAGTATTGGAACTATTGACAATATTGGAAGTAACTTTTTTGGCTTTCTCATTTCTCTGTGTATTAAACCTTTATTCTTTGACATTCAGCAAGTCAGTGGTACAGGATCATCTTACTGCTCACCCTTTGATTTTTCACTCTTCCCCTGTGGCAACTTTCCCTGCTGGATGCATGTGGATTTAGCTTGATTCCCAGCCTTGCCAGCAGCATTGTAAAATCGAACTGTAGCATTTGAAAATACTGCTCTATTGAAAAACAAGCTGGAGCAATCCAGACTTGGATTTCAAAGGGAATGGAAAGATCTTGATCCATGCTGCTTTGCAAGTTCAGCACCACAGTGTGTGATTGAATGTAAGCTCACTCATATTATGAAACACTGAAGGATATTAAGTGTAATAACAGGCTGGAAAAGTGGGATATGTGAGATCATGAAGAAGCCCAGAGCCTGTCTCTCTCCACAGGCAAATTGGTGCTTTGCTTATACTGTTGTTAAAATGGCTTGATAGCTCTGAAGCTGTTGAGTCTTACTTGAGATTTCCACTACTTCACAGGAAACACAGTTTAACCATGGCTTACTCCAGGAGCAGCCTGAGTTTGTATCCCATAATCTTGGTTGGAGTTGATTTATTTTGTAAGTGTAACTGAACGATCAGATTTGGTGACTATGGGCTAGATCCTCAACTGGTGCTATTTGCTTAAGAGCCCTGGATTCTGTGCTGCTGGACTGACTCTAGTATGGATTCAACCTTCTATGTAAGGACAGAGACCAAAACTTTTAAATTTGGGAAAGTGTCTAGGTCTTGGATTTTCTTGTTTCAGACATTGTTACTTGAGAAAAGTATCAAACCACATACATTATGAAAGGTTTTGATGTCTGAAGTTTTAGATATTGCACCCTTTCTGCAAGCAGGTGCATATTTGTTTCAGTCTTTGAAAAGGTCTTTCTGTAACCTTGACTGTTTTTTTTAACTTTGTGTCAGTGATCTCTGAATTTACAGCAACTGTATTTCTGTCTTGATTCAATTCCCACAGCTTGGATATTGCTTCTGTTCTGAGGTATCCACAAATGCCTGCAATTCTCTTAGACAATTGACCTTTGGGCCTAGAATTCTTACACTTAGCCTCTAGTCCAGAAATTACTTCTTTTTGTCTCAAGAGATCTCAATAAAAATCTGTATGATGAGGTTTATTTTATCTGACTCTTGGCAGCAAGAGGTGGTAAGGAAGGGGAAGGCAGTAGTTCAATTGCTTTATGGAATTAAATCCTTGAGAAAATAAGGACAATTCTTTATTTGATATTTACTTGGTACCTTCCCAGTACTTAGCTTGCTCCACATCAGACTTCATAATATTTGTACTTCATTTTCATTAGAAGGCCTATCAGAGTTATCAAAATCGTTAATTTTGCATTATTACCAATTGATAAGGAGTTATGTGATCAAACACACACAGTTAGAGGTGCTTTTGGCTACAAGTAAGATTTTAAGTCTGAGGCTTAACCGTCTTTGAATTTCAGGAGAGTGAATATAGGAAAAGTGGTTTTTTGTTCCAGAGCTGTACATAACCACATACTTATTACTTCTCTGAGTGAGGCGCAAAACTGTAAAAGGGCCTGTCTTTTAGATCTGTCTTGGACATTGTCCAAAATCTCATGCCATTTCACACCCTCAGCCTAGTTCTACTTGTGTATGTCTGTGCTGCAGTTTCTAACCAGGCAAGAAGGCTCCAGACTGCTGTGGTGGGTCAGGATGATACCTGGATTTACTAATTTAAAAGGGTCTTGGGTATCTGTGTTCTGCACTGCTGTCAGTTTTAGACAGTCTGGTTCTCAATGAGTGCAACAGGGACAAGGTTTTTTGTGTCAGGCCCCTGTTCTCTCCTCTTACAGGATGGTGTACTGGAGTTTTTCAGTGGTCAGTTTTAGAAATTCTGCAGCAGCAGACACCAGCAGTAGGATCTTTTTTTCTTCTTTTTTTTTCTTTTCTTTCCCCCCCCCGGTATCTTGGTTAGTAATTGCCTTCTATCTGAATGTGTCAAAGATTACCAGTTGATTTTTATTCTAACATAGGGAATATGTTCCCAATAACTGTCTGTACTTGGGATGGATGTGATTTTCTGTTGCCCCAGATGAATGAAAAGAAGCATCAAAATCCTTTACTCCTTTTCCTTCTTTCTTTGTTTAAAACTTTATTCCCTCTTATTTAGTAGAGCTAAATGTGCCCTGGTATTAAGGGGGTATTATTAATGTATCATCTCTATCTTTCATCATCCTATGTTTGTCTAACGTTGTCTAGTGTGTTCCTTTCTAGTCTGATCATCAAAACTGGCAATCTGGATCTTCTCATTCTATCCTGGTATGATCCTCATGCACTCAGTGGTTTTGCTGCTGTTCTCTTAAAGTTACCTATTTCTACTGTGCATATTTGAGGTCAGTATTCCAGCTGGGGATCTATCATTGATTTATACTTCGGCATTATCTCATTCTAAAGTACAATTTTAGATTTGATTGTTCAACATTTTGTTGTCAGTTTTGATTACCTCTGCACATTGAGTTGATATTTTTATTATGCTGTCTGAAGTAATGGCAACTCTTTTCTTGAGTGACTCCAGCTAACTTGGGAGTGAGAAATGTATATTACTACTTCACATTATTCTTTCTATTATGCATTTATTGACACTGAATTTCATCTACAGTTAGCTACTCTTTCCACCAGGTTTTGATATTTCATTATTTTAAGTGCTTAAGTGAGACTTAAGTGTTGGTCTAGTGCTATCCTACTGTGCAAGGGTAAATTTCACCCTTTATGAACTGATGCATCCTGTCACATTAATCAGGGATGTGCTGTGGATTTCCTAGGGCAATATAAAGGATCAAATTTCCCAATTAACCCCTTCAGAATTAAATGTTGATGCCAGGCCAAGAATGCGTATCATAAACTTGATGTATCATGATCTATAGTACTGGCGATGTATTTTGGTGTGTAACAGTCTGCTGGATACTTGAAATCTCCCAAGGTTGGAAGGTCACAACTGGTGCATCCAGGTGTTGAGAGATTTGTAGCATTTTCTTCTGTTGTTTCCTCTATAAAATGGGTTTTTGTCAAAGCAGGTCCATAAAGGTTCCCCCAAGCTAAAACATTAAGTTTGATGGGATTAATTTATGCCCATCTATCTTTTTCCTTTTATTGAAAGGAACATCCATTTCTTCTTTGCTGTTTCATGGAAGAGTTTCTAAGTAGGTGAGAAAATGGCTGGACATGAGCAGATGTCTTTTGTTATCTCTAATTTTGAGAGTAATTTCTTGACACTTCTGTTTTGTCACCTGTAATGTTGATAATGGGCCTTACACAAACTACTTGGAAAGTTGAAGACTCAGTGTACTACAGAAGCTAAGAATCTTTTTCTTAAAGTACAGTGTTTCATAATGTATAACAGGGTCTGCTGATATCTGATTTGGTTTTCTGTTGTTCACTGAAAATACCAAGAAACTGACAGACCAAATAAAGCATTTCTCCTCCATGTCCCTTAAATGAAGGAGGAAACACTCTGAAGATGATTCTTCTTCCTGCTTCCGCAAAGAACCCAAACAAAGTAAAACTGCATTATAACGAGTATAAAAATCTGAATAGATGGAAGAATTTTTTTTCAACCCTTCAAGCTAATTATTATCATTATTGTTTTGGTGCTTCTGGTTTGGGAAGAGAACTTGTTGTGTTCAGTGAGCACTGATTGCTGTGAAATTGGCAAACTGTCCAGCTGTTCAGTGGATGCTTGTCTGATCATGGAAATCCTGCTTATGAAGTAGAGCGGGGGAAAAAGAGTGAAACATGCTGGTATCTTAGTGGATTTAGTTTTACACAGTAGCATCTGCTAAACATGCAGTGACTCTTTTACTTAGCAATTTAGACTAAACCCCATAATTATTTAATGAGCAACGTCCCTCTTTCTCTCCCATTTGTTTTGATCCCTAACCCCCAGAAGTGCTGGCTTTAGGGTCTGTGTAAGGCATGGCTTAGGCTGTGTACCTGCTGCCTACCCTGGGTATTGTGTATGATGTTTGATTTATTTATTAGCCTTTGTTTTTTTTAATCTGTGAAATTTTTGTAGGCAAGGAGGGAAGAAACCAGACCTTTAAATGACAACCCATAGCTCCTCTTAAGTAGTGACAGATGCCTTCTGACATGACATTTTAGGGACTTTGAGACTCCTGATAATAATATTTGTGGTTCAGGAATGACCTTGCATATCAGCAGGTCTTTGTCTATCCTGCATGTCATAATGAGTTAAACGTTGTGGTGAAACAGCACAAAACCAAAGTGCTGTGTCTGAGCCTCCTGCAGCCTCCTTATCCCCTTGTTACCTTCAGGAAGAAAATGAAAATGGATGCATCTTTCTAGAGAATAAGGAAAAAATGTTGCTGAAAAGAAATAGCTGTTTGTGTATGCTGCTTAGAACAGTCCACAGGCTATACTGACAGAACTGCAAGAAAGCTGATATGAAGCCTGTTCAAAACCTTGCAAAAAAACTTCTGGATACAGTAAATCACTTGTGTCTTAAGCTATCCTAATCAAAATAAATTTCTCTTACTTATAATTAGCTTTTTATGTTAACTTTTATTTATGGTACTAGATTGAAGGCCAAGTGGAGTTGGATTTTGGTTTCTAGAAGCAACTTCTCCAACTTACTTAAAACAGTTTGTGCTCACTTGTGTCAATATTGAAATCAGTTCAGGGATATCAGCTCAGGGAGAATGGTTGTGTCCTCAGAACTGAGAATCAATTCTGAGGACACAATCAATTTAGATTCAGCAGTAGAGAAGAGCAGCATCTGGATTATGTGCTACTGCTCAGGAATGCTGTTTTTTAACTTGAGATTTTAAGGTTGTAAAAATAAGATCTAACTGGCCTGATGTATGAAATGATGCATTTGCTTATAATGAGATTCCAATACAACTTATTGGAGTTATTTCCCAATGCTGCAGTGTGAAGCTTTGTCCTGATCAAGCTTCAGCTTTGAAATGAGTTCCCACCAATGTGAGCTCCTTAGCAGAGGTGTGAGGCCACTCTTGTAGTCACCACACTGGCTGAAATTTCCATGGAAACACGAGGCCAATGGAAGGATCACATACAGCAAGTGAGCTCAGGGAAAGAAATAGGAAGGGAACACCCAAAATGGATTTTATTAATATATTTTTATTTTCATCTTGTCTCAAGTGTATCCATTATTAATGAAATCTTTCCTGCATATCATGTTGGACCTACAGGTCCTGCCCCTGGGACTTGCTGAAGCTGTGAATCAGGAAGACCTTCAGTTTGGCCACTTCCTTTTCTTCCTTAGTAAGGATAAGTGAGGCATCCAAAGCATCCTTCTCTGGTGTGAAGGAGTCTGTTTTCAGTTCTTTTTGATCAACAGGGAGATTCCCTGTGGTAGTGAGAGGTCTCTGGTTCCAGAGGTGGTGCCTCACTAGCAGAGGTGGCTCCTGAGCCGCCCTTGCCTGTATTGCCTTGGCCTGGTATTCCATGGTATAGAATAAAAAAGTGTGCTTGAAGCTGAGCTCTACCATGCCAGTCATTCACTAGCACAAGGCCTCTGAGATACTCAGTGGCATATGTGAGAACAGTTCCTTCTCTGGGCTACATATCCCAGAAAAGGTGCTGTAGCTGACTCTTCCCTGTGATTTGTTTTTATTTTCCTCTCTGGGTAGGGGTAGTTCACAACAGAGAAGTTGACCTTCAAAACAGACACTTCTGTAGTGTCGATGATGATGATCTGTTTTTCCAAGAAATCTGTGCTGACCCCTTGTCTAGTATGGAAAATTGGCTGAATTATTAATTTCATTCAAGAATTGTTTTCTCTTGAAAACAATTTGTTTATGGTGATGCAAAATGGGAAATATTTTTTTTTCTAGAACGTTCCCTTCCATTCTCTTCTGTATTGAGTCATGTGTTGGGATATTGTTCTCTTCCCCCCTCCTGAAGTTAGAAGGAAAGTGAGGATTTGGTTTCACAAAATGGTCTAACTAGTAGGGAAACCATGAGCCACAGATTGATCTGTTGTAAATGCAGTGTATCTCTGTTGAAGTTAGGATTGACTTCTGTCAGTACAGGATTCACTTAGTGCTGGAGTGGATTCTCCTTTCACAGAGGAGAGTTAATACAGAAAGAACTTTCTGAGAAAGATGGTTCTGCTCTCCAGTTTTGTTACTCTAGTTTTTAAAGTCTCATAGCTGCTAAGTAACTTTGGCATCTTCAGTTGCACCTAAATATCTTTTTCTTGGTGTTTTATAATACAGTAGAAACTTTATTTGCTCTTTCTAGTAAATTTTCTTTTTATTGCATAAATACTACTTAGATTCCTGTAGTCTTCCTTCTTACTTTGTGGAATTGTGAGTCTGATGGAGCCATCAGAATGGCCCTTCCAATCTGATCCCTTTGTGAGGGATTGTTGGTGTGCCTCCTTTCTTTAGAAATACTGCAGGACAAAACACAGGCTTGTTCCTCATGTTGGCTGCATTTTCTGAACTCCATTGGGGCAACTGCTAAGCTTGTAATTACATCTAGTTCTTGAATTGAAGACCCTCATCACTTCCCTCAGTGGTAGCTTTTATTTGTTATTATGGCTTGACTATTGTGGTTGAGTTTCTTTTTTGCTTCAGTTTAAGTGATGAAGGAAGTCTGTGAAGATTCCTGAAAACCAAGTCATGCTCCCATCCAGTTTTGGATAGTCATGGGGGGGATGTACCACACATCATGGATCGAGGCAATAGAGCAATTGAAAACAAAGAAAATAGGTGGAGGGAAATTATGAGGGACCAGTGAGTCTTGCTTCCTGTGGTAGGTGTGAACTTATATTTTTGCCATTCTGGAGAACTTTATCTTTGCACCTCTGTAGACATGAGCAAGTAATGTTGAAATGACAAGAGTGAAGTGTGTTACAGCCCTGGGGCCCATACTGTTCACTGAATACATACAAGCCTTTCTGAAGTGGGAGTTATTTGGTATTCTGGAAATATCAGAAGTGAAACAATTGGACATCTGTTTTTAACATGGCTACAGTACAGCTCTGTAAGGTGATTATAATAGAATTCCTATCAACTTTAGGCAAGCTATAGAAAGATCATAGCAAGTCACACTGTAACATGGGTACTTGTTTTTGTTGTAAAGAATGGTCTCTGCCACAGGCTGATAGTTTAAGTCATTACTTCTTCATTCATCATTCTTGAACATTTCTTATTTTCTCAACTATTCAAGCAGCAGAGATCTAGAATCGTTTCATTAAGCTGAGATAAACATCTGATTATTATTGTTACTGTTTTCATATTATATAAATACCTTGGGAGCCATCCTCTTAGGGAGCTTCATGCTGGCTGAGCAGTTGCTACCCAGAGAAACCCACATTCTGAATATTAAACTTCATGGATATTAAGTACTGCCAGAAGCAAAAGCAAAAAAAAAAAAAGTAATTTAGAACGAAATGCATTTTTTATTCTTGAGAAACATGTATTTATTAAAAAACTAACACCCTTGCAAATTGATGCCCTCTTCTGCTAAGTATTTCCATAACACAACTGGGAAGTTTAAGCTAACTTTCTTCACTGTCTCAACTCACATATTTTGAAACAGGGATGTCAGTACTCTGAGAAATGTATTAAAGTTCCAAGTGTATGCTAAATACTTTTTTGTGCCTTTGTCAATGTACAGATATCATCATAAGGCTTTTATTGCAAGACATTATTCAGTAGTAATTGGTTTTGAATGGCAACAGCTATTCAGCAGAACACAAAAGTTTTTCACCTTTTGTCACAGGTGCAGCCTTCTCTTTGTTGGTCCCTGTTGAATGCATGGAGGGCGTTAATACCAATTGTGTACTCCTGTTTGTTTAAAACTGATCTAAAGGTGCACTGCACAATTGTATGTGTATATGGGTGACACTGTACACAAAATTTATGATTCTTAATGTGGTGATAGATGGCACTGCATGCTCCCACTCCCAGTTTTCCAGTGATTTTCTTGATCTTGAGTAATTTACCCATCTATGTAATTTCTTGCTGCAAGAAACCTGTTTCATGGAGGCAAGTAGTTGTTTCTGTCAAAGAAGGAACTGTCCAGCATTTTCCAAGCTGAATGTATTAAAACACTGGTAAACTTGAAGTGACTTTGGATGTTGTCTTTCCATGCTTCAAAAGCCTTTCATCTCTGCATTTTATTTTTTTTGGTACATAGGATATGTGTGGTTATGCATCTGAATATCTCTCTGACTTGAGAGAACTGTGGCTAATCACAAAGATAATTACTGTTTGTAGCCTGATTGTAGCCCTTGCTGTTCAAAAGTGGTGCAAGCTTTAACTAATAAATTTCTTTATGAAACCTCCACAAACCTCTGAATTTCTGAAATAAAAATTTTCAAAAATCGGTTTTAACAGCAGTGGTAAACTGTGATGCATTTAAGTATTCAGACCAAATGATAAACAACTGTGTCTAAATTATGACACAGCTGAGAATATCAGTAGACATGAAAACAAAGGAGAAGCATGGCATAATATACTCAGATTATTGATTTGCTTGGTATTAAAAACATCTTAAAAATTTCAAAATTAATGAGACATAAAATCTCCCTCCTTTGCAGCTGATTCTCTTCAGTTAGTTATACAAGAGCTATCACAGGAGAATGGATCATACCATTAGCTGTTAGCTCAGAATGACTCTGCAAAACAGTCCTTAAAGCTCCACCGCCTTCTTTCTGGCAGTCTCTTAAAGGTCTCAGAGCTGCCTGTAGCTGCAGTGTACTGGGCTGTCCTCAAACCTGGGTCTGAGTTGTATGGCAGAAACGCTCACCCTGCAATTTGCTTTAAAGCAGCAGTGTCTGAATAATGTGTCTTGGGCAGATAGGCCTCCGCAGGGGTCAGCTGAGCTTTGTGTTGACTTGTGTAGCAGTGAGTTTATCACAGACAAAGTCATGGTTACTGCCAACAGCCTTTATGATTTGATCTCTGTGTTTAATGTCATTTTCTTTGCTAAAAATGGATACAATGTCCCCACTGTGGAACAGTACTTTCTGGCAAATCTACTTTGTGACTTTGGGTATGCAGGCACTAATGTAGTGTATTGCTCTTGGAAAACTTGTTATTACTTGAAAATATCTCTCAACAGTATCTAACTTTTAGTGTCCCAGACTGCTCCAATGTCTTCCGGTATGCAGTATTAATCACTGTGATACCTAATTTTTCATTACTGTCATTTTTTAATGTCTATAGTTGCTGTAGAGAATACGGGATGAAAGAAAGGGTATTAAAAGACTGAGAGCTGTATTGCAATGAAGTTAGGTATTGTAATTACTGTGTGCAACATGCAAATTATGTTCACTTGCAGTAAGCTACAGCTGGGTGAGAAAAAGGTCTTTTGAGTGCTCAGCAGCATGTGATGAGTTGTCATCTTGAATGCTTTAAAACACTTTTGGAAACGAATCCTCTCCCCTTCCCACTTACCTTGTCTGAGCCAGGTGTCATGCAGCCAGCTGGAAAAGCAGCTTCCATTACTGCTTTGTCAAATGCACCACATTCTCTAAAGCACCATGAGCCCAATTTTTTTTGTGTCTCATATTTTTAGGACTGACATGTAGCTTGGTTTACACATTTGGATTCTTGATGTGTTTTGAGAACAGCCTTCCAGTTGTTCTGAATTACATTTGTTGCTTTGATAATAAGTTTTCATTATAAAAGTTCCATTGGAAAGAAATGTGTTTTCTACCCTCTGCAGTAAAATAATTGCACCATAGAATGGTTTGAGTTGGAAGGGACCTTAGGTCCCTAGAAAGGACCTAGATGAAAGGTCATCTAGTTCCAACCCCCTGCCATGGGCAGGGGCACCTTTCACTAGAGCAGGTTGCCCAAGGCCCTGTCCAGCCTGGCCTTGAACACTGACAGGGATGGGGAATCCACAACTTCTCTGGGAAAACTGTTCAAGTACCTCATCACCTCATAGTACAGGATTACAGATTTAATCTAAACCTGCCCTGTTGCAGCTTAAAGCCATTCTCCCTTGTCCTATACCACATGCCCTTGTCTAAAATCCCTCCCCAGCTTTCTTATAGGCCGCTTTCAGGTGCTGTAAGGCTCCAGCCAATGCACCCATGTTCTCCAAGTGCTGGGGCCACCGATGGATGCAGTACTGCTGGTGGGGTCTCACCAGACTGGGGTAGAATCACTTTCCTCACCCTGCTGGCCGCATCTCGTGGTGCAGCCCAGAGCACCTTTGGCTTTCAGGGCAGCAGGGACACGTTGATGGGTTGTACTGAGTTTCTTGTCTGCCAACACCCCCAGGACTTTGTCTCCAGTGCTGCTCTCAATCCATTCCCTGCCATCCTGTGTTTGTGCCTGGGATTGCCCAAGCCCTTGGCCAGGACATTGTAGTTTGCCTTGCTGAGTTTCAGGAGGTTTTTGTGGGCCTGTCTCCTGCCTTTCAAGGCCTCTCTGGATGACACTGCCACCCTTCAGTGTGTTTGACTGCAGCACTCAGCTTGGTGCCATCACCAGATGTGCTGAGGGTGCCCTTGATCCCGCTGCCTGTCACTGATGAAGGTGCTAAAGAGCCCTGGGGTCACTACAGACCCCCAGGGAACACCAGTCAGCTCTGGTCTCCTGGTGAGCACTGAGCCAACTCTTGATTCACTGAATGATCTGTGTCTTTCTAACTTGGAGTCAAGGATGTTGTGTGGGACAGTGTGAAATACTTTGCACGAGTCCAGGTAGATAATGTCAATCACTCTTCCCATATCCACCGCAATGTAATTCTGTCATAGAAAACCAAATTTGTAAGGCATGATTTCTCTTTAGTTCAGCCATGTTGGCTGTCTTCAATCACCTCCTTATTTTCTATGTGCCCTAGCATGGTATCTTGGAAGAACTGCTCCTTGATCTTTTTGGGCCCAGAGACAAGACTGACCAGCATGTAGTTTCCCAAGTCTACCATTTTCTACTATTAAATATGGCATTTGTAACAAGAAATATTTATTTATACCAAAGCAGTCTGTGAGGCACATTGGCTGCTTTTTTAAGGAAAAATAAGACTCCTCAATGAACTTAATGAAGAGTTAGGAAACCTAAATATCATGAGTAGTATGAGTAAAGTCAGTGAGGAAAGCCAGCTGCATTACTGCTGCCACCCACAAATTAGTCCAGTAGCCAGAATGACTGAGGGCTTTTTATTCTGTGCTGGCCTTTGGTACCGCTGAAGAAGTGAGGAGTCACCAAAGGCAGAGGGCAGTGCTACCCAGGTGTATAATTTTGGGCTGCAACAGTTTTTGATAGCTATCACAGAATGTTTCCTTAGTAAGTGACAAGAGGCAGGGGGAGGGAGAGAGAAAAAGGTGACTGGAACGGTGGTGACATTTGAAACGGGAAGAGCCTTGTCAGAGCCTTGACTTTGTACAGATAAGAAATATATTTTCTGATTTTATGGAAGGTTGGGAGAAGCTGCTGCACTGGGCAGATAAGAAGTGGGGTTACATGCTGGTTTATCTGTAAGGAGATGTAGTGTTCCTCTCAGACTTGTGGCGTATTTAATTTACATCAGAAAATCCTGGGGGATTTACAGCTAATCATAAACCAGCATAGATTAAGAAAAACCCTCAGAAAAAAATATTAGTGAGATATAATGTGTTGTATATAAATGGATGCAGGCAAATATACATAAACATATATTTTATGTGAATTAAAGGTCATTTTGCTATACTAGTGAAGAGCATTGTAGGTGTTTATTGTAGGAAGTCAAATGTAGGTGTGCTAGAGAATTTGCTGAATATGGAGCAGGGCATGCCCTGTGGCTGTAGAGCTGGCCCCTGCATGGGCAGCATGTTTGATGGCAGCACTTCTTTTAGTGCCAGGCTGCTCTGTGCTAGGAGCTCGCCAGAACTCTGGGTTGCTCTAAATTACACCAGACCTCAGGCAGCCCTGGGCAGTATTTGGAGTTCAGGAGATAAATATTTTTGCTCTACATGTTGTTTGTTATATTTCATGAAGGAAATTATAATGGTTGATAGGGTTTTTAAATTTTATGTTTTAACTCAGAGTGGTTGTGAGAGCTGTTCAGTGAATTCACCTGTGTTCTAAAACAGGTACTGGATGGGCAGTAGCAGTAATGCTTTGTCTGCTGTCCTTCCAATATATTGAAGCAATCTGAAAAAAAACAAACAAAAAAAACCCCAAAACAATTTTTAAACTTGTTTCCCTTCCTGGAGTCTCCATGGTCTTTCCATTCCTGCAAATTTTAGGGCTTTTGTGGCAATGTACAGTATACCTGCCGTGCCATAGGAGCTATGGCTGCAATCTGTAGGCATCCTTACACTGACTTTCATCTGACTAGATCAACAGCCTATAGAATGAAGCCATGTCCTGAGAGCCCTGGGCTGAATAAACTTGCCCAGAACTGTAAATACTTGGATCAGAATCCCTCAGAGCTGAGGCTTGTGCTGCTCTTGCTGCTCTTGGGATTGTGCTCAGGTAGGCAGATATCTGCCACAATATAGATGCAGAATGCAAGTCTTATGGTGTAACTTGCTAAAAGTAGAACTTTGACCGCATTTTGAACCCTGAAAGCTGACTAACAGCTACTTGTGATGAAAGCTTTGGTTGGGTAGTCATAGATATGAGAGACAAAGAGCCCAAATGGCACTGCCTCTTTGGAGGGAGACCTGTTGTGCCACCCAGCTGCTGTTCTGGCAGAGCTTCATGCTGGTTTTCTTTCTGTGTGCTACATGGGGAAAAATTGTTTGGTTTATGTGAGTATAATTTCAAATTATGTTTTGTTTTATTTCACTATTTGCATATGCTTTGTGAGATAATACTTTTTCACATACTCACAGATAAAGGTTTCACTATATAGCTGTTTCCAGACTAATGAACCTGGATGTGTGGAACTGTTGGAGCACAAGATGCACTCCTGATTGAATAAAACATCACAAGGTGAATAATTTTAGTAGTATCGTGGGAGAATAGCAACTTTGTTTACATAAAACCTGAATTTTGAAAAGTATCTAATTCAGAAACTAGACTTTAGAAAGCTTTCATAGCATTGTTCCAAGTGAGTTATAGCAAAACAAAGCAGTTTTTCAAGCTTACTACTAAGGCACTAAACCACCACAGCACTGATGTGAGTTTTTAAATGTGTACTATTAAGTTATGCCATCTTCCCAGTCCAAGCATAAAGATATATTTTGTGCTTCCTTGTTGCAGCACTCAGCTGTGGGGTTCTGACCCCTCTGAAGAATTATCATGGAGAGATTGAGATGCCCATTGGGAGTTTCCCTTACTCCATTTTGGAAGGAGAGGGTGTGCAGGCTGGTGATTTTGCTGAGACTTTGGTGCAGCTATATTCCTTACTGCTGCTGGCTGGTTCAGAGTCTGCTGCTTCCGCTGTGTTTCAGGCACACAGGGTGATGAACCATCTTTGGTTCTTTGTGCTTATAAAAAAAGCAGCATTTTAATTTTATCTTTGGCATACTTCATAGACTGGTAATGCTGTTCTAGCCTAGAAATAATATTAGCCATTTGCCTTTTTAAGAAATTTATAAGCTGTCACCATAATTTTTATTTTTTTCTGGGGCTTTTTTTAATCTCTTCCCCACCTGTTCTACCAATTAGTACAGACTCTGAGTTATCTTTTAAAATACACTATCTTTGTAAGATAAATTCTCCTGGATTAAGGGTTTAGATATTTGCCTTTGGCTTTTGTGGGAGCTTGATTTTTATATTTTGTTTTTGAAGAGGTAAAGGGTTTAGGAGTAAGCGGGACAGGATGTTCTTGTGATGGTGATGAAAGCAGAAAATGTATCTTGGAAATTAAGTCTCTATGTAAATATATTAATTTGCTGAGTTGCAGAATAGCTTGGGGTGGCTGGCAGGATCCCCATCACGTGAGCAAAGGTAGAGGGATTGTGCCTTCCCATTGCATTTCACAAACACTCTTTCACTTTCTAATTAAGTGGGTTGCTTTTTGGTTTGAGGACGAGAGAAAAGGGCATCCTGATTCCCTGCAATCTGCACTGTTGCTTGTTCCTTGGGACCCCACTAGTCAAAACAACGGGATTCATATGCTGACGGCAGCTGAGAGACCAGAGTATGACCAGATGGCAAGGGGGAGCTGAGCTGTCTGTTTCTGCAAGCGATAGGCACATTATGGTTATTCTCTTCTGGGGACAAGGGGGTGGAAAGGAGGGGGAGGGGGAGAGAGAAAGAGGCAGATATTAGATAAACAGACTGTAGCCTGAATACATATGACATGTGGGAGGAAGGCTTTGTTAAGCAAGAACTGAAAGGCTCTCGCAGAGCATTAAGCAGCACCGCCTGTGCACTGGACTGAGCCAAACCAGAGGAAACAGGAGCACAAACCTGCAACTGCTCTAAGGCCAGTGAGCTTCACTGGGCTCCTGCACAGGTGCTTGAAACAGTGAAGGACTGGAAGCTTTTGCTGTTCCCTTAGCTCTGCTTGCCTTTTTTAGTGGGAAGAAAGGGTCATTTAGCAGCATATTTTCCAGAGGTGTATTTTCCTTTCATTCTGCTGAACTTTTTCATCAGCTTCATGTATCAGGGATGGCTTTACTGGGTTCTGGTTGTCTGCTGTGTGCACTGCAGGTTCAGTCTAGACAGTGATTTACAGTAGTTAGGAAACACATTGATTATATGTGGACACAATCCTTGATGACATCACCCTGAGCCTTATCTGGAGGCTGCTGAATTCTGTAAAAAAATTACCACTTAACTATATTAGAGTGTGGATTTCTCTTAGCAATGAAACTGAAGTATGTTTCTATTGGTTATTGATAACAGAGCTATCAGATCTTTCCCTACTGCCCTCTCTGGCTCAGCAGTGTAAGTTGCAATGTTTGTCCCATTTTCTTCTTCTATTTTTCTTACTGTTGTTCTTGTGGCATGTCAGTAAATAAGCAACTAGAACAATTGATGCTTGCATTGCATAAAAAGGAAGAGGGGATTTTCATTATTTTGCTCATAAGAGTTTTTTAGACAATGCCTGACTGTCTAAAAAACTGCTCTTAGACAGTTAGCAATTACTTGGGGAGGGTTTGATGCTCTTTCACATAACGCCAGTAACTTTAGTTTCTTTTTTCCCCCTCTCTGTTTTGTTTTGGCTTTTGCCTATGTGATTTGCTGACCTTCATTGAGTAGTTCTTTTTGGAGCAAGGTGATACAAAAGCAGCCTCATCCTGTTGTTTTCATGGTGAGCCACTCTGAAGCAGTCTGGTGTATGTTGGGTGGAACATAACAGATTTGCTGGACTGCAGCACCTAACACCACAGCTCAATAACCTATTGGAGTGTTTGAACACGGTCACCAGCTTGGCTTCCCTGCTGCTCCCCAGATAGCTGCTTGTGACATTGATCTGTGGGGGGTGGAGGCAGAAAGCTGATTTATAGATGTAGCCCATTGCCTGGAGGAGTGGGTTAGCTGAGACTGCATTCTGCCTGCTTTTGGTCACAACAATACAAAGACTTTAGGGGGGTCTTTGCTACACAGAAAGTGCAGCTAGAAAATTTAAAATGCTGGTACTCGTACATATGTCATGAAAGCCTTAAAAGAATTGAAAAAGCTAAGCAACTCAAAACCCTTCAAAAAAACAAACAGAAAACACACCCCTCTAAAAAACACCAACAAATGAAAAAAAGCTGTCACCAAAAACTCCACCAGGCAAACAAAATAAAAACTAAAGAACAATCAAAACAAAGAAAACTACCAAAAACGTTTAAACTCTTTCTGGAAAGATGCTGAATGTGGTAATGCCATTTTTCTGTTCACTGCTTGGAAAACCTTTTGCATTTCCATATGGGACACCATCTTTTAGAACTGTTATTTTAATTAGTGAACCAAAAAAAGCATGTTGCTAATTACTGTTGCTTCTCTGGCTTTGCAGAAGCTGCTTCTACTGTTTGATAGTAGTAGAACAACTATAACTGCAATGTACTGAGGACTGACTTTTTTGATTTTTATGGTGATTACAATGGCTGAATCAGAAATGCAAATAAGTTTTGTGGTCAACCTCTCAGATCAGATAATTTGTGACCTTGTTTTTCTACAGAACTTCTATCCCATCGTCAAGCCTCGTAAAAACTTGGGGAGAACTCCATTTTGATTAGATGCAGGTTTTCAATTTGTGACCTTAAAAGTTACCTTCAAATAAAGGGGAAAAAATTAAATTGTTTCAAGTTTCCTTATAATATTACTGCAGTGGCATTGGGAATTTTAAAAAATTGTAAGTATGAAAACCATGTAAAATCTACTGCTTCATTTCTAATTTAAATGCTGTAGTTACTACATAACAGATAAAAATGAGGTGTGAGGTTCAGTGGTAGCTGTATAATAAGTGCCATTAGGATGGAGATATATCATGTTTACATAACATAAAGGGACAGAGATACAGAGATACCAAGGAGAAGGCTGGAGATTTCCATGTGTATGTAATAATAGTAGCTAGCCCTTCCACTTTGTGTAGCATCTTGGGCTCTCAAATCCATATTTAGCCATGAAAACTGAAACAGAAGCCTATTTATCAAAATATTCTAATTGTCAATTGAACCTGTCACTTCTGGGATCTGGCATTGCCAGGTCATTTTGCAAATCTGATGGGTTTGCTTTTTTTAAAACAAAGGATCTATGTCTCAGGGGTATTAAAATATACAGTTTTGGAACTGTAAGAAAAGAAACTGGTTTTATGCCAGGAAAGGTTAGCCAAAAATATCTAAACCAATATGGTGAACATAAATTGTGTCATTATTTGGTAATTTTCTGTTCTTCTGGAATTAAGTGGAATGTTTTGTTGCTGGCTTTGATAAGAGCAGAACTGTGTCCATTCTAGTTTTTCTCTTTTGGATGATCTATTACTAGTTTGGTATGGATAGTTTTTCATTGTGATCTGCTCTGATTGAGCTGGTGAGGAGGAACCATAATACAAAGGTGAATTTTACACTTACATTTGTTGTCTGTTTAGCTATCCCAGTGTTCACAATTGAGTTGGTACTTCAGCCTCCAAGTCAAGGAAAACAACTGGAATAGAGATTCAGAAAGTTAAACTCAGGGTTTTAGTCTTTTCTCTATCCTTAAGTTACTTTAATGTTCTAAAAACTTCAGGCACAGAAGCTTGTATCATACCCCATTAACATTCAATTTGATTGTCTTTGGAGTACTTGTACATAGAATTAAATAAAAGAAAATAATAGACCTTGAAAATTGTGCCTGATGTGGCTCAGTATCAATTTTCCATATGTATGAGAAACTTGTACTCATCTCTTTTACCCATATGTTGGATTGCTAAAGTGGGAATTGGAAAATGCTCTGCAATCATCAGAGCAGAGGTGCCCAGTACTTAGAAAAATGACAGAATACACTTTGAATCTTGTCTTTGTTTTTCCTCTTTGCTTCTCTTGCTCTTCGAGTTCGCTGCCAAATACATTTGAATGTCACTGTATCCATGCTGTTATAATCTGAGACTTTTCATCTTGTGAATAAACTGGCAGCTATTAGTGGCAGTGGAGAGATGTTTTTATTTTCAGCTCTTCAGCACAGCACAAGGAGTTCTGAGCACTGACAACTGCATTCTTGGGTTCATCCATGTACTGAGTAACCCTGTTTCATTGTGATCAATTTTCTGTAGAGAAATGTCGACCAGAATTGGAGCTTAAAACAGTCCTTAGTGATGGCCACTTTGATTAAAAAGCAAAAGAGTGAGATGTAGTAAGTAAGTGTCTGGCAGGGCTTTTTTGAGCAAAAGGCAGGGTTTTAGAACTTTAATGTTCTGCATGTAACCTAAGTACAATAGTTTACTGGATTGAGTTTACTGCTACAGATTCATAGTTTCATTTACCACTTTAATGGTAGATGGATCATGTGTATATTACTTGAATACAAGTCTATGTGAGATATTTTCTTTCTATATTGTTCCTAGGTTCAGATAAGGATTTCCTGCTTTGTGCATGAATACTTACTCATTACATTTTCAGTTTGTTAATCAAAATTAATAATACACCAGGTATGTTTCTACAGCAGGGATCTTAAAGCACTTTAGGAATGTTAGTTACATAATATTACTCAGATAAAATGCATATCATTATTCATATTTTGCAAGTGTGAAAACTGAATTGGACAGATTGAGTTCCTGAAGGACATACAGAAATTGTTGATGGAATTAAGGCCATTATTTGGAGATATGACGTAAAACCTACTGAAAGTGTTTGGATTGTGTCACTGATTACTGGTTCTTTTGCAGTGTTGTAGCCACAAAACTGAGTGTCCTTCAGTGATCAGGCCACTTTGAATAAAAATTCATCTTTCCCATAAGGTTTCTGTTTTACCCAGTCTTTCAACTACCTACAGGTTTTTTGAAACAGTCATGTTTTATGGTTACAGCTTTTTATGTTTCAAAAGTCACTTCATGTTGGAGAATATCCTCATGGGAAGGGAAAGAGGACAGGTAATCATCTGAACATTGCTTGTATTTGTTCCAGCCGTGCAGACAAACCAAGCCCATTCTCAGAGAGCTTCTCAGAAAGCAGCTGCATTGCTCAAAGCTGGTGCCCTTTGTGCAATCTCATCGATTGAGATCTCACTTACACTTGTACAGGAAGTGGTAGGAAATGGAGGCATCTTGTTGCTCTTTTTTTTCTACCCCTAATGCACTTATTTCTCTCTACCATTTTATTTGAACTTTATTTGCAATTAAGGCTATCTTGAACATTGCACTTAAGAAAATTATCGTTCTGTCTGAACTGCAGTCACTCAGCTTTGCAGAAGCAGGGATAGACTGGGACAGGAAAAAAGTTTTCAATCCCCATTCATGAAGCACTGAATTCTCCATTTTCTGAACTGATAGGGATTTAGGTTTTGTTCTCCTTCCTTGTTCCCTGCATCTCCCAAGAACTGCTCGATAAGCTAAAAGTAACCATACAGAACAAAATAAGTCTTTTAGCTTTTTAGGTGAATGCAATATCAATGGCAACCAAAGAAATAATTTCTTTCTAGTGTGCAGGTGGTATCTTTGGCCTATCTGACAAAAAGTTTCTTGCTTTTTCAAAATTCTTTCTCCTGCCCACTGCAAAATGAGGTGGGAAAAACAGCATTTCTTTTGATTCTCTCAGGAGATCTGCAGTCAGATTTCCACAAGCTGGGTTTGCCTGGGCTTGTCCATCATTCTGTGTGTCTTAGCTTCCACTCTGTAAAATGAAAGTAAATGAAGCTTCCTTTCTCTTGCTTTCCTGTTTTCTTGGTGAATAGAGGAAAGCAAGCTTGATCTTGACTAAAGATATTTTAGTCTAAGAGAAATAATAATGAAATGGATGGAGGAAAATTAATCCTTTCTGGCTTTTAGTTTGCACCTTGCTCTAGTTGTGATGCAAGTCACACCTTTGACTGAGCAGTGCCCTGCTGCCTTTGTCTGCTGGAAGAAAGCAGGTGTTTTTTTTAAATTATGGGTCATTCAGAAGATTTCTCTATGTGCAAATTCTTTCCTCTATTACTGAAGATATAAGGTTATTGAGAGCCAGAGAAATAGAGGACAGAATTCTGCAATTGATTTTATGACAGTTAGTGCAGATGTTAGTCCAGAGTTACCAGAGCAGCACAACCATAGGAGTTTTCATTTTAGCTGCTACCAGAGTGTATAGAGAGCAGTAAAAAAACCAAGAACATGAAACACCAAACCCAACCACCATCTGTTTTTAGGTGTATAGGTATCTGGAGAAACAGAAGGCAATAGGATGATACTTGGACATTTGGCAGGGTGTGGAGAACTTGAGTTGGCCCTTAGTAGCTGCCTATCCATTGGATATCAAATGGGGCCAGGCTGTGTTTTACAGAGCCGTTGCTTTCTTAGGTATTTAAAAAATCAGGTCTGTTAGCCAGCTTCATGTTTTTACAGAGCAGGAAGATTTCTTTGAATTGTCATTAACAAATGGAACGAGTTGGTATTGGAAAGAAGCAGTCCAGGAACACTTTCAGTGTTAGTGCACTTGAGCTCTGCTTAATTACACAACCCACTTAGTACTGCTCTGTTGATAGCACAGTGTTCAATTTATGTTGTTTACTCTATGCACTGGCATTTGAGAGGCTCTATCTGTCAATGTAACATTTTGGCATGTCAGTGCTGAAGATTTGCACCTCACTGTAAGGGCATGGGTGTTACTTGCTGTTGAATGCAATAGCTGCATATTATTGCTGTCACCTTAGCATGAGCTGTGTTAGAGTGTGGGATCAAATTAATCTCTTGGGCTGCTGAAACAAGGTGTTTTATTAAAAATTTACTTGTTGTCTCCTGGTGGCATGTAAGCAAAAACTTATAACAATATTGACACCTGGGAAACATGTATTGCTACCTAGTATAAGTCTGACTTCTGCTGCTTTTTCCTAGTAAAATTTTGTGGGGGGCTAAATTTCCCTTCCTGGCGTCTTGTTCCTGTCATTTGCAATTTGTTTGTCGCCTAGTGTAGTTGTAGCACTGGATCCAGGATCAGTACTTAGTCCATAATGTCTGTGACATCTGTGAAATACTTTCCTCTGATTCAGTATAAGAAATACAAATTTCTGCTTGCTTCTAAGTTATAAACGTGTTGGCCACTTGCACAAAGGACAGAAAGGTAGTAGTGTCAAAAATACTGAATTTCTAGAAGCTTGTTGAAAACATTCACTTAGTCAGAGGAAGGAAACCAGGTTAGTGCTCCATTTCCCACATCTAAGGAAAATACTGTAGAGGAAGCTCAGCTTTTCTGGGTACCAGAAAATCAATACAAGAGAGATGCTTCACTTGACTGAAGAATGCATGACTACAGAAAAGTCTGATGTGAGCTTTCCCCTTTCAGAATCCAAAGAATCCGGTGTGAACTGAATACCTGTGGGAGAACAGGTTTATTTGGTTGTGCTGCCCGTGTAACTGCACAAACAGCAGGAAGACTCTGCTGGTTTGATGTGGTCCAGCATAACATCTGATCCATCTCAGCAAACATTCAGGCAGAGTTTTCTAAGGTAGTAACTGAACAGTTTATCTGATTGCATCATGTGAGTCTATGAAGAATGAGGTCCATAAAACAGGCATTGGGATTATTTGGTAATGCCCACTATTTGTAGCACAGTAAGAAATAGTGTATACAAGCTCCATTATGCTTATTGAAGTTTGGGAGTTTTGTCTGTTGGACAGTATCCAAATGTAATTCATGATTTTTGATGAAAAGAGGTCAGCACTTGTTCTTGGCTGTGACACTTATTGTGTTCAAACATGTAGTTAACCTTTGGACACTCCCAAGGAGCTACAGGGATAGCTTGGCTTTTTGGAGATGAGTGTAGTGAGTTTGCAAAAATTGTCTTCCCATGTATTTCTGACTTATCCTTTGAGGATCAGTGGTTTCAATTTCTGTTCTTGGCTGGCTGCAGAAAAAAAAAAATTAAGAAACCCCACTGTAATTCCCTATATTAATTAAGAAAAAGGAATTATCCATTAAGATCTTCTAGATATCAATTTTTACTACTGTATCTGGGGCCTGTAGGAGTGTCACACTGATGATGGGTTTTGCTGGGCAGGCTTGCCAGGGTCTACAAGAACTGCAACAAGGAGCTTGGCTTCCTGTTGAGCTTTTCTATGGGAAGTAGCAATCAAACTTTGAAGGGCCAAGGAAAACAGATCTTTGCAGTTCCAAGTCAGCTGTGGAAGGCATAGTATGCAAATATACTTTGGCAGGAAATATATGGAATATGAAATCAATTTCCTGGCATCTTCACTGCAAATGCTCCCTGTGGTGATTTGGCTTGTTCATCTTAAAAAAAAAAAACAAAAAAAAAAAAAAAAAACACACCAACAAAGCAACAAACCAAAGCTGAAGGAAATAAAAAAAACAGAAGAAAAAAGCTGAACAAAATGAAAAAGCCCTACCAAACCAGTTACCACTTCCCTTAGTACAGAATACTGACAACATAATGCAGTATGGCCAAGGATGTTTGTGATCACAAGGGTGGAAGTTTGCACTGGAGTCAGGCAAAGCAGTCAGCTTCTGTGACATTTGTGGTGGTGGGGTGGGGAATTGCCTTCAAGCTGAAAGCTTGCATTTCACCCAAGAAATGTCCTCATTTGTTAGAAGCTTCTTGTCTTTCAGTCTCAGGAGTTTCTGCTGTGTTTGAGGAGAGTAAATTTTATTTAAATTATTGCTGACAAAAAGCAATGTTTTCTCTCCCCCACCACATAGGCTGCAGAGATGTGTTGCAGTGCTTCATTGTGGTTGCAAGATCTTTACCCTGCCCCAGTAATTAACAGGACTGAGAGGTCAGATCTCTGTTGCTCTGTCACAGGGTGAGGTTTACAGAGCAGCCTGTATCTATTCTCTGGCAAATTGCAAATGCCAAAAGGCAGGACAAAATACTAAAGACATTTTTTCAGCTGTGTATGTGGCTGTGTACAGATTCATAGAGGAGATTATACAGATCTGATGTTACAATTCTTAGGAAGTTTTGCAAAAGCTCTCTACTTTGATAAAACTACTGTCACAGTGTTCACAGTACCACTTAGCGCTCTGTCCTCTTTAGTGAAATACTCAAACAGCATTTCATATGTTGCATCCTTGAAGTCTCCAAGAGATTTGTGTTGCTAGCATGTACAGAAGAGATGAAATGTGTTCAAATGCAGAAATGGTGGGTGACAGGACAGAGTCAAATACAGGAGGATTGAGAAGAGTACAGAGGATACTTGTTTCTAGCTCCTTGTTCTGATTGGTAGGCTGACTGTTGTCAGACTGTACCACTGGCTCAGTTTAGGATGGCAATTATAATGTCCCCAAAGAAGTCACCTAGGTGCTACATGCTTTCTGCAACCATAAAGTTATTTTACTCTGTACTCCCTTCAGCTGCATCTTAGAACAGCTGCAGAAAAAAATCAGCACTATATGTATGAGTAGCCCTGTCCCTTTGCTCCTCATTTACAAAATAAACCTGTGAAATTTCTTCAATTTGCCCATGACTGCTCTGTGAAATTGGGCATCACTTTCATCAGTCTGTTGGAAGCCCACAGTTATAAGATCAGCTCCTGGAACTTCAAACTTTACCTGGCATGGAGATTTTGTTTGGAGTGATTTGTTTGGATCTGTGTATATGCAGAGGATGCAAAAGCTTTTTCATACTGAAGCTTTCTCTGAAGTAGAAAGCCAACCAACCTTTGATGTAATTCTTGTATATAAATGGTCTGAACACATACATGTTGACTTTTCCTGAGGGTGTACATGTTTAAAAAGTCGTGATCTTACTGCAAATGTTCACATTTCTTCCTACCCACCACTTAACCATGACTAGAAGGTAGAACAATATTAAGTGTAACCATGCAAGTGCAACCGCAGGACTGATTAGTACTTTTCAAGATACTCAGGCATAAATGAGGTATAACTTAGGACCATTTTGTAACTCTTAATAGGGTCTTAGAGGGTCTGAACCAGCCTCTGATCCGGTAGAGAGCTGCAAGCCATTTCTGTATTGGTGAATCAGTTGTTTTTGGGTATTGACCAGCCTACAGTGAAATAAAATGCCTTAATCATCTGTGTGGTGTGGACATCAGGGACTTGATATTAACTACTTCAATCTGGTTATCTATTCCTGTTGCACCAGTTTACCTGCACATGTAAGTCTAGCTCAATCTGACCCACATCACACAGAGTAGCTGTAGGAATAAAGCCTCCAGTGTCTGAATCTGTGTCCTGTTCTGATCTGTGCATTCCTTCAGCAGAATGTGAATATTTGGAGTCCTAGGTGTGTCTTCATGTTCATATGCTAAGAAAGATTTCTCTCCGTCACACAGACTTCAGTGACTAAATTGGAAACTGATGCATTTATCCAGTACAACTGGATTCATGTGAGTTTCTGGTAATTGCATTTCACACAAATAAAAATTACTTTTCTGTGACCAAGTACTGCTCTGGAGAATTTGGCTGTGGTTTTCTCTTTTGCACATTCAGTTATGAAGCCTTGCCATCATAACTGAATGTGCAGGAGTTAGATATTCTCTGTAACATACCTTCATTACTAGAATTATTCCCAGAATGCTGGGATTGGAAAGTGTAATATAATCTGCAGTGTCATATTTAGGAGATTGCAGGAGGATTATTTTGATGTCCTATTTAAATAGAGTTTTGGAGTTTTTTTCATTTAATGAAAATGGAGGAAAACTTTTGATTTTTCTAGAGAAAGATTTAGAAGTTGCAGCCCTAGGTGTAAAAGCTTGCCTACAGCAGTTACAGGTGGCTGTGGAAAGCCATTGAGACTCTGATACCTGTAATGTATGCCATAGGGATTTTGATGTCTTACCAGGAGAAATGAGATTTACTGGTATTTAATAAATTATTCCCAGTAAGTACTGAGTTCTTTAAAGGCAATCCCTGAAACAATACTTGAGAATAACCACAGAAGGTGTATTTCCCTCTCTTTAAAATATCCCTATTTTTAAATTCTAAATATTCAAAACAAATACAGACTATTAAAATCGTTGTTTTGAAACATATCCCTAGAGCTGTTTATCCAAATAGCAGGGAAGTATTTATGGTATTTAGGCAAGAATAATCTGCTGTATTATTTCAGATAACTCTTGCTGTATGTAATTTTAGGAATATTTTAATCCTCCTAAAAATTCTTCATCCTGTTGTGGTATATGTCGCCACCATAGCTGTAATCTATTAAAGGTACATTATCTAATCTGTCTGTTAGATATCTCAGTATCTACATGAAGCATACATTTATTTCAGATGTGCCTTCTTTCCTCTCTCCTTCAGAAAGGAATAGTACTGCAGTGTTGCTGGAAAGCAGGTCAGCTGTTGGAACATGCTGTTTTTCTCTAAAATGAGTTAAGGTAGCATATCAGATTTGCATATTTCCCAATTTTCAAACGTGTTATGTGATGGGTTGATTCTGTCTGGATGCCAGGTGCCCACCAAAGCTGCTCTTTCTGCCGTTCCTCAGCTGGTCAGTGGAGAGAAAATATAATGAAAGGCTTATGGGTTGAGATAAGGACAGGGAGAGATCACTCACCCAATTACTGTCACGGGCAAAATAGACTTGACTTGGGGAAAATTAATTTATTGCCAATCAAATCAGAGTAGGAAGTAAATATCATGTAATTAAGGATGATATGAGGTTCTATACCTTACTTGCCTCAAGATATTTTGAACTGAGGATCTTACTGGATAATGTGAGGAGCCACAAACTGCAGTTGGTGCAATTTTTTTGGGATTGTTCTAATGGGGTTTTTTTTACTGCATTCCTGGTTTTTGTCAGTAACATCTTGGAGTAGTCTGGGGGGGTTTTGTGCCTCAACAGCCCTCCTCCTGCCCGCAATACCTCATCCCTCAATAAATACTGCTACTATACATTTGACCATGTATAGTAGCAGTATGGGGGTTTTTTTCCTATTAATTTTTTTTTCCTAAGTAAGGAAGATAGTAAGTTAGGGAACATGCCTTGAATAAAAATACATTGTATCTAATCTTTCAATGCCTGGTGATGGGAAAACAAAGAAATTATTTATGTATGAAATTTCAGAATATGTAAAGACACAAAGGCTTGGAAATCTGATGTTGTCTTGTTGTCTTGCTACATTAGTGAATCAATTTTAAATTTTCGCACCTTTCACAGATGGCTTAACTCCCTGCATTATTCAGTCTTTGAAAGGTCTGGTAAATATTTTCTATTATAGAGGGCGTTCAGAAAAGTTTTTTATATTATTAATGCTGTGTTTATAGTGTTTTGGTTTGCTTTTTACTGTTTTTAAGAGGAAAACAAAGATTGAGAAATATTTGAAATACTTGCAAAATACTTGCAAAAATGGCAGAATCAACGTGAACAGAACTAAGTTGGTACAGATATTGGAATGTGATTAATTACAGGCCAACCAGTGCAGAAGCAAAAATTTTGATCCTGGATTTGCTCTTTTTGGTAGCCTTGGAGGCTACGTCAAGTAGGAGTGATCTTGGTTCAGGAATGAGATCATCCTTTGTAAAGCTGTTCTGCAGCACTGCATGAAGGCTCTTTGGCAAGGGAGCAGTTTCCTGATGCATGCAGATCTGTAGGACACAATTTCTTTTTGTCATGACCAAAGTTGACCTGTTCATGGTTCTGGCAGAGCATCAGAAATACTGAGTCTGTTTGTAGCTATTTTTTTCCCTGTACCATTGATCAAGTCTTTCTTCTCTTTGCTTTCCTATTATTGGTAATAATAACTGATAATCAATAATGGCAGCAATTGGAGAGAGACTATTTACAAGTACATATAGTCCCAGAACACAGGGGAATGGCTTTGAACTCAAAGGGGCAGGTTTGGATTGGATATTAGGAGAAATTCCTTGCTGTCAGGGTGGTGAGGCACTGGCACAGGTTGTCTGGAGAGGCTGTGGATGTCCCATCCCTGGCAGTGTTCAAGGCCAGGTTGGATGGGGCACTGAGCAACCTGTTCTAGTGGAAGGTGTCCCTGCCTGTGGCAGTGGGTTGGAACAGGTTGGTCTTTGAGGTTCCTTCCAACCCAGGCTATTCTGTGATTCTGCTGGGATAACGCTGTGAATGGAGTTGTTTGGCTTTACCGTGTAGTGGAGAGAAAGGATGGAGGTGCAGGGATAAGTCTTTGTGTGCAGGTAATCTCTGTTCTGGTCCTACTGATCCTTCTTCTCCTACTCCTACAAGCTATGGATGGTTGTATATCAGTTGAATTTGTGGATTTTTTTCTGAGAAGGCCAACATGGTAATTTGTGGTGGAATTATTACAAAAAATAGAAGAGCTTGTGGTAGCCATCTTCAGGCTGAGTGACATTCTTATTGGC
Organism: Zonotrichia albicollis; assembly: GCF_047830755.1. Classification (NCBI taxonomy): domain Eukaryota; kingdom Metazoa; phylum Chordata; class Aves; order Passeriformes; family Passerellidae; genus Zonotrichia; species Zonotrichia albicollis. The sequence goes on from NC_133824.1 coordinate 39,465,274, forward strand.
TCTGTTGGGAAGCCTTCTGTTTACAAGTTTATATATAAGATCATATATTAGCAGGACATTCAGATTGGTTCTTAGTGCTCAGAAACTGTGCAGACTTGTTCGGTGAATTGCATTCAAGTCAGGGCAAACAATTTATTTCTCCTTCAAATCTGTCATCCTTAGATAAGAGGTAAAAGGATCCATTGGGTCCATTGGATTACTGTGTGAGATCTCTATTTTCTGCAGTCCTGCTTGCTTCTGAAATGCTGGAATGATATGTTATTAAAACAATACTTGCTGTTGGTTGTATTAAGTGCTGGCAGGGGAGATGCCCAATCTGCATCTTTTTGCCTGTGATGTTTTTGTTTATTAAGTGCATTTTTCTGTCACAACAGGAAGATCTGAGGCTGCTTGTACATTCTTCTGGCACGAACTGAGTTGCATTTTGACTTCCAGGTTCTGCTGTTGGCAGTTGTGCTCCACATTGGAACTGTTGCTTCACCTCCCACCACCCAACTCAGTGCAGGGTCAGAATGATGTTTCCTCTCAGCTTGGAAATGCAGAATCATTTAGGGAAGCCTGGAGGGCATCTCTCTGGTCTTGCTAATTGATCATTCTTCTTTCCACCAGTCCTATATTTTGCTCACCTTGCTCTGGGAGGAATTGCAAGTAGCTTTGTACAGCATTTTGGGGGGGTTTAAAAAGCAGAATTATCTTCAGTTTGTAAATTGATGGAGCCATGGGTATGCAAGATTGTGACCTTCCTCTAGGCTTAGTATTTACAGGCCATTATCTCCAAGTACTCCTACTATGTAAAATAAAGCTCCAGGCTGCTTTATACGTATACACAAAATACAAATATTTTTTGGATTGGTGACAAAACCACTTAAAAACCAGAATCTTCTGTAAGGTGAAGATTTTGAAAGGAGGCACTTTGTAGAGGGTTGAAATGCTTTTGAACATTGTGTCCATGGGCAATAGGTAAGTTGGGACCCAGATTCCAGGGATAAAGATTACAGTTAAGAAAAGTAAGTATCTGCACCTGGTTTTGAATGTTTTTGGTTACCATTGCTTGGAATTCTAATTGCATCTCTATTTAAAATTGAATTTATTAACTTTTTTTAGACAATGACAAATTATAATCCCTAGGGGTTCACCTAACCTACTGGTAACCGTTGGTTTCTTGCCATCAGTAGGGATGTAGTTTTCCTAGAAGGAAGCCTTGTGTTGATGCAAGAAAATGAAAATGGTCTTATCAATTGCTTTCTCTTTTGTTTAACTACTTCTGTTTAGGATTTCTGTAAGTAAGACACTATGATATAGGGACGGTCAAAATCATGGAACATGCCACTTTAAGGCAGTTTCTGTGCTTTTACAAGACTTGTTTTTTGAAAGACAGCATTTTCTTATTCCGAAAGGATTATGCAGCAGTGTATGTTATTATTGTGGCATTTTTCAAGGGTTTTCATTTGCTCTATGTGTACTTTCTTAATCTTGGCTTGTTGAGGTATCTGTTTTTTTCATCTGTGCTTCCTTCTTTCCCTGTGTTTGTGTTAGTGTTTATAATGGAGGTATATGTAATTTGAAGCTGGAATCATCTTCTGACAGTTTTTGTTGGTTTTGAGTGTTATTCATGGCTGTAACTCTGTATGTGAATTCAGTCTAGCTATCTAAGGGACCCCAATGCCACCACACCTCACACCAACGATGGAGAAACCAATGGAAGACTGATTTAATTTTATTGGGGGTTTTGTTTGGTTTGGGGTTTTTTGAGTTGTTTTTTTTATTTCTTTTTTTTTTAATGAAGGAGCTACTAGTTCTGGATCATGATGTTCATGCTTCCCAATGTGCTATAAATTTTGTTGTCCTTTTAAATTCTTTTCCTAACAGATTATTTTAAAATGGCAGGGGGTTTGGAAGGGTCAGAAGTTACTAATGGATGTGTGTCTATTGTTGACAATGCCTATATTTTTAATTAGGCTTTTTGTAATTATTGGAGTGCACCTTGTTAATTCATTGCACTTGAAAACTTGAGCACGGAGAAGAGGGAGATATTGACATATATTGACATAAATAATTTCTTAAACTTGCCTGTACTTGACAACATTTGTAAAAAGAACCATGGAGAGCGACTGCTGATTTGAGAGGCTTGTAAAGGAGGGCTGTTGATATCAGTAGCAGAACTCCTCAGTGAGCACAGGCTCTGAGAAGAAGATAATCCCATGTTTTGGACACTGCATGACATAACAGGGTCACATGCTCTCTGGAGTGTGTGTCAGAGTGCCTGTGAAGGTCATAAAACAGGTTTTAAAAGTTGTGATGCCGGCAGTCAGTGTTTAAGAAATACTGATTTTTGTAAGTTTTGCCATTGCTTTGAAATTTTCCTATGGAGTTCTGTGACCTGATGTTACTGAGAAAAGTGAAGTGAAAAGTGGGAACATCTGTGTACTGTGCTGCCTGCTGGTGAAGTTGTTCTGGTCAAGTGAAACAGATAAGACCTTTAGGGTTTAGTTCTTCACTTGTAGATTCCCTTCATCCCCATAAATTCTTTCAGTACTGAAGAGCTCTTTGAAATTTACCGACTGAAGTACTGGGAATTAGAGTGGAAATGCCTATCTGGTGGAAGAGAGACCCAGTCTAGAATCCTAATTTGCTAGGAAAGCATCCCTTGAGTAATAACTCATGCACAAAGGCAGGTTCAGTCTTTAAATTTTAGTGATTCTTGTCTTAGCTAAGCCTATGAGATTAGGTTAAATTCCAGAAGCCTTTTCCAGATATTATTAAATTCAGTGGAGGGAATGGAGAACCAAAATGGTTTGGATTAAACCTCTCCCATGATAAGAAAAGCTGAATAATATGTGTTGTTCCAGAGAGGAGGTTTCTTTATTTATTCCTCAGCAAGAGAACTTGAATTTGGAGTTGTGGATAGCTGACAGTAAAGAGAACTCTGACAGGATTATGGATTTTTTTAGTGGTAAAGTATCTTTGCCTCTATTTAAATATATCCTTTAAAAAGTCCCACTTCTATTCCCACTCAGTCCTGCACCTTTACAATATTATTTAGTAATGGCATCAATGATGTCATTCTTACTCTTAGCAAAACTTGAAAAGAGAGCCCAGAGTCTCAGTGAAGGCAAGTCTTTGAAAGGTATGGGTGTGGGGAATGTGAGTAAGGCTTTATCACACAGGCTTGCTAAAGCAGATGAATAACCTTGTTCCTCTGTGAGTCCCCCCTTCTTCCCCCTTCTCCAGATAACAATGCTTAAACTTTACATAAATAGCTGGAATACTGTGCAGGACCTGATAAGCGGATTTCTTCATCCGTGCTGAGTCTCCCTTGTATCATATATCCCTTCCATTATCTTGTGGAAATGCTTATTGCAATTTCTTCCATTTAGCCCCCTGTATATGTTATCTATAATGCATAATGGAGTGTGTGTCTGAATGAAGGACAATATCCCATAAAGCAAGAAAATTACTTGTAAGTTGCAAGCACTGGAGCCTTAATGGTATGATCTCATTATGTTAGAAAACAAATTTCTTAGCCTCACCCTTTATACTACAGAGATTGATTTGGTTTTCTTTCTTTTTTAATCTTCCAGATATTTAATCAAGCTATGCTATAAAAGAAATAATGATGTTGGAATAAGTTATTGGGTATATACCATGAATTCTTTTTGTAAATTCCTATATAAAGGAACATTTTAAATTTCCAGTGTGTTTCTGATGTGAAAAGCATCAAATTATGAGCTTAGAAGTAGTATAATAGTGGTAAGAATACATTTTCCCTCTTCAAGAGTTGTGTTCTAAATTTTGAAATATGCAGCGTAAGTGTATTTGAATTTCTGAGCGCTCCAGTTTACTGTATGTAGATATTTTAAGTTCTGAGGTTATTCAACAGCATTATTTTAAGAGGGATTAACCTAAGGTCTTAGCAAATGCTAGCGATCAGTTGCATTTGTGTAGTCTGCAATGCGCTTATTTTCAATCAAATTGTAATCAGCAAATAGGTGTTAGACAAGCTGCCTTGGGTTATCCAGACAGCCCTCTGTCATTGGGGGGTTCTTATGTTTTGTACAGAATGGAGACATTTCTTCTCATCATTTAAACATTTTATTTGCCTACACTTGCTTTGAAGAATTTTGAATATTGGAACTTCATTCTTTTCCTCTGGAGACTGTTTTGCAGTTTCTGTTTCTTTAGTAGATGTTATAGTTGTCTGCACTGCCACATTTTTTCCTTTTCCTTTTCCTTTTCCTTTTCCTTTTCCTTTTCCTTTTCCTTTTCCTTTTCCTTTTCCTCTTTTCTTTTCCTCTTTTCTTTTCCTCTTTTCTTTTTCTTTTTCTTTTCTTTCCACTTGGATTTACCACAGTAAATAATTCCTTTCAGCAATTGGTGCATGTGTTTTCTTGTATTTCTAATTTATTTCTTCTTCGGTCTTCATTTATTCTTCTTTCTTCACTCACTATGAGGCAAGCTGTGAATATCCAGTCTTTCTGGTTTTGTTTCATTTTAAATACCCACAGAACAGTCCTTCCAGGCAGATAATATTTTTCATAACTAGAAAATTTTCAGTTGTACCAATACCTCTTCTAGGAATGGAGGGAGTGGAATCAAATGCAAGACTCAAGGGAGAATCAAACGCAGGCCCAGCTGTGTTGCCAGTCTCCTTGTGGGACTCGCAGCTCCAGGATGTGGCTGTAGCAGCAGGACCATGGCTGTGCTCCCTGCAGGATGAGGCTCTGTGGGCAGCAGCAGGACCATGGCTGTGCTCCCTGCAGGATGAGGCTCCATGGGCAGCAGCAGGACCATGGCTGTGCTCCCTGCAGGATGAAGTTCCATAGGCAGCAGCAGGACCATGGCTGTGCTCCCTGCAGGATGAGGCTCTGTAGCAACAGCAGGACCATGGCTGTGCTCCCTGCAGGATGAGGCTCCGTGGGCAGCAGCAGGACCATGGCTGTGCTCCCTGCAGGATGAGGCTCTGTAGCAACAGCAGGACCATGGCTGTGCTCCCTGCAGGATGAGGCTCTGTGGGCAGCAGCAGGACCATGGCTGTGCTCCCTGCAGGATGAGGCTCTGTAGCAACAGCAGGACCATGGCTGTGCTCCCTGCAGGATGAGGCTCCATGGGCAGCAGCAGGACCATGGCTGTGCTCCCTGCAGGATGAGGTTCCATAGGCAGCAGCAGGACCATGGCTGTGCTCCCTGCAGGATGAGGCTCCATAGGCAGCAGCAGGACCATGGCTGTGCTCCCTGCAGGATGTGGCTCTGTGGGCAGCAGCAGGACCATGGCTGTGCTCCCTGCAGGATGAGGCTCTGTAGTAGCAGCAGGACCATGGCTGTGCTCCCTGCAGGATGAGGCTCTGTGGGCAGCAGCAGGACCATGGGTGTGCTTCCCCTGGGATGTGTCTCTGTAGTAGCAGCAGGACCATGGCTGTGCTCCCACATCAGTGCCTGGCTGTGGCCTGAGGGAGCAGCCCAGGGACAGCAGGGAGTGACCAGGCAGGGACAGCAGCTGGGCCGGCAGCTGCAGAGGCGGCACAGCCCAGGCTGGGACCCAGCTGGGAGCAGCCTGTGCTGCTGCCCTGCCCTCGCCGCTGATGTGCTCAAAGCTTGGCTCAGTGTCTCCTCCTTGATCCTCCTCACGTCTCCTTCATCCAGGCTCCTCCTTGCCCTCAGCTGTGTGGCTAGGTGTCCTCTTTGAAGTAAACACACCACACACCCCCCTGGCCCGTGTTTCTCAAAGCGTCCCGATGATTGCCATGCTCACTGTACGCAGCATCTTCAGCCTTTTCCCTGTCGTGCTTACTCTCTTCTGTTGCCTTGGGAGGGATCCCAGCAATATTTCAGTACTTGCAGGATGCCTAGCACTATAAGCAGATACTGTATCCATTTTTTTTAGTTAGCCTTTAGGAACTCCAAGCATAAATACAGTTGTTACTACTCCTGTTAGTAACATTGATGACCACTGTCTTTGGCTGGCTCCTATGCATTCAGCAGTTTGGCACATAAATGTGTGACTTAGGTGAGTATTGGAGTTTCCAATATCTCCTCAATACCCATCCGATTTTCCTTTCTCTGTTCCTTCTTCCAAATTTTTTGTTATTTGGCAGTTTTTGATGTATTGTTTCACCTTGACAACCCTTTTTATGGGTGTCAGTGGACAAAAGGCTTCAATGGATTTTTGTACTCAAAATCCTTAGTTTTGTTTTTGCAGTTATGACCAAATATCTGTCAAATCTGTCCTTAAACAAACAAAGCAAAATACATTGTTGTATCATGTCAAATGTTATTAAATACTTGTCAGGTACTGCTTCATATGCAACAACATTTCTGTCCTGGGTGACAATCAAAATGCTTATTGCATATGCAACATTGAATTTTTAAAGAGCTTTTAGGTACTTGGTGAAGTGCTAGCTATTTTTTATTTCTGTTGGAATATAAGTGCCTTCTGCTGTGCCAAGTAGCATTGAAGGGGTATTATATTTTGAATCATTGCAAGGTTCTGTTCTATAGTCTTTCTTTCTAAGGTTTCTTTACTTCTTAAAATAGCTGTAGTAAATTTAATGTTTCCAAGGAGTATTATTAGCTTATTGAACCTGGAACATAAGCTTCTGGAGACATGGGAATTATAAAATCTTTTTGTAAATCATTAATGGCACTGCAGGTAAAATGCCCTTGTGTAAAGGAAAGCTAAGTTTTGTGGTGTGTATTTTCAGTCATCTCCCCCACACCTCCTACTTTGATGTATGCAGCTTCTCCTAAAATTAGTCTGAATTACGTGGTCCTCTTTGATTGTGGGAGGACCCTGTTATGTCCAGAGCCCCATTCAGGTTACTGGATATCTGTGCTCTTATGAGACCACAGCAAGAAATGCACTGCAGGGCTTGCCTTCAGTGAAATTGTTATGCCTACATTGCTCTAAATGCCATGTTTGCTGGTTAAAATATTCAGAAATAATTCTGGAGATCTGCAGCAAGGGCTGATTGGGATTGCATATTTTTACCTCTCTGGATACTTTCTTTGCATACAAAAACATCTCTTTCCATGCTGTGGCTGCTTCTTTTGAAACACCTGAGACTGTAATTAGGTGTGAGAAAAGCAAGTTGCTACCTTTGTGTATCCTCCTGTGCCTGACTCTGGGATGCTTGGTGTCCATGGTGCCTAAGCATGAGTTCTTCAAGATTTTGTGTGTAAGGAATATTGAACATGGATGAAATTTGTAGGAGTTCATTCTCTCAGGTGCTCTGGGAACTCTAAAGTAAAATACAAAAATTAGAGTGATCTGTAATATTGTGCAGCAGTGGCTCTCCTGTTTTTGTACATCAGTGTAACTGCAATACTGTGTATGTTGACATTGCCTGACATCCTAGTGCCTGCAGAAATGTTTGAGTGACTGCATGAGTTAAAATGAGTGTATTTGTAACCGTTGAAACAGAGAGATTCTGGGAAGTGGATGTGGCATAATTTGGAAGGAGGTTAGGAGTTTTGAGGTTAAGTCAGTCAGCATCTATGGAATAGAATTAGTGCTGCATGCTTGGAGTGAGAAATACAACTCATTTTCCTCAATTCACCTTCTTGGCCAGTTTTCTTCCTGTTTGTGTCCCTTTGCATTTGTGGTATCATGATGCAGACCACTAGGAGGACAAGCCAACAGCACTGCATGTATTTTTCTGGACATATTCCTTTATGCATCATCCCTCCTTCTTTTTGGTGCAAAAATAGAAGGAGCAGGGTGGTGGCAAGGGAGCTAAAACTGTTCCTGGAAGTGAAATCTCTCCTGTTAGCTAGAGTGTGCCATAAGATTTATTCAAATACTTAGGTTGCTAACAGTAATAAAAAGATTATAATGTGGCTGCCCATTTTGCTGAATAATTGCTTGGTTGAGAGAAAGGGGGAAGGAATGGATGTTCCTGTTCTTCCCTGTACCTGTATCACTTCTGGCCAGGAACATTTTCTTAATTTCTTTCCCTGCCTGCATGGGCTGTCAAACTCTCAGCTCCATTCTGTTATCCTTCATTTTCCCCACTTCCATTGCAGTTCTCTTACCCCATTTGGGTGTGCACTTCAGGAACACAAGAAGGAGAAGGCCACAGCCAGTGGCTGGTGTCAGTGTAAGCTGCTGTGGGAGGAAAAAGTCTCCTTTTGCTCCACAGTAATCAATTGCCTCCCCACCTGAACTAGGAAAACATCCTTGGGGTTTTAGGAAGGCACTTGACAAACCAATGTGGCAGCTCTGCTGTGTGGAGGGAATTGAGGGTTTTCCTGTGAGAATAAACCCACTTCAAGGGACTTAATCTACCGAGAGCCAAGTGAAGTGTGAAGCTTCCTAGAAGGTAATAATTACTTTTGCGTAAAACAAAGTATGAAAATAAACATCATTACAAAATCTTAGAGCAGATAAATTATAAAATGTCACCTCTCTGGCTGCTTACAGACTGTGAGAAGTTTTTGAAATGGGAAGCAGGGACTGGTAGTGATACATGTTCTTTTGGAAACATGAAGGTTTGAAGTAGCCATGGTTATCCTCAGCAATGAAAGTGTAGCAATGTGCCCTCATATTTGGCTAGAAGGGGGCTTTTATGCTTTGCTGTGTTTGAATTGGTGCACTGTAGTCTTTCTTACCATTAAAATGGGTCTTTAGTTGAAAATGGATTCAAAGATGTGTTTTAAGACAACATCAGATTTTTGGCTGCAGAGGTCATCCAAGTGTGGGGGTTCACTCTTGCTGTTTTGGTGCTGTGTTGTGATGGGATCAAAAACCACAACGTGATTCCAGCTGAGCCATTGAATGAGCAGAACCAGGGAAGGCTCCTTTGGTTTTTATTGCAAAGTAGAATCCTTTTGTCAGACTGACCTGCCGCCTTTCAAATAAAATGAAGGATAGGAATCCCTCAGAGGTTATTGGGGATTTTTGTATCACCTCCAACGAGAAGCAAAAGCTTTTTTTGGGTTGGGAACTTGGGAGAAAATGGATTCCTTCTGGTCACAGTTCTTTCATGCATCTGCTCTATTATTCAGGCATCAACTTTACAGTGATCTACATCCCAGCTGTTTTTTAGAAGATCATTTTCGTTGCATTTGGATCTGGTGCTGGAAATGTGTAAGAAGGAAATAAGAAGTCTTTATCCATGTGCCTCTTTCCCCATTTTTCTCTCTTTTGTGTAGATAAGAGCATAAGTATATGTGTACATATTTGTACATTTAAATGCATACTTATACAAAATCCAGGTATGTAATTAAACACATTCACCTAACATAAGAAACTGAAAGATTTTTGTTTGTTTATTAAGGGGGAACAAATTTGAAGCTCCTGAAAAGGAAGAACTACTCTACTTAAATGAAACTGAACTGTGGAAAATAGCAGTAGGGAAATGTAACACCTTGTTTTTTCTTCTTTTCTAAAGTTGTCTTCTATTCCTACGTGGTTTTAATTAAATACTGTTTTGAGGCATGTGACTTACAAACAGTATTCAAAATTTGAGCAAAAACCAGAAGTAATTTGCTCTATTTACAGACTTTCAATTTATTTTGTAAATAACATTAAAGTATTAAAAAACTGTGCTGTTTTGTTCACAGAAAGTTATAAATGAGCAGCACATTTAAGAATACTAAATTTGTATAGAGAGATCTTTCAAAGCCACTGTGTAATTAAAGTTTCTCTTCATGAGTTTGGAGTACCTGCTTTCTTAATTGCATACAGGAATGACACTTTTGTGCTGTTGGTAAGCAGGGAAGTACTGCTGTGTCTTACAATTAGGTGCTGGAGGAAAAAGGCAAATGATCCATTTTCCTATCCTTTGAGGGTATTATAGTAAATATGGTTCTGTTGAGAAAAGTAGAGAATGAATAATGGCATATTCAGGAGCAAGCATCAGCAGAGCAGACACTCAGGAAGTGTTTTGAGGGCAAACTAAATCATCATAATGTGCTGCTCTTATTGGGGAGATGAGAATTGTGAGAATGGGACTAATAGCACCTGCTGGTTTGCTTCTTGGAGAACAGAGTTCCTGAATGAGTTGTGAGTATGTCTGGCTCAGATCCTGGGAGATCTTCACAGAGATAACACTCTTTGTGAGTTTCTCTAAACTTCTTTTGTTAGTACATTGTATGTCATTTCCCCTCTTTAAGTGACAGAAACCAGGTCATCTTCACACAGGTGTACTAGTGAATCCTCTGGAATCTTGCCCTGAATCCAAAGAATCGGTGGTTTTGGTTCTTTATCTTTAAATATCCTTATCAAAGTTTCAAGTCGTGTTTCTGTGACGTAAAACTAATTCACAAGCTTGTGCTTTGTGAGGAGTTGTGCCCAAATGTCAGGATCTTGCTGAGAAATTGGAACTATTCCATTGTTGTTTTCACAGTAGAAGGGAACTATTGTGTCAAATGTGTGCTATGATACCTGTAATGCAAGTTTATACCCTTCTGTCTGTTTTTACAAGTATATGTTATATCTACTGTCTGGACCAGGTTTAAAGCCTGACACTGAATTACAGAAGAAATTTAATGCAGTGTATTAGAAACTCATATGACTGCTCTAATCTCAAAAAAGGTTGCTCCCTTGACATGGTGAGCTTCAGAAATTGATTCAGGTGCACTGAGAATTGATTTGAGGAGTCTCTCTGGCCTTACAGGACTACAGTGTAAAGAAAGCTCAATAAAAGGATGTTGTAAAAGCAGTCTGGAGTACGAGGCAGTATCCAAGATCAAGGAAACTGGAATAGGTGAACATTCAAGGGGCACTCTCACTTTGAATTTGTGTTTAACTGATTAGGAAAACAACAGGCGAGTAAAGGACCATTTAACAGTACAACTTAAATTATTTATTTCTTCTTTGCTCTTCAAATTTTCTTCTCTTTTAAGCTAGGTCTTTTAGAAGAATACATAAGCCACAATACTGAGGCAATTCTCAGGCCTACTCTTTCTTCTTTATTTCTCGCCTAAAAGTCTTGTCTCAGTTATACCAGTAGTCTTTTTCACTAAATTATTTTTTGGTCACTAGGAAAGGACACGCTGCCAAAGAGAAGGGTGTAGTTTGCTACACATAAAAGAAGTTGCTAAGTGTGCCAAATGAACTGGAGAAGATAGGAAAATGAATTTTTAAATCACAATCAAAAAGATAAATCTTTTCTACTCTCTCCTAGTCAATAATCTTATAATTACAGGAATAGAGGTACTGCTACTTAAAAATTGATGCCGTTGTTTTTTAATATCTTGGCTTGCATGCTGGAGGTCAGTAGAAGCTCATTCTGGAGTAGATTAGCCCAGGATCTGTCTCAAGATGTTATCTATAGAATACTAGACTTTACCATAGGGAAACACTGTAAAAAATGTATCTTCAAATGACAGAGAAGCCCTTTTGATGAAAATAGTTAGTAAATTAGTAGATTTGATAGATGGAAATTCCTGTTGTACTCTACAATGAACAAATGAAATGCATATGGCTCTTTGGAGGTAAGAAGTTATCTAAGGTTTTAGAATAATGGATAGAAACATTGGCCTGTCAGGTTCACTATATTGATGATGAGTTCTTATAGCTATCTCCTTGTCCTCTAGATATATCATTCAGTTTTGTCCCCCTCCTTAGACACCTTTTTTGTTTTTTAGTTCTCTCCTGGGATTGTTTTATGAAGTGATTTTCTCTGCTGAGCATGCAAGCACACTTGTTAGGATTTGATATATGTAAGCCACATATTTTATGATGGTGGATGTGTTCTTATAGGATTCTTATTGATTTTCCTGTGTTCTAGTCGATGATGAAGTGAAGCGATAATAAAGCATGGATGTGCTGGGTTTGTTTTCTTTACCTCTGCTGTGACTTAGACAGGACGTTGTAATTTTTTAGATATGCCAAGTGCAGCGAAGAATTAATCTTTCTCTCAAATGAAACAATGTAGGATTACAGCAGTAACTGCTGATACCTGCTGCATTTATCCTTTGTAACCAGCTCTTTTTTTGCTGAGAGCCCTCATAACTTCTGTTTTTTCTTTTAGACTATACAAATGTTGCTTTGGATCTTTGTTCACTTATTCCTGTTTCCAGCAATGCCAGTGCTAGAATCTATATTGGTCAAAGGGAAGATCAGACACAATCACATAAAATAAATGCAGTTTGAGCCTGAAATTATGTCAGAATACGATAGTTTATACTACTTACTGATATTTCTGAAGGAGTCTTGTCATTGTGGTACTAAGATGATAGCACCTTGACAGTAATTTGCTTGGCATTGGAAACTTGTATGCCCAGGGTCACTGATCCTTCATTTCCTGCTCTTCTGATGATTGTGTGTTTCCAAATAAATTCCCTGTTTTACTGGAACACATCACTTTCAAATATCCTTACAAATAGAAAATAAAGTTGAAAATTTACGTGTTCTGTCAGTTAAAAGTAAATCTTAGAGGGACTGGTGAAGTTTCTCAGGGTGAATGTGGATATAAACAGGCTAGAGGTGTAACAACTACTGTCACCAAAGACCACAAAGAGAAGTGGAGAGGAGGGAAAATCATGTGATTAATTAGTATTTATTTGCAGACTCCGAGAGGATGCCTTACCTAGTATTAATTGAAACATTTCCGCTGGTTACCTAAAAATATTTTTGGTCCATCAAAAAAAAAAACCAAAACAAAACACCAAAAAACCCACCTGCCTAAATCTGGAAAAAGAAAAATTTAATTTAACCAATAGAAGCTCATATATTGTTAAGAAAAAACCAGAACACATGAGGATAATGCAAGAAGACTGGTTGTATGTTATTGTTCTCCTGGGGTTTGGGTCTGTGTCCTGACATACTGGCAAGGCAGCTGTGCTTCAGATGAGTCAGGACTAGGCCCATCAAGCAACTTTATAGAATGCTCTCCTCAAGTTGGTCAAAGCTGGACTTTTCAATTTCTGCCTTCCTTTAACCTATCTCCTTTTTCTTTTTTTCCCTTTTTCTTTTCTTTTACTTCTTTGTTTCATCTCTGAAAGTTAAAAAAAAAAATGAACAAGAGTTTATTTACTTGTGAATAGAGATTTCATCTCTCCTCCCAGGGCTTGCTCAGGGTCAGTAACAACTTCTGCAAGAATGATTTATTGACTTTTCTGCTCTGACCAGAATTAAAACTGTCACCAAAGGGCCTGTCGTCCCCAGACACCAGCTTGGCCTTCTCAGTCAATCTGCCAGAAAGAGAGCTTTAGTTACATAGCAATTAAAAGACTTGTTTCATGGTGAGTAACTAAAGGGAGGTGGAGGTCAGAGAGAGAAAGGTTAACGTGCTGAGGCAGAAATAGTGCAAAGCACTAATTCTGTACTTATATATAGAAGTCTCTCCCATCATCTCTCACTGTTGTTCATTTTCCACTTGTACTTTGAAAATTTCTGTTTATTTCTTGAACCAGCTTGGAGAACTTTGGAAGTTTTATGAGAAGCTTTAAGATTACTGGGCTTTAAGTGCTACTTCATGATGTCTTACTAGATTCATGAGGGATTAAGGTTTATGTGATCATGGACAATTTTACCAAGCTTGTTTGTCTTCCATCTTTTTCCATTCCAGCTGTGGATCTGTTGGCCAGTTTAGTCCAAGTTAGACAGAAAGGTAACAGCCTACACAGTGCATGAGAGGGGGTTCATAAACACTCTGCTGAAAAAAGAGCATCACAGGTGTAACCTTTACTAGGCACCAGAGCTACAAGTGAAAAAGCTCTGTTGTGACAATTGTAGCCTAAAGAAAATTTAAAATTCAAGTTTGCACCCCACTGGAAGCCAATTGTCACACAAACCCATAGGAAAACTGACTTCATCATTTCCTTTTCTTAGGGTCCTGCTTGTTTTGCCATCAGCCTAGTGTTTATCATCCCTGGAATAGAACTGTCCCTGTGGAAATTAGTGCCATGTCCTTGTAATATCAAGAGCATTTCATTAATACAGCTCTTGTCATTGGAACAAAGCTCATGCATAATCAAAGTATGAGGATTCTCTTTGTTTTGCCTTTATGGCAGTTTTGGAGAACTGCTGTCTTCTGAGGTACTGTGATATGCCAGGGAGGAAACAATGCTTTTCGGATGGTTGGTTGAAACAATTGCTTCTCTTACTGCTGTTGGGTTGTGCCTCTGCCGCTTGGTGGCTGGTGTATCCCATGACAGACCTGGAGCCCTGGGGTCTTACAGAGCTGCCCTTGGTGAATTGCACCAGGCCTGTGGAGCTGGCACTGGGAATTTTACCTTGTCAGTAGGATTTTATCAGGGAATTGTTCAGCAGGGCTGAGTATATCTCTTTCTTACTGATAGGGCAGCCAGTTTTTAATTGGTTTTGTAGAAGGACACTTGCAGGTGTATTTTTTACAGCTGGCTTCCCATGGTGAGAAATTGGTGTCAGAACTCAATACTGGTGCTGTTGGGATTGAAATGTGATTCAAACCCTATTTTGCTAGATTCAGTAAGTGCATAATGGATATTATAAAGAAAATAAACTTCATTGAATATGTTGATCACAAAGGAATTAAATATCATCTCAGACTTGCTGAGGAATTCTGTGACATAGCTGTGAGCTGAAATTCATATTTCTGCATCGCAGTACAATGTTTTAATAACCAGATCCTGCAACTATTTCACCAGGGAAAAGTTCATCACTAGAGCATCTATATTGCAGTCTGCTTTAGTATTATGGATTAGAAAGTAGACTTTTTTTCCTTAATCCGCTTTATCAAATAAAATATAGCTTGAACTTAATTCCCAGAAGTATTTTTGAGATTTATAGCAAATAGTGAACTCAGTATGTGTTCCTCCTACCTTAGTCTACCAATGAATCTTGGTGTGTCCGCTGCTGAAGCAAATAGGTCTCCTGTCAGTGTTGAAGACTATTTCACCTGTCTGAAAGAATTTCACGTGAGGCAAGCAAAGATCCTTAGAGCCAATTGAAGAGAACCTATTTAATTCAATGTATGTACTAATACATATGTGAAATATCTCCCATAAGGTTTTTTTTGGTTGGTTGATTTTTTAAGTGCACAACTTGAGACAACTGCAGAGTTCTTAAGGGAATGTCCATTTATTTTCCATTGATCAGGTCACAGAAAGCAAAGTATCAAAAAAGTTAATGGCAAAGTAGAAAGTTAGTGGCAGTGTACGTTAGAAGCCCTAGATAAAAATGTTTTAAAATTTTATCTTTCAGTGTTTTCATTGAACCCAATTTGAAAAAAATCAGCAATTCTTCATTTTCAGGTTTGGACTAAAATCTTGGTAGTTAACCTTGCTGAAGATGAGGTAGAAGTGATGTTGTCACAACAGCCTGTGGGATGATGTAGGCAGTGGTTTTTATTCCAACTCACAAGCAGCTGGATTTGCTGGGATGATATAGAAGACAGTAATTGGCCCCAAATAAGCAGCTTGTGGTTTTTGTTAATGATTGTTTATTCATTTTCACAAAAGGTGGGCATGGGCCCTCAAACATGGATCTTCTCGTGGTCTTAATTTACAGACAGACAAGAAAAGAAAGGACTGAAGGGGAAGAATTAGGAGGGAATTAAAAAGATTGATTGTGATCAAACCAGACTTAGATCCAAAAACAGAAGAACTCTGCTTTGAACCTGTGAAAAGTACTTTTTCCCTTGTTAGCACTTTTCTAGTTTCTATAAACATAAATCTACCCAGCTTGCGATTTCTTGGTCGCTGCTGTCATTGCAGCTTCATCCTCAGGTAAGATGCAAGGTAAAGTCTCTCAAAGGGACCATACAATTTGCTAGTAAAGCTGGTCATACCATAAAGTTACCTTTAAAATAAAGGCCTTTCAAATTAGTCTTTGAAGTGGGTTATGATCTTCTTAAGTGATCTCTTAATGAAATATGTTTCCTATTATAGTTTTAGGGTTTCATCCATACTCATCAGATCTTAATTCATTGGAAATACAGTTTTGACTTCTTTGGACAGTGGATTTGACCTTTAGTGAATTTTATGCTTTTATGAAACTCATGACTCTCTGAATTAATGATGACATAAGAAAGCCAGGTCTTTAATTTGTTATAAATTTTACTCTGAAATGATGTCTGTCAGTGATAATCCTACAATGTGAAGGAGTGTTGGCAGCAAACGATAAGAAATGTCAAGGAAAGGGCAGAAATGAGGAAGGGATTTTTACATACTGGTATAATGCTATGTCCTCTTTTTGATAAGCTGTCATGACAGTGGCTGTCAGAGCTGTCAGGGTACTGAAGGGCCCTTCTTGAGACACATCTCTCCTTTATCGACAGGCAAGGAAAAATGTCTGCATGCACCTATACACATCTGTGTGGAGGGATAGGGTCGCATTCCTTTTATTCTGGATCAGAAGAAGCGATTAAATGCTAAGTGATACTCTGATTCTCATTTGTAATTAATGTATTTCCATCAAGTCTTTGGTGCTGTGTGCATAGTAATTTCTCCTGCATCTGTGGTGTAATATTAGAGAGCTCATGTAATTATAGATAACTTAAAGGATATTTGTTTTGTATATATTATGCAAATAGATATCTGATTTAACCTATATACCTGTGATGTATAAGAATCATTCATTTAGGTTGGAAAACCTCTTAAGATCATCAAGTCCAAGCATTAGCTCGGTACATCCAAATCCACCATTAAACTATGTCCCTAAGTGACACATCTAGACATCTTTTAAATGTCTCCAGGGATGGTGGTCAGCCTGCTCCAAGGTTTGACATTTTTCCTAGTATCCAACCTAGACCTTCCCTGGCACAATTTGAGGCCATTTTCCCTGTCATATTGCTTCTATTATTCCAAGGAATTTTAGTTAATTGTAAGGCTTTCTGAGAAAGGGATGAAAAGAACCTTGCAAAGACATTGCTTTCAATATCTTTCCAGAACTGCTACTGTAGAGTTTTCCAAATCCAAATCTGAGTTTTCTAATGACATCTAGGAGTGTTAGATGCTTTAGCACAGAAACATACTCAAAGGACCCTATCTTCATATTCGGTCCCAGCTCCATGAGACACTCATTAATTATTCGAGATATTGAAATACAAACAAATGCTCACAATGGGATTGTTTTGGGGAAGAGGCTTTTAGGCAAAATGAGATACATGAAGAGCAGAATTGTTGTCAAAATCTTGAATTCTTTGATATGGTGGATTTGGCATTTGGCTAGTTATATCCATACCCTGCCTTTTAGTGGGTCTGTGTCCTTTGCTCTTTGGTTTTGAGAATAATACTGAAATGTTCCCTGCTGAAATAAGTCCTTAGGTCCTTTATTTTTCAGTGATGTCAGTGAAATGATGTAACTAATCTGGAACTTAAACTTGCAGTCACTATATCAGTTTAACTTCCAGAGCAAACAATGAAATTAGGAGCACCTAAGCAACACATGAGTAGGGATTGTGCAATGTGAGATGAAAGTGTCCAGTCTATGGGGAAAAATATCCCTTTAATTTTAAAAGCAGCTAAAAGGAAATAAGCAAATGGAACACAAAGCTATTATTTTTTTTTCCCATTCTGGTGACTTCAGTGGTGTTCAATTTTTGGGGTTTTTCAATGTTTCATCAGAAATCATTGTATCACCTGATATGATGGATTATCCACTCTTCTGCAGGTTGAGAAACATACACAGATGTAGAAGAGCAGGTTGGCAGCATTAGCATTCAGGTTCACCAGTACAAACCCCTCTGAAGCATTCTGCTTTGATGGCTGATTAATCATTTAATTTCCAGCACCTTGTATGATTAGGTTCAATTTTTTTTTCAGTGACTGCTGTGGCCTTTCCATTACATGCTGGAACCCTAGCCAGAAAACTGCTGTGAAGGAAGCATAGGAATGAAAGTGTAACATCAATACTGCTGGTCTGGGTTGAAAATGTAGCATCTTAAGCTCTTAAATCACCAAATAGTTCTTAAAAAAGCTGGAAATGTTGACTCTAATGTTTTGGAAATATGTCCCCTAAATCAACACTCTATTAATTTTGCTGTTTGATGGATACTGTAATGGCCTTCCAGAGTGTATTTTTAATGGGAATTTTTCTGTCTGCTTCCCTGCCCTCACTCTTATTTTTTTCTGCAGTGCTGTAGCATAACAGTTTTGATGAAGAGCCTATGGGACTGGATGACAAAACTTACAGACTAGAATGTGTGAGGGAGTATGATGTAGCTAAAACTTGTGTGATCAAACATACTTCCAGTGTTTATGATGGTGGTTTGCCATATCCTCTGGGATACACAACTGCTATTTTAGCATCAAAGAATGACTTCAACTC
The DNA here is from genome assembly GCF_047830755.1 of Zonotrichia albicollis. Lineage (NCBI taxonomy): Eukaryota > Metazoa > Chordata > Aves > Passeriformes > Passerellidae > Zonotrichia > Zonotrichia albicollis. Next base: position 39,483,466 of record NC_133824.1, read on the forward strand.
TTTTAATCCAGGAGAAATACAAATGCTGGGAATCATGATAAGGCCATTAGTGTGACTTAAGAGTTAAATCACACTGGTTTATCCACCATTTATTTCATTATTAGAAACAGGATTTCATTCTGTGATGATTTCCCTGAACATTTCTTTATCTTTTGAACTGTCATTTGGTCAGCTGCCCTCCAGGGTAGATTTGCTCAGTGCTGAGTGCAATCTTCAGCTGCAGTAACCTTGAGGGCACAGGGAATGAAGAGAGTTCCTCCTCATCTGCTTTGCTGTAAGGTAAGGCTGTCCTGGCAAAGCAAGGGCTCCTGCTGCTTATTCTGTAGCCCAGCCAGCCATCTTCTGCCTGCTGAAACACAAACAGATGCTGTTCATCCAGGGTTCTCATTCTCCTTCTGCTGCTCGACAATACAGCATGCTGTCCAAAGGCTTGGAGAAGCCTCCAGGGCCCCTTCGCTGAGCCCTCCTCCTCCCTGCCTTTACATGACCTGCATATGCAGAGGTGAAGATCCCTACATGAGACATGCAAAGGGTCTGGGGCGTGCTAGCCATTAGGAGTGGGAGGTGTGTTTAAGGACGTGCTTTGCTGCTTAGTTCAGTGTGTTGTTACATCCCAAATTTGCAGGCCAGAGGCTTGGCTGGAGTGCATTTTACTTTCCATTTTATGCAGCAGTTCATATCTGATGAAACTGAACAAGTATTTCTTGGCACTGCAGAGACTGGTGCAGCTTTGTCTGTGGATTCTGGCCTTGCTTCTGCCATTGATGAAATGCTGTAAAAAGGAACATGTGCCTCCAGTCCTGAAAGCACTGTGGTCTAGAAGGAGTTTTTAGAAAAAAAGCCTTACACCAATGCTGACATAAGTACATAATTTTAGAGGGAGTTACTAAAGTGGGTTTAGCAAGAAACTGCTGTTAAAGCTGAAGGCATCAGATTAAAAAGGTGTTTGGTGAGGAAAGGACATGTATATTGGAGAGGATGAGTCAAAAGAGATCCCCTGTGATTTGGAGTGCAACTTGTGAGTCCTGGAGATGATATGTTCATTGCAATGTAACTTAATGACCACTGAGTTCTGTTTCTTTTGAGACTTCACTCAAAGATCTTTGATTTGGTTCTAGAATTTTGGCTTGTGTTTGAGGGGATGCTGGACATCCTACTGATTGCAAATTTACTACCATGATACAGCTTTTGAGAGGCAATATCAAGAGTGGAAGCTTCAGAAGACCAAGGGACCAGCTTTTAACCATGAACTTTTGTGTTCCTTGCTGCCAGAAGCCTTCAGTTGGTATTACTCCTGTGGTGTGTGGCAGCTGTGCTGAGACCTAAAGGTTTAATCCTTAGACCTGTGAAGTCAGTGGCCCAGCTCTCAGGGGAATCTGTGATGTAGCATGAGCCTGAAATGGCAATTCCATGCCCTACTGGAGGTGTCATCATGGCAGCCTCTGCTACAGGGCAAAACTGGCCATCCTCAACTTCGGTCACAGTTGCTGAATAAAAAAAAGGCAGGACTGTCTTTCGTCTTGCATTAGATTTGTATTTTTTGAAATTGCTATTTCACTCTTGTATTTTGGAAAAGTAACGCTTCAGTTCCTTTTCATAATGGAAAACATCTATCTGAATCCATAATTAAGATTTCATTTAACAAACAATTCCTTCTTCCTCCACCTTTTTTCCGTGATTGTTGTCACACAGGATACCAGGCTAAGGATGAAGAAGAAGTGGTAAGCTATTGCATAGTCAGCCTGGGGCAGGTTAATGAATTAAAATGAGTAAGGATAAAAAGAAGTTACACCAACACTTTCAACATTATTAAAATAACAGGTTTTATTAGGCTGAAAATGTCTACACTGGTATTTGTATAAGTAACTGTGCTCAAGAGAGATCAGTGGCTGCTCCTGTGTTCCCATATTCCGTTCATTAACTCATTAGAGCATAACGAGGCATTTGTTACAATGCTGGGTGCAGTATTTTCATAAAGCCTATGAGTGAAAATGGGCAAGCCCAAACACTCAGAGAAAGTCTCCTTAACACTCAGCAAATGCAGCCATAGCAGGAGAAAGGAGAGTGTTTCCAGCCTCTTTTGCAGTTTATGACATAATTTGTTAAAGCAACAAGATTTTCTTGCTCTCAGTCTGACGGATAGGCCAGATAAATGAGAGAGATAATAGCTCATTGTTTCCTGCTCTTTGAATGGCATTTCTCTATTGTCTTAAAGCCTCAGTGGAGTGAACTTCACATTGTAGGCTTTGTTGAAACAAAAGCACTTGTGCCCCATGTCACCGAGGGAGCTACAGTGGAAATGCTAATTTGATAGAACTGAAAAGTGTTTGAGGAGCCAATAGGCTAAATATGAGATTCTCACCATCAGTTATTTACAGTCTTTGGTTTTCTGTCCTGGGTGAACAGCCTGTTTCACAGGAACATCAATTTTTGTGCCTTGTCATTTCACCAATTGCATCATGCAGTCAGATTTCAAATGCCTTAAGAGTAACCATAGTAACTGCGGGCCATTTAAATAAGCTGAAAGAAAAGGAATTCCCTCCCTCATAAAACCCTTCAGTCAAAGGTACAGCAGGATTCAGATTCTCCTCTGCTGCACACTGGCACCGCTCCACTGGATTTTGTGGTTCTGTGGATTTGCACAGGTTGATCTGGTTCTAAAAGTATCTGCAGAGCAAATCACCATAAGTGGGTGTAGCTTGTGGAGGAAGACAGAGCAGCGAGTGCTGGCACAAGGATAGATTTGTGTCTTTGTGTGTGTGCCTGCCTGTCTGCTCAGGCGAGCGCGGATGCATCCGCTCATTCCCTTCCCCGCCCCTGAAAAATGTCACATTTGTGGCTGTCACAGAACCACTCCTGCTCTTGTGCTCCTCTTACTCATGGAGTGATGTCAGAGCCTCTGTTTTTAGCTTGACAGTGTGTTTCTGTAGTCACTGTAGGATGGGCTATAAATCTAATCTTTAATGTTCTGAATCAGAATCCTAATGCAGTTGGGTGGCCCCAGTTCCAAGTGCAACATGCTACACTTGGCAATAGCACGGTGTCATCCATGCAAGAACACCAGGAGTATGCCAGGTTCGAGTGTCTTTTTGTTGTGACAATGGGAAAAATCCAAATTTCCCTTTTACTCTTAACCTGAATTAATGCTTACCTACAGCTCTTACCTTTTGCCTGTTCCCTTTGTTTCCTGAAATGAAAATCAGGGTGCTGTATTGTTAGGGAGACCCTGAATGTGTTATTGAGAAGATTTATCCATCCGCTCACTGGGTCATGGAATAATTCCCCCAGATTCATTCTTACATTGATTTCAGTGATAGATGGTGCTGGTGATTCTAAATGTCACTGCTTCTTACATCTCAGGATCTCTTCATTTTTCCTCCAAGTTTATAATGCAAGAGGATAAATGCATTTAATTTAGATTAATCTTTAACTATTTTCTGAAAAAAAGAAGTACTAAGTTAGGTAAGTAATTCAAGTAAGCAATTGTTCCTAACTCCTAAGCTGAATGTGCTAATGAAGCAGTTATGAACTGATTGGAGATTTTGGTGTCTGAGCTGCTTATTAAGAAAACTGTTCTATCTGCAAAAACACTTTAATTGTCTTGTTGGGGATATCAGTGAGAATTGGAAACTAGGCTAAATTTTAACTCTATTTATAGATTTAATAGCAAAGAATATCTTCCAACATCTTTCATTCAGGGCTAGTATTTAAAATCTTGATGATTTTAAGTTATTAGACTTCCAAAAACCAATTTGCTATTAGGGAGTGATTAAGAAACTGATTTCAGTACTGGCTATTAGAAGCTTATCATTTGGCCTTAAAGCATTAGCATTTTCTGTTCTTTGAAGACATTCAGGCAATTTTTGAGGGCCTCATGCTTAATGCTTGTTACAATAGCCACACTGAAATGCAGGCATTCTCATCCTAAACTGGGAGACTAGTTGGATGTTGACTGAATTGTTTTTTACTCTCTTTCATTTGAATTTGGTCAGTGCCAAAGCAGCATTTTTGGTTTTCATCATTCTTTCTCAAAATTCTCCTAGGGGATTATTCCTGAAACCCCTTCCACAATCGCACTTACTTTCAGATATTTTTCCTGCCTAGATTCCTCTAGTTGGGCAGACTTTTCCAACAAAGTTTCCTAGGCGCCTGTCATTGACTGTGGTGCAACTGCAGAGATCAATAGTCTCTGTGGCAGCATGCTGAACAGGCAAGATTCACAGTCATCCCAGGAAGAAAGGTGTAAAGCTCCCTGACCTTGTGGAGACAGAGAGGGAAGTGAAGGTGACATTTATACCTCTTGGTGAGGAAGTGGGGATTAAAAGGAAATCTAATATATCATTGAGACATCACCAGTTATAGAAACTCTGAATTTGTGTCTCGTTTTTCATGTGTTAAATAATGTTGTCGTCTTTCTAGCTGAGCAGAAGTAGCGTTTTCCCTCCCCTTTCCACTTCAAATGTTTGCTCAGTTTGTCATCAAGTTCTTTTTTTAGTTCACTGTTGTTCCATACATGAGAATTTTCCCCAACTTTTGGTCCATAGCCCACTTGGAAAAAATGATTTCTTCAGTTTCAAACTTTCAATTGTTAAACATTACCAGCAGCACCTATTGAAACCAATCCTTTTCCATTTTATTATCTGTTTTATAACAAGATAAAGATTAAATAATTCATCCTTTAATAGGGTACTTAAGCTTAATTGTTCAGTGCTGCCACCTCTGCTTCCCCCCCCACTCCCAAATTAACATCAATATTATCTAAAATATTTCAGGTTCAATGGCTGGATTTAATCTAGAGAAAAAAGACCCAAAAAAAAAGTACCAGATGAGAGCTTGGGTAAACTTCCTGGAGTCTGCAGATCCTGATCCACAGCCATTGCTCCCAACAGATAGCATTTTAATGACTTCAGTGATCTTTGGAGTGGGCAGAGATCAGGTAGCAAAGTGCAGTGCAGTTTGGTGGTGGTGGGAGTCTGGAGTTAGTCATAGCCCAGACTGTTGGATAAACAGTGCAGAGTTTAGGGGTTAAGAAGATATTTAACTGTTTTGAGAATAGAGAGAAAGTAACATTTCCTCTGCTGTATTTCATATATATCTGATAGGATCATCACAATTTGAGAGCTGAGGTAATCTGAAGTATTTCATTCAACATTTAGACAATCTGAATCCATCTCCAGTCTCTTACTTCTGAAGTGCAGCTTATATTTCTGACTGATATCTGCAAGTAGGTGCTGCTCACTGGGCAACTGGAGGCTGGCCAGCTGTTAAGCCAGAACATTACATGTAGAGCTTCTTGAAGAAGAAAATATTTGTACAATCAGCAGCAATATACATACACCATGCACATTTTGACAGAGAAATAAACCCACACATTTACACTTCCAGTCTGATTTTTTTTTAAGGTGGAGATTTACAGCCCTATTACCACTTGGCAGTCCAAGGTCTGGAGAATAATATCAAGCCATCTGCTTGTGCCCCTGTAGGGCAGCTTGTAGCCGTGATGCTGCGTTGCAAATACATCATTGCAACTCACATGCTGAAAATCTTGTTGCGTGTCTTGGATCCTTTTTTTTTGTTTGCCTGCAGGATGGTGGCAGATGTGCCGGAAACACATGTGGGTTTTGTGTGATTGACTGTGCTGTAAATCGTTGAAATTATGATCTGTGATATTTTTTGCTTTTTTCTTGTTACAAAGCCAAGAAAATGGCGAAGGGTCTTAGAGGGAAGGCTGGCATGCGAGAGAAACAATATGAAATAATTTTTAGAGAAGAGAAATGCTACTTCTCACAAATAGTTTTTGAGCTAATTGCCTTGCTAATTCTTCTCTTGATATCATATTCCTGTCTTAATGGCCTTGTACTTGGATACCACACAAACTAATTGAGGACTTACCTTACTTTGGTTTGATTTCTTTACTATGAACACTATACATACTACTCCACAGCAAATCTAAGTTCATATATGCCCTACCACTGAAAGTCTCTCCACTTTGGATTTTTCCCCTCCTCTCTTTTCTGGCAAATCTGTGACAACTGATGCTGTTGTTGAGAGAAGAGGACAGATTGCCTTGAATGTTGGTAACATGCAGGGTTGCTGATCAAGTTTCTGTTCCTACCGAATTTCCACAAACTGGTGAGATCTGTTATCTCTGGGACTAGGTTTTGGCACGCTTGCTCTATGCCAAGGAGCATGCTATCTGAGAAACAGCCTTTTCAAAGCCTGTGTGGTGATTGAGGTAGGTGCAGTTACAAGTGAGATTGCTGCAGTTTCCAACTGGAGAGCACTGCTGGCATTGCTGATGACTTCTGTTTTAAGCTGTGTGTCATTAGTCCTCTTGGCTCCAGGCTGTAGAGAGTAGGTTCAGTGGGAATAACACTCAGGAGGTGACTGGGGTCAACAGTGCTGTAGGTAATAAAGGTGAGAAGTGGGCAGATGATATAAATGCCTGTTTTCTGGTCATTAATGTGATATACCATGTAATCTAGCTGCTTTTAATTATTCATTATGTTGGAAGGGTTTACAGTAACAGACAAAATGACAGCATCTTGGAGCATAGATTTAGAAGCCATTCTGAACTGCAGACTGTGCAGGAATTAGCTCTTCATTTTGCCTCCTTGTGTTTCCTCATGTAATGAAGATTTGGTTCATAGTGTCCCAAAAGTGTCTTGTGTTACTGTCATTACTCATTCATAACCAACTCTATAAATGAATACGTAGCAAGGAGACTATTCCTTGAAGGGCTGTGGACAAAAGCAGAAAATATCTTTGGGGTAATTCTTGTTATGCTTTGTTTATGCCTAAAATCACTTCAAAAATATTCTGTTGAAAGTGGAGAGAGATGTGTGGATCCCTTTTTGAAAAGTCATTTTAGTTTTAAGGGTAGTTCCCAATACCTTATATATGGTACTATTCAAACAGTTATGATTTACTATCTACATTTCTAAAACTGGAATGTGCTTTTCCTGTTTGTCATCATATGTACAATCTTATATACAAAGTGAAACTTGATTCCCATAGTTGTGCTGTGTTTTACTTGACAGGAAGGTTTGAATTCAGAAGACCTCTGTTTCAGACGTGAATGCTGTGCTCATATCAAAGACGTAGTATATTTGGAAATGTTATGCCAGCTAATTTTCAATTATATTTGGGTCATAAAGAAACTCTGGATGTTGATGAGGCTTACCCTGCTTTTGTGCAAAATTTTCAGGCTAGATCTGCCAGGCTAAACTGTTCAGTTTTGGATACTGATCTCAGTGGTTCTTGTTCTCAGTCAGAAAACTACTCTGATCTTGTCTTTTTCTGTATATGTGTCAGTAAAGATATGGACATATGCTGTTAAATAAATAAGGAAGGAATGGCTTCTGTGGAGTCCATGTGTTTTCAGGTATGCAGATACTGGATAGGAAAATAGGAATAATGATGAAATGAGGCCCAGCAGAGACTCAGAACAGACTCTCATGAGGCCATGCAGCAAGGACAGCCCAGCTTCGCAAACTGGCTTCTGTAAAGAGATTGAATGCAGAAACCATGCAGGATTTCAGCTGCCTGTGTGGAATCAATGCCAAAGGGATGGCTGTTCCTGCAGAGAGGCAGTGTCTTCCTGCAGGCCTGCTCCTCAGCCCTATGGGGTGTGTTGTTCCAGTGGTGAGCTTGAACAGAGGCAAGCAGTGGGATGCGGCTCAGGATCATTCCCCACATCTGTGTGCTTGCCTTGGCACACACAGCCACATGCTGACCATAATCCTGTATTAGTGGCATTGCCAGCCATTCCCCACAGCAGCAGACACTGATGTCACAACTGGGAGATTATGTCCTCTTAGCAGATCTGGCAGCAGAGGGAAGGCCAGATTAATGGAGCAGGTAGATGAGGAGAGGAGAAATTATTTATTAAAGCCTAAGCCTTTATCAAGTCACATTGGCTCATTCACAGAAGAGTTCCAAAAATCTCAGACAAGATGCTCATAAAATATGGTTTTCCTTTTTTTTTTTTGCAAGTTTGGTCATGGGATTTATCTATATATTTCTACAGATTTTGCTTTCCCCTCCTCCCCAAACTGACTTGTTCTTCTGGACTTTTCTTCCATGCATTCAAGGGATTCCTTGTTTTGTTTATTCTAGGTAGATACAAATGCTCTATTTGAGGGCCATGTTGTAAGGAATATGTAGGAATCACAGCAGTCCACATTTGGGTGGGCTGGAGGAGCAAGCTGCAAGATTTCTTTCGTATAAACTGTGTATTTCAAGTTGACTTCAGAACAGCTGCATTGAGGTGCACTGCTATTTTTTGGAGAAATGCTGTCCATTGATATAGAATAGTATTGTAACTATAAAGATTATTATTTTTTATATAGCTTTGTATTTATTTTTATATGTGTACGCATGTGTCTCCCTTCAAAATCCTGCCTTATTTCCAGTCCAGTGGTTTAATCTGATCAATACTTCCTCAAATGTTGCGGGTCAGGAAAGATGCATTGTACATGTCACTGTCCAGAAGTTAAGTCTGAGCTCATGGCCTCTCTGCCATATCTGCAAAACCCCTCTGGATAGCTCTGCTTCTTCACCAGTGTAATTGAGAGAAGGATTTGACTACATGTAGGATTTTTTAGGTACCTGAGAGAGTAAGGTATCTGTTCTTTTCGAAGGGCAATGGCCATAGGGTGCTTATTTTTCTTAAACTGATTTGAAAAATCCTGATCCAGTGTGAATACTAACATTTGAGCAGAAAATAAAGTGAATTTGTAATCCTCATAAAGAGATTTGACTCAAAACTTACCAAAAGAGAGAGAAAAAAGAGATAACATGAGGCAATTACCAATTAGTAAATTCTGTGGCCTTTGTTGAAGCTGTTATACCATCAGTCATTTGGTATAGTAAGTTTAGTTTTAAAATTAAAGGACATCCCCCATGGAGGCTCTTTAGAAATTAAGATAAGATCAAGGACAGGGGAAGTATAAAGGGAGAAGGAGGCCAAAAAGAAAGGATATATTGGTATTTTTCAGACATTAGAATTAACTCCCATGGTCAGGGCTAGAAAAAAAAATAAAAAAGGAAAACACAACAAAGCTTTGAAATTTTTTTCTGTATAGCGACATCGTAAAAACTGATCTCCAGTCTGGGTGTCTTTTTAATTTTAGAAAAAGCACTGGTCTCATCTTGTAGATGTAATGCAGAAGTACAATTATTTTACTGCACACCCATATCCCACCTCTGATGTTTCTGGCTCTGATGTTTCTGCTCATCACTCAGTGTGATGCTGTGCTGCTCATCTTCTGTTAAAAGGATTGGTGTTGCTTGGGTTTGCCTCATGGCCTGATTTCTGTTACTGATTTTTATTTTGCTATGGATTGGCAGAGTGCAAGTTTGGGATTTTCATCTGGAACGTAAATCGTTCAGCTAGACTTTCTGAATGTCATTGTGTTTTGAGGTGGGTCAAAGCCTGCTCCTTAATCTCAGATAGTTATCCATCACCCCTAGGCCAGCTCTGCTTCCAGATCAGTTGCTGGAGTAGCCAGCCAGCCATGGCTGTGTGCAGAGTGATCATTGGGATAGATATGCTACTTAGTTATACAAGTATTAACTTACATGGCTAAATCAGCAACTTGTTAATCAGTTTGACCATGTGATTTTAGTACCTAGATTTCTTCTTTCTTTCTCTAGCATTTGTTTTAGTTTCTCCTTGACTGATTTCAAATTACGGATGTTTCCATGAATGTTTATTATAATTTGTTCTTGCTTTTTAATGTTTCTTTTTGCATGTGCTTTACAAATACACATCAGTTTTGCTGGAATGAGGCTTTGTAGACAAAGCAAAGACAAATTCATGTTCACCAACAGCTTTTAGTAGAATCATGTTCCCAAAATTTATTCCCCTGCACATGGGAAGGAAAAAAAGACTCCTTGTGTCTGATTCACTCATGCCTGACAAAGCAAAACAGATCCCATCCTAGATTTAGAATGTCAAACCCCAGGAAACAAAAGTAATGAGAAAAACACTGAATAGGCAATGAGCTTGTAAAAATGCAGACAAGAAGTGTGAACTTGGTGCAAGGTCTTGGCTGCTGCACGTTGTTCCGTGGGGCGTGCTTGCGAGCGGCGAGCGTCGCGTGCCTGCTGGATTAGGGGGCTTAAGAGGCTCCAGTCTCTCTGGAGGTCTCTTATCTCACCCAGGCAGCTCTCGGTCTGCTTTGTGTACCTGCAGGAAACTCATCTGCTCTAATGGTGTGACCACAGCGAAAAGGGTGCCAATGGAGCAGGAGGCTGCGCAGCTGAAAGGGGGAAATGGAAAACAAACCAGAAAATGGGAATTGAGACCGAGCGCAGTAGGAGTGATAGGTGCGTCCTGTTTGCGGTTTTGTCTGTGTAGCCCTTGAAGCCATGGGGAGCTACGTTGCTCTGCATATCCCCTTGTTTCACTGCATCTGCAGAGCTGTAGGGGCAGCAGTGGGAAACCCTGCATCGCTCCTGACCTGTGAGGAAATCGTGCCTTTGAACCGTTAGCGTTTTTGACCTATTTTTTGGATATTTATTTCCTTGAAACCATTAAATGACTCTGAAATAAAACCATTTTGACTTCTCCAAGCTGTGAGCGCTGAACAGGTTAAAAAGGGAAACAAGCTAAAAGCTCTGTTTCCTTTGCCTGAAAATCCACTGATGCAGGATGAAATTAAAGGCTATAAATAGCTCCTGTCCCTTCAGCTTCATCATGCAAGCTTCGGCTGTGCACAAGGATTAGAAGAAGACAGAATGGATTTCTGTGTGGCGTCAACAAGAGTCAAGGATTATGCCCACTGTGCACATTGTATTGTTCATTTCTCGTGGGCTCTTGCAGGGAAATTAAATCCCTTCTGATGCTCAAGGTGCAGGAAGCAGAGTTGGCTTTGAGCAGGACGCGTGCATTGCAAAGCAGTTTTACACAGTAGCACTTGGCTTCCTGTGGTCGGCTGCGTCAAGCCCTGCCCTCATTTCCTACTGTCAGACAGCCCAGCACAGACCATAGCAGCAGGGGCTGGGGCTTCCCAGCCTTTGAGCTGAAGCTGCTATCAGTGAGGTTTATTGCCACTGAACACATTTTGAAAATATGCTGGGTGTATGTTTGTTTGTCACGTTGCCCCCTTTTCACTCCGTTGCCTTCTCTTGTGCAAATCCTGTGTTGCTGAGCATTGCTCTGTAGTGCCAGAAGGCTTTCACAGAGTTAACTGCAAATAGACCCTTGTGATAGGTATAAGCTCTTGAAGAAAGGATGCCACATCTTTCCTTAGAGGAGCACTCAAGGTTGCCATGACCTTAGCAGTGTGAAGAGTTATTTTATCTCTTTTCTCCTCTCTGCTTGTCTTTCCCACCAATACATTGTGTGTGTCATTACAAAACATTGCTTCAAGGAGGAGTACTACAGTAAATTCCTTTTTATTATTTACAAAAAATAGAAGCATAAAACAACAGTATTTGTCCAAAAGGTAAAGGAGTAAGTAAACAAACTTCTCCTTTTTGAAGCAGTTTATAAAACTGCTTTTTTGTATTCCTGTCCCACAAGTTGCAGAAGCCTGCTTGCTTGCAACTCCTGTATGTTTAGATGAGATTTGATAGAGCAAAGTAACTTTCACAGTTTGAGCCTCAACTTTATACATACTTAGAGCAGAATAATGACAAGTACTTTTAATATCTCTGCTTTATATATGGCAGTTTCAGTGGGGAGAAGGGCAAGAGAGGAGTAACTTCAGACTGATGTTTTTATTGCTTTATAGCTGATGTCTGAACATTTAAATAAGAAAATAGTGGTAGTATTTGTTGTTAGCTGATAAAAGGATTTTATGTACATGCTGGGTTTTTCACATCCTAAAAATATCTTGGGACTGCAAGGATTGCGGCTTTGTTGTGGCAGTGCTGTAATTCTTTCGCTAAAATCTCCATGAGTCAGCATTATGGCAGTGTGAGCACTTGCTCCAATTCTGAAACCTCCCCCAAAAACCTCCCTAAGGAGAAAAATGGTTGAGGATGAAGAACTTGCAGTAGTCATGGACAGTAGGCAGAACTTATTTTTAGATTTGAATAAAGCAGTTTTGTTGTTAATTCTTATGGGTAACATCTTGTATTAGTGTGTGCATTTTAATTTCCTGCTTCTAACAAGAACTAAGGTCCTTTTTCCTGACATTGTAGTCCTGTTGGCTCCATGTACTGATTGATGGAAACTGTATTTCATTCTCTTCCTGCAGTGTGGAGAAGAACATCCATCCTCTGGGAATTCAGTAGGTATAAGGAAAATGCTGTCCTTTCCTATACTCTGGAGCCTAAGCAGATGTGTACTAACCATTGGACTGTGAGCCTACCACTTTTGCAGAAATGTGATTTTTATATTTTCCAGTGGAAAATGTTAGCTCACTGTGATGTTGGCCCTTTCTTCAGGGGGACAGTGGATGTCTGATTAGGACAGGACTCACTGGCAGGTACATCTCAAGGTTGTGCAGTCAAATCCCAAAGGCTGCTTCTTTTTTCTTTAGGCACATCCTTTGTAAATGTCCAGTTGTATCAATAATGGCTTTTAGAACATTAAGAACAAGAACAAATAGGAAAACAAAGAATGCAGAGTTAAGGTTGCCCTCCTAGAAAAGCTGGAAAAGCCACTCATATGTGCTTTGAATTTGGAATTATAAAACTTAGAAGTTTTTTGCTACTTTGTTCATTTGTTCACTTGTAATGTCACTAGAATCCACTAAAACAAAAAACCCCTTGATTTGGGCTCCCTAGTTGCTGTGAAGGTGGAAAGGCTGCTGGATGCAGCTATTCCTTACAGTCAAGGTGTGTTCTCTCTCCCCTCTGGAAAAATGGAAGCTTACCAGGGTCCTGCTCACCTATTCTCCCTCAGAAACCTTCTCATCATGGTGCAGAGTAACCAAAATAGCATTTTGGCTTAATGGCTCCAGCACTTTGAGAAAGATGCACTTCCCCACTGAGGCAGAGACTCCAGTGGAGCAGATCCGAGTCTCATTTGGCTCTGTCCAGGATGGCCACTATTAAAGAGCTCTTTGCCAGCAAGGTAAAAGCCTTCGCTGGTGCAAACTTGCCTGCACTTTGTACTTCAGATGTTCTAGTGATTGGACACCTTTGTGAATATTTTTGTTGTGATCTATATATTGATTCCTGTTCCCCATGGGTGAACATTTTATCTCTGTGCTCCGTGGCAAAGGGAAGTTTATTTCTTGTCTCCAAAAGTTACTGCAAATGTCCTAAGGGTGACATGTAATGTACTGGCTGCAACAGAAAAACAAGAGCTGTGTTTTCTGGTGTAGACAGGAGGAAAGGGAGGAGGATGATTTTATGAGGCAGAATGATTTATTCCATTATTTCTGAATTCTACCTGTTTCATCTTTTCAAATAATGTAATACTGTAAACTGTGAGTCCTAATGGAATAAAGCAGTAAGTGCTGTAGCCAGAGGCACATAAGAATATCAATTAAACATACACTTGAAAACATCCATTGGGAAAGTAAGATTTAGTAGCTATCATTGCAGCATGTTAACCTCCTTTACCCCTCCTTGCCCTCACCTCTTTTCCAGGCTTCTCTTCCGAGTTCCAGGTCCTCACTCCATGAGCTATATTAGAATGGCAGTTCTCTAGAAGTGCCCCTCAAGGATGTGCTGTTTGAGGCCTAATTCTGCATCAGTCTAGAAATCAGCTCTCCCATACTTCAGCTGGTGCAGCTTACTACCACCACGTTGACTTCAGTGAATGGGAGCAGCCTGCAATCCTTTAAATGGTTTTACTGCCCAAAGATAAGGGGGTGGCTGCAGGCGCTCCTCGTGGGGTGGGTGCCCAGTGGGGAGGGCACTGTGGGCCTCAGAGCTCATTGTGTGCCAGCCCATTCTGCGTGTCCCTGATGTCAGGATGTGTTCCTGAACAGACAGATGGTATCACCCACCGGGGGATTATCAGGTCCTCCCCTGTGGAAGCAAAAATCTACACTCAGCACTTTCTGAGGAGAGGGAGAAAGCACTACAGCCAAACTCCTGAAGGGACTAGCCAGCTGCTGCCTTGCCATTTTTGACCCTAACCTTGACGTAGCTCTTGGTGAAACAAATGGTAAAAAATGGCATCACTTCTCCCCACTGAAGCCTTAGAATATGTAGAATGTGAGCAAAGGAGTCAGAACCATTACTATTCCTAGACATCCGTCCAGTCAGACGAGCAGATGGAGAAGCACAAACCGTTCTCGGAGAGAGTAAGAAATATGGACCAATGCCTATAGTGCAATTTCTATGCCAAATACCAGTGTGAAATCAGCAAGAGTAGGGGTCCCAGTAGGCAAAACCACTAATTTATGTTCAGTATAACATCTAATAGGGGAAAAGACCTGAAATACATTGACTTACAATATAATTATATAAGTTTGTCATCTGAAAATTATCCCTTGCTTCTTAAAAACAAGAAAGTCCTAATCTGATGGCTGTAAAATATTGACCTGTGCCCAGTTTGTAGAGTCTGTAATCAGGACACTGTCGTGACCAGGACGACTTGACAAATCCTACAGTGCACCAAACTGTGGGTGCACTTGCATGTTTGTGAATTGAAAATGAGAGTAAGAGAACAGTCCTTTTGCTTGTATGTGATGTTATTAGCTGTGTAAAGAGATGGGAGATTTAATGTGAGGAGATGACAGACTAAAGACAAGTTGAGGCAGCAGACATGCACAAGCAACCTCAGTGCTTGCAGTTGCTGGAGTTTGCAGTCTTTGCTACTCTGCTTATGTTTTGAGATGCTTGTTAAGAGAACAGACAAGGGGCAAGAACCAAGTGTGTGATAACAAGCTGTACTGTTAGCAAGCTGTGCTGTACAAGATGTAATGGAAGAAAAAGGAGTGAGGAAAGAAGATAAAGGACGTAGAATATAAGTGGAGGTTTAATGTGAGGCCATGGATTGACTATTGCAGACATCAGGTATTTGTGAAACAGCAGCTATTGCATGGCTTGAATGAGATGTAGTTAAAAAGAAAAATCAATCTAGGTGGCTGAAGATACAGCTGGAGGAGAAAAAGGAAAGCAAGAATTGATGATAACTCAAACTGCTGCTTCCTTACAGTGCTGATCACTGTCTTTGCAAGGTTCTCTGATTCTCCGGTGAGTCTGCAGTGCCTGAGGAGATTGAGAGTTCTTGCTCCGGATGAACCATGCAAATACAAAAATTCATAGTCAGGAGCTACATTGTGCTGGGTGTATTGTGCTGCATGAGCATTGCCTCAATGGAGTCAATTAGCAGGGCAAGGAGAACATACAGTGTGAGGAGGAAGTGGGAAGCGTTCACTGAGGGTTGTGAAATAACTTTTACCACAGCATTATCTTTTAGACACTGCATAATCCAAATCACTATCCACTTCCTCATACCAGACTGGAGTATCTGAATCTGTATCTGGCAGGTAGTCCCATGGGAAGCAAACAGAAAGGTGAAGCAGTGCTAGAGAGGAGCATGTTATATCTTGTAATGTGGCTCTTAGTGAGACCATTGACAGAAATGTGGAACTGTTTCATGGAAGGGAGGGGGGAAAGCCTATGACATTCTCCTGAATGTGTCAAACTAATTAAAAAATCTCACAGACCCAAACTTGGGCAGATGATGGCAAAGGTGCCTATTAGAGTTGACATACAGAAAATTCTTCATAACTAAAGCTTGACTGTAAGGTTAAAAAAGAAATCAGTAGACTTGTTTACCAGCAAACAAGTAAGCAAAAGCAGTCAGAATATTTACATGTCAACCTGACATAAACTGATCATAACATGGCATAATTTGATCATAACCTGTAAGTGCCTGAACTGAGCATTGCCAAAGTTACATCACAAACTATATTTTGGAGTAGGGAAAGGCTGGGATAATTCCTTCAGGCAATGGCATATGCTGGCTAGCACTGAGCATTGTAGCCTAGAAAGCTGACCTCTAAATGAGTAGCTTTCTTCTTTCAACTCAGTCATTCTTTCAAGAATCATTTAAAAATACTTGGCAAGAGTTAAAGCTTGATAATTTCTCTTGCATACTATCAAATCAAAGCATTTTCCAGGCTGTTTTAAAAAACATATTAGTATGTTTACTCAATATTTATGATTGTTTTACAGGCTTTGAAGTGGGGAACGGGGGAAATGTTAATAGGTACTGAGGAAGGTTACCAAGTGATTCTGTTGTAGAGGATGTCCTCTGCTGTGACTCCTCAAATCAGTCATTCATAATGAATATATGTACTTCTGAGAGCAGCAGTGCCCCACCGTGAGACTGTGTTTTCCCTCTCTGTGACAGAAGGAAGATGTTAGGCAGGAATTCAAAGTCTCATAGCTCCCATTGGAGCTGTGCTCTACTTTTTAGGCTTATGTTTGAAGGAGCTACACCTTTTCATCTTGGAACAGAAGCTGGTCAGCACTCACAGGAGAGCAAGACCAAAGTTTTTTGCTAATCCAGAGAACCCCAGTGCACATCTCCTTTATTCATGCAACAGATCTAGATTCTCTCATGGACTTGCCATTAGGGTTAAGTTCTAGATGTGCAGTGTCCAAAGGGAATAAGTTATACCTCCCTCTTCCTTCCTTTGTACATCCATGTGAGATAAAGCCACCCTGAGGCTAGATTTCATGGGAATCCTTCTTTCATTACTTGTTCTTCTAAAAAAGATACCTACAACACAAGATTCCAGAGAGGTCTTTGAACTTACTTTTCATTTCCTTAATGGTCATACTTTTGCTCCTAGGATCTATGGCTGGAGAGGAGATGCAGTATGTACTTAATTCTCAGGCTGCACTGAATGGTAGAAAGCAGGTGAGACCTGTGCCAGTGGATGGGATGTGCACTCCCTGGTGTCTAGCAGATTCATTTTGTGATTTTTTTCCCCCCATTTTTCCTCTTATTCACAAAATCTGACCCTTTGAAAGACATTTAAGTATCTGTCAACCATGAGAAACAGTGACATTCAGCTGGCTAAAATAGCTAATTCCTCATCTGTGAAAGAGTGATTAAATACTATTTCAGGTTTGTTATGAGCATAATTGCACTAAAGACAGTAAGGCACTCTAATTACCCGACAATTGCAGGGAGGAGTCCATATTTATTAGAACAGTATAAGATCAGTAGCCTGGTCTCTTATACTGATTCATCCAAATATTGCCTCAGTTCATAAGGGACTGGAACAAAGGACTGTCACAGGAGAGTTAATGGATCATTGACCTGCTATATGGTGACTTTTTACATTATTAAAAACATTATGTCTCCTGTATTTTGTGGGCTTTCTATTTGGATGCAGCATGCAGGTGACCTTTTGGGAATAGAGCTTTTCTGTATGTGTATTAAGGACATTTTTAGAAGCAGCCTAATGTATTCTTATGTTTTCTTCTGCTTCTTCAGACAATGCCTGTCTACTTTATGTACAGTGTCCATTGTGTTCCCTCTGTTTCCTTTTGTTGTTTTGTTTTTTTCAAATAGCACATTTGTCACTGAGTTTTTGCGTATGTAGAAATGTACAAAACTCCCACTTGGAGGTTTTAGAGAGCCCATCAGGTCATTTAATGAAAGAAGAGATTTTTTAGACTCAGTTTTCTGGGCAGAATTCCAGATTGGGAAATCACATTTTTCTCTCTGTCTTAAGCAGTTTTGTGCTCTTGCCTCACTTTAGTTAAAAGCTATCACATTTCACCATAAAAGATGCTACATTTCAATACTCACCTTTTGAAAAACGCTTTGGGATTTGCTCAGATAGTTCCTGTATATGTTTTGTCTCTGTAGTGGTTTGCTTCACCACTTCTCCTTCAAATTAGAAAACTTGTCTTGTTTCCAAGAAGAAGTGCCAGGTATGACTTCAGGCTTACACATCCTACTGGATTTGAGATCTTTGTTCACTGACTAAGAATATATTCATGCAGGTTTTAAGTATTGCTGTGGCTGTGCTCTGGGATTAGAGATATTCCTGTTGAGGAGTTGCAGTGGGCAGCCAGACAGAATCTAATATAAATTTGCTTGTTGTGTTTCCATGTTTAGAATTATTGCTTTGTCTGTCAATTGTAAGCACTTTGGTGCAAGTATTCAGTATTCAAAATGTAATCAGGTTGTGGGATTTTACTTTGATTCTTAAATCACCTTATTCATTCTAGAGTGGGTTTTGTTGTGCCTAACTGAGCATTTTAGTGGACTTCTGTTTTAAGCCACTTGTGTGGCTGCCATGAATAAGGAGAAACATGGGACACACACTACCATAAGAACTTATAGGACCCACTAACAGTGAAGGGAAACTTAAAAAAAAATTGTTTTCTTTCACCCTCACATTTGTCTTGTGTGTTTTGGTTGTAGGAGGCTGGAGTATTACTTCAAGAAATACTGGGTAAGATATTTTTAAACAGCATTGAGATTTTTAATGGGATTATGTTCCTTTAAAAAGATTTCTTTCCCTTCACTCACCTCCTTTAGATTTCTGCAAATAAAATCATTACTATACTCTTTCTGGTGACTGAACACAAAAGGATAAGGAATGTGGAAGGGCAGAAATCAATTTCTTTCATTTGTGGGAACGTAAAGGCCATAGCTCCATTTAGGTGTACAGCTGAAGACATGTTTTCATTGCAAATAAACTGAGCACCTTGATGTAATTTTATTTTCCCACTTTGCCTGTAATTGTTTTGATTAAAGGGTGGATGCAGCCATGGAGAGCTGGAGAAAGCAACCTCCAGGTAGGGATGTACAGACAATGGATATGTGTTGTTTCCCCTACCATGGTGGATGACCAGAGGATAACATACTGCTGTAGCAGGTCTGGTTTCTGTGCTGCACATCCACAGACGTCTGAAATGCCTAAATCTTAATAGTTCAAGACTTTCCTTTCAGCTTCCTGTGTGCCTAGTCCGTTCTGATCTTGTAGCTGGGGCAGAGACAGCGGTGCTCCTGTATTAAACTTATTTAGGAAGGAGCATTTAGCTGTTGCTGTCCCCTGTAGACTCATTAATTCAGGTGAATAGCAAGCAGAGGGAGAAGGTGGCTTGGCCTGTGTTGCCATGCTGCAGTCTTTCTGTGCTGTGGAGCTGAATGAGGGAGCAAGGGAAAGAGGCAGCTGTGTTAGCCTGTTGTCACTGCCATCGCTAATAGAACACGATGATTTCCATCTTTTCCCATCTGCCCATGGGGGGAGAGACGCCGATAATGCCTTGGGATTGGTTACAATCTCCTGAAATCGCCCAGCAGATGGATATTGAGCAGATAAGCGTTAATCTGTCCTGGGAGAGGATTAATCGGGTGAGAGATGGCAATCTACGTGTGCTGTGTGCGCAAGGGCGGGGGTGAGAGTGGTGGGCAGCTGGTGCTGCTGTCATCTCTTCTGCTCCTGCTTTTGTCCTCTGGCTGTGCCATGATGGCAAATAAGGTCTGTTTCCTACACAAGCCTTGTTACTTTAATTTTCACCGAACTTTGACTTCAAAAGCTGGGGAAAATGTCTTAAGATTTTTAAGCAAGCGAAGTCTTTCTTTGATTGCCCCCTTTTCCTCTGTTCTTTTAGCCAGCCTACTGTTTCTTTGTAGCTTGTGGGCATGGTCTTTCCCCAAGACCATTCAATGGTTATGTGACATTTGATTTAAATTATTTTTCTGACATCTACAGGATTTTATCTGAGAATCTCTAAACATTTTAGAGGCATTAGTTAATTAATCCCCACAACATCTCGGAGAGGTTAGGTAAGAACTAAAGACTTGAGTTTTCTTAATTTGCTTGTTTGTTTTCCCCCAGAGCATTTGAATACCTGTAGCACCTGTTGCCTGAATTTAACTACAGTGTTAAGCACTTCTGAAATTCAGACCTTATATCCATTCTTGGTGAATATGCTGTGACACAAGGCAGTGGGGTCAAAACTGGAGAGAAAAGTGTATCAGTGGCAAAGATGGGAATAAATGTATGAATCCAGCCTTTTCCTCTTCCATCGCTTTTCTGATGCAGCACATTCATTGGTAGTCTTTGGCATCTCTCTGACTACAGCTGTTTCTTTTTTCTCCCTCCCAGTTGTGGTTCCCGTGGTCCCTTTTTCTTTTCTCTGTGTCTCCTAATTTGCTTTCCAGTGTAGAAGAATATGCAGTGATGCCAGTGTCCTCTCACAGCTATCTTCTGACGTGCCTGTTCTTTTCATTGGCTTTGTTGCCAGCATCTATGAAAGATCTGGCAGCCTTGTATAAAGCTGGAAGGTTATAAAACTACCAGGGTTATGTGGAGTGCAGAAGGGCAAATTCTGTCCTTCTCTTCTGCCCTGGGCTTAGCTCTTAGAGTCTACACTTACTTTACCAGTGAATGGTTGAACACTTACACAGGTTATGTGTGAGGTGTAATTGCCTGCCATGGGCAGATTTTCTGAGGGGCCCTAACTCACTGTCTTATTTTTATGTGCTCAGAACACTTATTTCCATGTGTAAATAAGCTTGTTCAGAAAGGCATGTAGAAAGAGCCTTTTGCAGATTTAAAACTCAATCAATCTGTCTATTTCTATAGGAGCAGTATGGCAAATGAGCTCCGGTAAATTGGGTGGTTAATTAGGGGTTTCATCCATCTGTCACACCTGCACAGTGAAGATTCCTGCTGGAACTGGGGGTCTCTAAAAACAGTGAGACTGGAGCTGACCAAAGAGTGGGCAGTGTCTTCGACACCTGGGTTGGGTCTTGGATTTTCCTCCTTCCTCCCTTGACGTTGAATATTCAAAGCAGCTTTTTCAAAGCACAGCACAGAGATTTTACTTGAGAAGCTTGAGAAGAATGGCTGTTGTTTCTGTCTCTGTGGCTAGGTGAGTGCTGAGGTGTCATTTAGTATTAATCACCTATATTTAGAGACATTTGTGTGAAAGTTTTCATTTTGCCACGTTTTTATTGTTGCTGTGGCTAGGACGGGCATGTTTGTTATTTTGGTTCCATCTTACTGGGGAAATTGCCAAAGGCATGAGAACAGAGTCAGTCAGAAAATCATGAACTAGGAATAACATGCAGTTTTTATTTCTTTTTATAGTTACAATAGCAGTGGTACGAATTGATGGGAGTTCCTTCTTGTAAATGAAAACTGGAAATCTTTTAAATTATGTAACCTGTAGTCTTGACAAGAGTTTGCAGGCCTGTTTAGTGGGACGAGATAGTTAGAATGGTACTTTCTGGCCTCAAATCCCTTACTGGAATAGCAAAAAAGTCAGGGGTCTACAGGAAATGCTGTTTTGAATCACCTGCTGGTCTTTTTTCTGCATATTGGTGTGAGGAATGCATTCTTCTATCCTTATTCTTCCTGTAATTTGTTATCTTTGACTGAGTTTCTAAAAGGCGCTTTCTCTACCTTACGTTTTGCTTTGAATGTCCTGATGTTGTTTTACAAGTTTCCTGTGGTCAAACTGTTTGCCAGAGCTTAACACATGGGGTAGAAAAAGGAAAACCTTTTCAGACATCAAGTTATTAAAGATAAGGGGGCACACTGGGAAAATAAATTGCCTCCATCATGAACTGAGGTAGAAATATTTGTTAACTTGCTGTCAGACACAGATTTTCTTCTATCCTGAGAAAAATTACAGACTCTTTCATTTTTCTTCCATACCTGTTTTTTTCTTTACTTCCATTACTGTTTTGTTCTGCACTCTTTCAGACAACTTCAGAAAGAGCTTTTTCCATCTCTTTATTATAATTTCCTTGATTTGAGTGCTTAAATATTTGGGGGCTTTTTTTGTAAAAGCCTAAGTTTCTGATAGGTAAGAGGACAGAACAATATTGGATTCTAGTAACAAATATTTGATATGTAATGTTCATCAAAGACACCTCACAAAGAGCTGGATCTATGAGTGCACTGGTTGAAGAAGAGAATTCTGTTTATTCCTGTGCTTTAGGATTAAATGCTAAATAGTGCTCTGCTGATATTCCTTTTAAATATTTCTTCACCTTTTTATCAGGTCAAAATGAGGGCTTTTTTCTTTCATCAAGGCAAGACTTGGCATAGTCTGGTTCACATATCAGAGGAAAAAAAATCAAACTTCAATGTATTTTTTTGTAATTTAGTCAACAAGCTTGACAAACAGACTTTTGTTCTAGGTGAGAATGCATGAGTATATTCAGTGATCTCAAACAGACAAAATTTTTGTTCTGGGTGAGAATGCATGAGTATATTCAGTGATCTCAAGTAAAATCTAAAACTTCCTTCATATTGTTCTAATCACAACGGAGTCAAAGCAAGAAAAAATAGAATCAAAAGAGAAAATATGCATTTGTTTCCCCACCCCTTCCTTTTTTCTAGCAAAATTCAACTGTGAATGCTGCAGTTCATCCCTTCATGCCACTGCAGTGCAGCTGACTGGTGGTAATACAGGTACCAGCCATATCACCTCTCATGGTGTTTGCAATTCCCTTTCCACAATGGAATTTACTCTTAAATACCAGGCAGGTGAAAATGAAGTAGATGGAGGGAAGTGTTGTATATTATTATGTTGTGTAGGTGAAATTTGGGCTTTTGGATTTGATAATCTCGGTGTACCAGACAAGAGGTAGAAGGCTTCTTACACGGATGTTTCCATCACTTTATAAAAGCAAAATTATGAAATAAGTTAGTACTTCCCACTGTATTTTGAGGGGTATATGTAGTGTACAGGAGTAGTTAGGCACCATGGGTATGGCATTAAAGCTTTCAGTGTACAAATAGATGTTCCAATTCATCTCGTTTGAGAAAATTGAAGTCTCTTTGGCTGTGCTGGGATCAGTCAAGAAACTGGAATTGTATCCCTACTTGCATGAAATGTTTAAATTACTTAACTTAGAGAGATGATCACACTGGGAAATACTTAATATGATGTGCCAAATCCTTAGCAAATATAAATTGACATAGCTCCATTGAATTCTCCAGCCAAGGATTAGAGCTGATTGAAAAACAGGAAATGGCAAAGAAAAAATCGATCAGCTGCAAATACCTACTTTAGTTTAATTCCATTTGTTTCTAAAGTTTTTGTTTCATTTTTGTTTTTGTTTTACTTTGCTATTTTTTCTTATGCACTGTGGCAGACCTGTCAGGTTTTTTTCCCTTCTTGAGGGTTGCGTGTATATTTTTGATGATATAAAAGAGAATATGAAGGAACAGAGAATATCTGTGGTGAAAAAGATGAGAAGAACTCAACTTGGAATTTTCCTTTCTGTGAAAGTGTCAGATTCTTTTTGTTCCAGTTTTTTTTTTTTCCAGTGTGAATTAATTTTTTCTTGCAAACTTGCAAGTAAATCTCTTGACTGAGAATGTTGCTGAAGTATCTTAGACAAGTGCCTTTATCACTTTTACGCTCATTTTTCTGGCCCTTCGGGTGGTGAGGCACTGGTTGGTTCACTCTTCAGTCCTGTTCTGCATTATCAGATGGTTTTAATAAGAGTGCAGCAGGAAACTACTGTTGAGGAGTACACTGAGAGCAGGTGGCTGGGTGTGCAGCTGCAGTGAGAGCTGCAGGTTGTGCCCTGGCTGAGGGACATGGTGGGAGCCTCAGGAAAGGGACCATGACACGGTGCTGACCCTTTGCAGCACAAAGGGCACAGGGACCTGTGGCACTGGCCAGGGGACTGGACACTGGGGCACAGCAGGAGCTGGTGAGTCAGCAGGAAGACCCCAGACTGTCTGGGTGCACAGACTGTGAGGGTGTAAAACCCAGGGCTTGCTTTGTTGGGGGTCCGTCCCTGGAGGCACCAGCTTGAGCTGTTTCTGTGTCACTGCACCATGATGGAATTGCTTTAAGGGTCCAGACGTCTGGGACTCTGCTGTGGTAAACCCAGGGCTGAGCCAGTGAGAAAATCTTATTTTTCTGATTTTCTGTGTGAGTGTGGGGTGTACAGGGAGCCAAAAGGGGCACCCCTGGGGTCACTGGAGCCACCCGCTCTGAAGGGACCTCAGTCCCCACTGTTACAGTCTGGAGTGGTGGGAGTGTGACTGCAGAGTGGATGGACAGATAGGAAAGTTTCCATAACATTTGAAACACAGCCACTCTTAGGCCTAGGAGTCCTCTTTTTCCCTGGGAAGGAGGCAAAACACTAACTTAATGAGGTTTTACTTGCAGCAAGTTACTTCCAGCCTGTTTTTCTTCTTCTCCCTTAATTTCTTAATGTAATTGTTTCTGGTTTTCTGCCTTCTCACTGTTAGAAATGTCATGTTGTTCAGTTATCAGTATGCTCATTTGGAGAAGTTTATTAAAGGTGACATAGACTTTCTGACATCCCAGTGGCAGAAAAGTAAAACGAATTTCATGGCTCGTTTGGTAAAATGCTCCTTTTTGAATTGCTAGATTTAATGTGACTGTTATCTGTTGAAGAAATTTTCTGTCCAAGAAACACTGTTTTCTGTGAAAGTAGTAATTAATGAGGGAGTGGGAAAGATGATTCAACTGAATAATGTTGTGTGAAGTGATTTAAAGCAAATGAAAGGTTTAGTGCGTTAATGGAACCACATTGCACTTTGATTTGTATTTTGCATAGTTGAACAGCATTCAGGTGTGTGGTCCATCTTTAATTTAGTTTAGTCATACCTCTTAACAGGTGGAAGTGACAAACTTTTCCTACATAAGCAACTTCTGCTTTGTCCCTGTTCTGCATTTCCCATGTGCAGCTGCAGTGAGAGATGCAGGTACACACCAAAATGCATTACTTAAGTGTGCTCTCTGTCAGTGAGGGTGGGATATTCATCTCAGACAAGCAGGAAATCAGCCAGCTTTTCTTTCAAACCAGAAATTCTCAGTTCAAAAGTTAGTCCTTTATTGCTTTACACAAATGAAAATTGAGGTTAAAATATATTGTGGCCAGGAGGATGGGAGGGCGAGGCCTAAATACATGATAGATAAAAAAATTTAAGAATTTGAGAGATGTTTTCAAAACAATTTCT